>NC_050576.1:260764694-261067194 GCF_011100635.1 Trichosurus vulpecula
GGATTGGCCAATAAATGGAATAGTGTTCACGAAGGCTCCAGAAAAAAACAGAAGGTAGAGAGAAGAGAGCTACCTACCTTTAAGGAATCTACTGGGGAGGCAAGGCCCATGTGGCAGAAAAGAGTTTCTCATAAAAACCTAGAGACTAGTTGTCTGTGGCATTTTAATATGCAAATGGACATTGATCACTAATACTATCAACGAGAACTGGTAGCCCCAAACATACCATTTCTTTGTAGAGTTGCACAGTAGAAACTGTATTCACAATATATAAATTCCACCCAGCTTCCATTGCAAAAGGCGTCTTGAGTTTAACACTGCCATCTTTTCTGGAGCTGAAAGCAAGTAACCAGATTTAAATGGATATCAAATATTTTATTTTTACAAATGGCTATTGGAAGAGGCTTAAAAATAAATTCTTACCAATAAGTCTAACAATAGTTTATAGATAATAATAAATTTTTTTGCAAATAAGTGAATTTTCTATTTTAAGTTGGGCTACACTGTAGTAGATTTAAATGCTGGATTTGCCTAGAATCAGGAAGACTTGGAATGACCATTACTAGCTCTGTGACCATGGGCAAGTCACTTGGCCTCATCTATAACATGGGAATGATAGCTGCTGTCCTCTGAAGAAGTGCACAACAGAAGATATCAATAATTTTTTTTAATGAAAAAATCACAACTGCACTCTTTAACAGAGTTGTGGTAAGGAACAAAAGAGATAACGTACAAAAAGCACTTAATACTTCAGTCCCCTACTTGCCCTTGACAATCCGACCAAACTGGCCTTCTCTCTACTTGTCATTCATAGCACTCTGAACTCCTGTCCCCTTTCTTGGCTCCAGACGTCCACAATGACTCCTCACTTCTGCCTCTTGGCATTCCTCTCTCCCTTCAAGACAGCTCAAACATGACCTTTAGCACAAAGATATTCCTATAATAGTTATTTTATATTTTTCTCTTTATATTTATTTGGCATACACTCATATGCCTACATTTGGTCTCATTTGATACAATCAATCATCCAATTACTCAATAAACATTTATTAAAGGCCTACTACGTGCACTGTGCTAAGCACTGACAGAAAGTAAACTCCTTGAAAGCAGGGATTTATTTTAGTGCCTAGCACATAGTAGGCATCTAATAAATGCTTAAGTGATTGATTCTAGACTTTTGTAATTCCAATGTCCACTGTTAAATGAATTATTTCTGACTTCTCCAAATTGTTTAAAAAAAAACCTCTTACTCTTCACATTACATTTTGAAACTGAAGACATGCAAAGGACTCAGTTCCTCTCTCGCAACTAAGGCTCTGAGACAGGAAGAAGCTTCCTAAGCCAGAAGCATGAAGATAAGCAACTGTACAATTGGTCAGCTGCAGAGGCAGCAAACATTGCGGTGTATTTTTTTTCAGGGCCTAAGTGTCTGAAAACTGTTTAAAAATAGAATGTATGTACTGTCTTCTCTTTAGCCTAAAAGTGCTATTCCTAAATTCAAGAATTTGCCTATGAATGCTTTCATGTAAACCCTAATTTTGGTCCTCTAGAGACAGTTGTAAAATTCTCCTATGCTGTTTCAACGTCAAGTAATTAACCTTACAAACTACACAAGACATTTACATATTAGAAACTGCATACAGGATATAGCATAAACGAGCTGCGAGATTATCTAAGGCTAACTGATCTTGACAGCTTTTTGCCTACAGAAGATAAACCCTCGCTGACAAGAGGCAACTTTTAATTTTCCACGTTGGTACAGAAAAGAATTAGTACGAAGAATGCAAAAGTGAAAAGTACTCCAAAATCCCACACTTTGTTTTCCATGAACTATGCAGTCTCCCCCAACAGGTCTTTCTATGTGTCTTCCTGGGAGTAATATTCCAGTTAACTTGCACCCCTTGGGCAAGGCAAGTGTTCAGGGCTGGCCAGTCTAGCTGGACTTTTGGAAATGAGACAATCCATGGCTAGAATGTCCAGAGCACCAGATCATCAAAGCTTAACTGGAGGTCAATGCGGCAGGCAAGCGTCTATTGGATATCTCAAAGTGTGTGTCCTGTAGATATCTTAAGCTTAACATGTCCAGAATTAAACCCATTATCTTTCCCCCAAATCCTCCCTTCAACCCAACTTCCTTATTATGGTCAAGAGCACCACCATCCTTCTGGTCACCTCCCCCACAGAGCACTGCCTTCTGGTTGGTCTCCTCGTCACCGGTCTCTCCCCTCTCCAGGCCATCCTTTGCTCAGCTTTCACCTGATCGTCCTAAGATACAGGTCTGACCTTGGGACTCCCCATTCCACCATCTCTAGTGACACCCTCTCGCCTCTAGGATCAAACCTAGAATCTTCTGTTTGCCTTTTAAAACCTTCACCGCCTGGTCCATTCCTAGCTTTCTGATCTTCCTTACTCCCTTCTATGTACTCGATGAAACATGGCGCTGTCCTTGCTAATCATCATACACGATGTTCCAGCTCTAGGTTCTGTGCCTTTTCAGCAACAGTCCCCCAAGCACTCCTCAAGTTGGGGTTCTCTTGGCAAAGATACTGAAGACGTTTGCCATTTCCTTCTCCAGCTCATTTTACAGATGAGGAAACTGAGGCAGAGTTAAATGACTTGCCCAGGGTTATACAGCTAGTGACTGCAGCTGGATTTGAACTCAGATCTTCCTGACCACAGGCCCAGCACTCTAGTCACTGCACCACCTAGCTGCCCCACATAGTAAGTGCTTAATAAATGCTTGCTGATTTGATTTGACTTGAATACACAGTTCACCTAGGTCATTAAGCTTTGAAGGAGATCCGCATATCTTGATTTGAGGTCCATAAATGGGTTCAGGAATGGGAATACATTGTCACAATTCCTTTTTAAATACACAGAAAAAAAAATCCTCAGACTAAAAGAAAAATAGCTCAATCGATCAACAAGCACTCATTAAGCACCTACTATATATCAGGCATTGTGTGCTAGATGTTGAGCATACAAGTAAGGGCATAAAACATGCCGTATTTGCATTGAACTAAAGGATCAAATAAGCAAATGGTGATCACTAAACTTTCAGTTTTGATATTATAACGTTTCTGTCTTCTTCCTTATTTGTTTTGCAAAAGACACTGATGTCCCCAAGTTTTCAACTGTAAGAGCACAGATTTGTACCTATGCATTCTTGCGTAGGATTCACTTCCCTCTTAGAGTTCTGAAAGCCTCAGTAGAATTTGAACCCCTTTCTTCTGCTTTTTCTCCCCCTAACTAAAAAGAACTCTCCAAAAGGTATTCAGTTAATCCTAAATTCTACTAAAAATAAATCTCATTTAAATTTGAAGCAAAAGAAAAAATTCTAAGGAACATAAACAACATTCTTTCAATGAAACCAAAAAGGAAAATTTCAACCACGAAACTATTTTCATTCAGTAAAAAAGTCCACTACAGTTACTTTGAAAGAATTATGGGATGATTCCAGAGGACCTAAAAAGAAGTATACCACCCTGACAAAGAGGTGATGCACGCAAGCTGTATGCTGAGACATACAATTTGGGGACATGGCTAATACGGGAATTTGTTTTGCTCAATTATGCATATTTGTTACAAAGTTGCTTTTTTCCCCATGGTGGGCTGGGGAGGTTAAAGGAAGAAAAACATAGATTTCTGCTCATTGAAAAAAATTAATAAAAACAAAAGCAAAAAAAAAAACCCTATAGGAGCTGTTTGTATTTACTTGAGTTTACTAGGAATTGTGAAGGAAAAATGAAGTAAAGAAATGTAGGAGTGACAAAGGAGACGGGCTGGTCAATGGCAAAAAAAAAGAAAAGCTTAACTGAAACACTGTTGTGCTCCACTGGTATCCGACCTATCAAGATGCCAGAGAGTACCACAGGGTGGATGGACCTCACAATATCATAGCCTTAACACTGCAAGGAACTGCAGAGGTCATGGTGAAAACCCCTCATTTTGTGGATGAGGAAAGTAGGGTTCAGAAATCAAATGACCTCCCCAAGGCCACAGAACTGGGGAGTGTTATGGCTAGGATTCAAACTCAGTCCTTCTTCCTCCAGACCCAGGACAGAGGAGAACCACACAGGATGAGTAGGCTTGGATGGGCTATAAGATGAACAGTTGGAAGGAGTACCAGAGTCAGTGAGGTTACAGGCCCATTGGGCTGTTTGGAAAATACACTTACAGCAGACTTTTCCTTCTTTCTGGGATATCTTCAGCACCTGCTTTGGTCAAAAGGATAACATGATTCTTAAAGTGACATATCGCTTTCAGTCCTATGAAGAGCTGCATTCTTAAGGCACAGATATCCAAACTAACAGGTGGACAAGCCTATAAAAGAAAAAAAAGAACCATTAGAAATTGGAAACAGTGACCGCATACCTAAGTCTTCATAGGTTGGTCTGAGTTGTATTTTGAATAAACATTCACCCTCCTACGCTATAATAAATACCAATAGACTGAACCTGCTATAAATGACTTGTGATCTCCCCAGTTTGCTATATTATTAGGGGAAGGAAAAGGGGGGGAAGGCTGGCCCACAAGAAGCCCACCATGGCCAGAGGCAGTCCACGTACTGGAAGCATCCTTGGTTTATTTTTGAGAGGTGCCAACAGCTGACATTCTAGGAAAGCTGACCTCCAGGGGGTTCTAAGGTCATACTTTGACCCATTTTCTATCTAGAACGTCAATACTATAAAATTCAACTTAAGATTGGGCATCAAATAGCACCCGTGACACCATAAAATGATTCTTCTGTGAGTGGGGGGAAGGGAGGGGAAGAGAAAGAATTCATGAGCATCTCAAAAAAAAAAAAAAACCCAAACCCCACTTCTACATAACTCATGACCAACACTCACACAAACATCTTGCATCATTTTAAAGACCTAGCATTTGTATCACGGGGTTTGAATGATCTTCTGCAGTTTGGAGGCCAGGGGTGCCCAACGGTAAAAAAACATAGTGCTTCTTGTCACAGAACACCATAGATAATTTTTGTGGTCAAAAGCCTTTTAAAGTTTGCACTTGTCTTGTCTCAGTAGACATGGTGTATCCATTTGGCATAGCCATTAGGCTTTCTGGATAGAACTATGGAAATGCTAAGAGATTTCTGAGGCTTCTCAGATGACAACAGAATTAATCTTTCAGATATTTTCACATCACGGTGGGTGAGTTAAATCACCACTAATGTGCTTTTCTTCCCTTTCTGCTCTTGGAAATATTGATTTAGTTTCTGCATTAGGCTAATTAACCAATTCCCATCATAGACCTTAGGAAAAAAAAAAGTAAAAAACCCCGGACATTACAGGGTAAGCAAAAAGGCCAACTTGGGTTAGTCAAATAAATGTGGGAAAATAAAAATATCACACTATACAAGCCATAAATGCCTAAAATTGTATATCTTGAATGTTCTAGTTTATAAAATTAAACATTCCTTAGCAACCTAACATTTGCCACATTAATTACAACATAAAATGTTTCACAATTTACGCTACAGCAACATTAGCCCAGAAGAAGGCCGTGGCTTACCAGATAAAGAGGTGGCCTTGGAGCCAGGAGGACCGAGTTTCAAATCCTGCCTTGGACAGACACTTACTATGTGACCTCTCAAGGCTCTAGGCAGCTCCTATAGGATGCACAAAAGGTGCTGCCCTACACTGGCTGCTTGGAAGCTTAGAGTGAGTGCCCTAGAGCAATAAAATCATAGGCCCGGTCCCTGTCCCTATCCTAAGTCTTTGTGAACCAATTACTCTAGGAGGGATTCACTGTACAAAACACAGATATTGTCTCTAACAAATAATGGAGCCGGGCCTGGCAAGGATGTCAACACTGGATTGACAACTGCCTTCAAATATGCTTAATTTTAAAATTTCACATCCTGTTTTCCTCTGTGGATTTGAAATATTGCCTGCAGATGCTAGGGGAAAGCTTTGTCTTTAAGGAAGAATCAGTGTGATATGCATGGTAAGAAGTGCATTAGACTAGCAGTTTTTAGAAGACTCAAGTTCCAGTTAGAGTTGGACCTTGCTCTGACACTAAGTGATAAACCTTGGGGAAGTCACTACTTTTTCTGGTCTTCTTATCTCTAATACCAGAGAGCTAGGTCATAACTCTAAGGTTCATACCAGTTCATTTTGCACTAAATAATGAAAGTTAAAAGCATAATAGAATAACAGAACTGTTAATGATTAAAACCGGGAAAAACTACAATGGAGGAAAAAACCCTGAAGAAAACATTTAAAGCAATATCAGACGGTGTTGAATCACACTTTTGATAAGCAAGCCAGCTACCTGCCATTGTAGCATGCTGAGCCCATTAATGAAGGGGCAAATGGAGAAAAAAATAAAAATATCTACACAACATTTAAATTTTACATTTAACTTAAAGGACCTGACCTCCAAAAGAGGAAGGGAAAAAAAAGTTCAACATAGAAAAGAGTAGAATAGTGGTTCCCAAGAGTTTAGGATATGAAGTCCCCTTCTTAACATCAAAAAACAGGAGAGTTTGGGAGAGAGAGGTATTAATGATAGAAATGACATGATGGAATTAATAAAAATATTTTTAAATTGTTTTTTAAATCATGAAGGTAGAAAAGTAGACGGAGGGCTGGGCAAGGAGTCAGGAAGTCCTGAATTCAAATCTTACCTCAGACACTTACTACCTGTGTGACCACATGTAAGTCACTTTCATCCTCGGCTTCCTCATCTGTAAAATGGGGATGGTAATAATAGCACCTGATTGATGGAGTTATTTGAATGAGTTAATGTCAAGTATTCTGCTAACCTCAGAGCACTATATAAATGTTAGCTATTATTAAAATAGATATTTTCTATTGATTGTGAAATTATTCTAACCTTGAGGGTGGTATCCATGTAGGGGTCTGCATCCCTTGCAGCCGCCGCACTGCATCTGACAGTGAAACACTGCAAGTTGTTACTAAGGAAGAGGAGAGAGGACAGAAAGGGTTCTTTAAAAAAATAATAATTATTATTATATTTTAACATTTTTTAAAATTTTGAGTTGCAAATTCTCTCCATCCAGCCCCTCCCCTCCCCACTGAGAAGGCAAGCAACATTATCAATTATACATGTGAAGTCACACAAAACATATTTGCATATTAGCCATGTTGCAAAAAAGAAAAAGCAAGAAAAATAAATTAAGTGAAAAAAGTCTGCTTCAATCTATACTCAGACTTCATCAGTTCTCTCTCTGTAAGCAGATGGCACTTTTCATCGTGGATACTTTGGAATTGTCACGGACCACTGTACTGATCAGAGTATCTCAGTCTTTCACAGCTGATCATCGTTACAATGCGGCTGTTGCTGTGTACAATATTCTCCTGGTTCTGCTCACTTCACTCTGCATCAGTTCATATAAGTCTTCCCAGATTCTTTTATTCTGAAACCATCCCCAAGAGGGAGGATTCTGAATAAAAAGTGAGGCTGATGAACAACACAGTACATAACCACACCAACCCCTCTAATAAGGGAGCTCTCTAAAGTAAAGGAGAAGGAAGAGGAGGGAAAACAAAAAGTCTTTTTTTCCTTTGAAGAAAATGAGACAACCTTAAAAATATATACTTGCTAACACTTTAAATCAAAAGCTTTGTCTAGGGGCAAAATCAAATTGACTAGACCCCTTGAAAGGCAGAATAACAAATGAAACAAACACATGAGGCTGAAAACCACTCAGCATTCCAGTTTTGACAGTGGCATGATCAACAGCACAATTATATTCATGTGGTGCCCTAAGGCCTAGAAGGAGCTTTACTTCTATTATCTCATTTGAGTTGAAAACCCTGAGAAGCTGATACTATTATAACCGCCCTTTGGCAGATAAGGAAGCTGAGGCTGAGAGTGATTTGTCCAGGGCCACAAAGATAGCAGTGAGTGGGGAGGAAACAGTAGTGATCTGGGGAGGAAAAATAAGCAACACGAATCCGGTCCCTTACGAGAAAATCACTGAATGTCAGAGTCAGAAGAGAGCATCCCCAGCTCCCTCATTTTACAGAGGAGGGTTAAATGGCTTGTTGGAGGCAGTCCCGCTTGGATCACAGCCGGATCTCCTACCTTCTGGCCCATTGTTTTGTGTACTGCCCCATGATGCCTCTGAGTAGCAGAAAAGAGGCCATAACAGACCACCACAAAAACACGGTGATTGGCACAGGGTAGATTTTTAAAAATACACATTGATAAATGAATACAACTGCCCTGCTCTTAAAAGTATCTAACACTTCTGAAAGCCCTGTACTGTTAGAGGGAGGACTTGCTTTGACAAAACTTCAAACTAACCACATAAAAGAAGCAGGTGTCAGTGGAGGATTCATTCCACCTACTTACTGAAGCAAACGCTTCAAACACTATAGATGATTAATAAATGCTTGTTGGCATTTCTCTACCTTCTCCCCAGGCCCATAATAACGGCACAATCAACTTTTAGGTCTTCCTCTACATTCCACTGAAACAGGGTCCATTGCCCTCCCTTAAACACTCTTCTATCTTTGTCTCTGCTCCTATCTCTTCCTCTCTATTGAAATAGCCTTTCTCATCAAAAGTCTGTCTGTTTAAGGCCCAGCTCCCATGCTCTTCCATGGAATCTCCCTTCCACCTAATAATCCTCCCTCATCTGGACTCCAGCAAATTCACTACCTCTCTCCTGCATCACTTGACTCATGCAAACAAATATTGTAGCCATTTGTACACTTGAGGCACACTCCTAAGAACAAAGGTCTTGGGTATCTTTTATTCCTAGCTCAGTATCTACAACATAGCAGGTCATCATCATCATCATTAACTTACTCAATAAACATTAGCTGAATGAATAACTGGATGGATTAGTTATTTTGGAACCCAACAGGCCATTATTTATAGTCATAACTTAGCAGTTCTTTTGGAAATATTCTAATGGTTTACAAATATTTTTACAAAAAAGGAGGGATCAAAACTCCTAAAAAAAAAAAAAAAACCAGTATTTCCAACCCCTGAGATTAAAAGAAATTCCTGAACCTCCTTTAAATGTAAAGATCCTAGGGGAAAGTTTTATCTTTAGGGAAGAATCAGTGTGATATGCATGGTAAGAAGTACATTAGACTAGGAGTTTTTAGAAGACCCAAGTTCCAGTTAGAGTTGGACCTTGCTCTGACACTAAGTGAAAAACCTTGGGGAAGTCACTACATGTTCTGGTCTTCTTATCTCCAATACCAGAGAGCTAGGTCATAACTCTAGGGTTCATACCAGTTCATACCTGATAGAAATATCTGAATCACTTTCGATTTGCACTGAATAATGAAAGTTTAAAGCAGAATAACAGAACTGTTAGTGATTAAAACCGGGAAAAATTACAATGGAGAAAAAAACCTGGGAAAAAAACCATTTAAACCCGTATCAGACGGTTTTGAATCACACTTTTGATAAGCAAGCCAGCTACCTGCCATTGTAGCATGCTGAGCCCATTAATAAAGGGGCAAATGGGGAAAAAAATAAAAATACAAACATCTACACAACATCTAAATTTTATATTTAATTTAAAGGACCCAACCTCCAAAAGAGGAGGAAAAAGAAAGTTCAACATAGAAAAGAGCATAATAGTGGTTACCAAGAGTTTAGGATGTGAAGTCCCCTTCTTAACACCAAATAATTTTGTAGGGGTATCTGTCAGTTGAGAAAATACTGACAAAAAGCTTGCTTTTTAATGAAACCACAATGTATTAGCCACAGTAGCATCTACAGACATTTGGAAAAAAAAAAACAAAAACCCACTAACAGATATATCTGCAAGGCATTTTATTCAGTCGACACAAGCTATTGTGCTGCATATTTTGCTGGTGGTAAATAAAGCTCAAGATAAAAAAGGTCGGTAAGCATATGGATTCAAAAATGCCTTGCAAAAATTTCATGGTTCTCAGGGGACCTCAGCCCCTAGACTGGGAAAGCATTGGCCTATAAAAAGACAGCAATGAGCCATTAAATGCTGCCTTAAAAAGATAAATATGAAACATTAATTTAAGATGATACATCATCTATTATTCATTAAGGGAGGCAGCATGGTATAGAGAATAGAAATTTGGCCTCACAGACAAAAGGACCTAGGTTCAGCTCAATGCCAGGTCAATACTGGCTTTGAAACCATGGACAAATCATTTAGGCTCCTGGTGTTCGAGGCAACTTTCTAAGACTATGTTGGCTGGCTGCCAGTCTGCAATGGTAAAGGCACTTTCCTCACTGGAGAATCCCCTAAACCCAAGAAATCAGAAGTCTGGAATATATCCCTTCCTGATGTAGATACTCTATCAGCAAGCTTACAAAGGCATCATTCACAAAACATGGAAGGAGAGACAAGGGGCAGAGAGAACCTAACAAACAACCCATACCTCGTGATGACATGCAGAAATTGTGGGGTAAGAACCGCCTGCTGAGATTTCTCTGGATATTGGTAGACCGACACTAATTCCACTGATTTAACAGCCATATAGAGATACCCAATGTGAGGTAAGGAGAAAAAACAGAAAAGGCTGAGCAACTCTTTTTCCTGAGGGGAACTCTTCCCATCAGCAGTAATAGCACCTGCATTAAAAAGAGAAAACAGCATTACTCTGAATATTGTGTCCTTGCTGAGACATTCAGAGATATTCTATAAATGGTCTTTTCCCCATCCCTGACTTTCTGACTTTAAAATCCCACCTCCAAACCACAAGAGGAGAGATTTTAACAAAGCACGACTCTCATTTAATTCAACAAACAAGGTACATACCAGGAGTGAGACAATGGAGATATAAAAACAGATTCATATCAATAATGCAAACAATTTTAAAAAAACCACTCACAATCTTATCAAGAGAGGCAGAAAATGTAAGAAGGATACCCTTTCCAAAGGGTCGATGACCCCTAGAGTTACCAAGAAACAGCAGGACATATATTTTATTTGAAGAAACTAAAAGTGAAAAATCCTAAAGGAAAGAATGGGAAAAAAAAAAGTGGAAAAGAAGAGCCCAGCAGGACCAAATCTCTAACTCTATTACAAAGTAGTAATCATCAAAATGATTTAATATTCTTTAAAAAAGAGAGAGATCCAAGGCAAAATATGGATTTTCAATAAAATAGAGGACTTTCAAGCTTTCTCAGTGAAAAGACCAGAACTGAATAGAAAATTTGACTTTCAAACACAAGAATCAAGAGAAGCATGAAAAGGTAATCAAGAAACGGAAATTGCAAGGGACTTACTAAAGTTGAACTGTTTTGTTTACATTCCTACATGGAAAGATGATGAGTATGATTCATGAGACCTCAGTATTAGGGTAGTTGAAGGGAATATGCATATATATGTATATATGTATGTATATGTGTGTATATATATATATATATGTTTATGTATATATATAAGTGAATGTGTATGTATGTATATATCTATGTGTATATGTATGTATGTGTATGTATGTGTATATATATATATGTGTTTATGTGTGTGTATATATATATATATGTAAAAGAGAGAGAGCAGACACAGGGTGAGTTGAAGATGAAGGGAAGATATCTAAAAGAAATAAAATGAAATTAAGGGATGAGAGAGTAACATACTGAGAGAGGGAGATAGGGAGAGATAGAATGGGGTGGATTATCTCACATAAAGGTGGCAAGAGGAAGCAGTTCTATGGGAGGAGGGGAGAGGGCAGGTGAGGGGGGAATGAGTGAACCTTGCTCTCATCAGATTTGGCCTGAGGGGGAATACCATACATACTCAGTTGGGTATCTTACCCCACAGGAAAGAAGAGGGAGGAAGATAAAAAAAAAAATAAAAGGCGGGGGGATGATGGAGGGGAGGGCAGATGGGGGTGGAGGTAATCAAAACAAACACTTTGGAAAGGGGACAGGGTCAAGGGAGAAAATTCAATAAAGCGGAATGGGTTGGGAAGGAGCAAAATGTAGTTAGCCTTTCACAGCATGAGTATTGTGGAAGGGTTATACATAATAATACATGTGTGGCCTAGGTTGAATTGCTCAATTTCTTAGGGAGGGTGGGTGGGAAGGGAAGAGGGAAGAGAATTTGGAACTCAAAGTTTTAAAATCAGATGTTCAAAAACAAAAAAAGTTTTTGTATGCAACTAAAAAATAAGATACACAGGCAATGGGGCGTAGAAATTTATCTTGCCCTACAAGAAAGGAAGGGAAAAGGGGATGAGAGGGGAGGGGGGTGATAGAGGGGAGGGCTGACTGGGGAACAGGGCAACCAGAATATAAGCCATCTTGGAGTGGGGGGGAGGGTAGAAATGGGGAGAAAATTTGTAATTCAAAATGTTGTGAAAATCAATGCTGAAAACCAAATATGTTAAATAAATAAATTGCATTTAAAAAAAAAAAAAAGTCCTGGGTCAAAAAAAAAAAAAAAAAGAGAGAGAGAGGAATTCATGCACCAGATTAGGCATGCAACACACAGAAAGGAACAAACATAATAGCCTCTATAAGCTCCAAGACCCCAGCTTACTGGGGTTGAGTCAGTTTGACAAAAACAGCTGAGAAAAACTGGAAAGCAGTCTGGCAGAAATAAGGCACGGACCAGCATCTTGTACCATCTACTGAAATGACATCATCAACTAATTAGAGGAGCAAAGAAGAAATTATCCATCAGATCTATGGATGGGGAAAAGTTTATGACCAAACAAGGGGGAGAAAGAATCACAGAAGATGAGATACTTTGATTGTGTACCACGTAAATGTTTTGGAGCAGATGGCAGGGTTGGCTGAAGGGCTTTGCTGACCAGTGCCCGTATTTGAGACCAGGGAAGTACCCAGAAGACATACAGTGAAGCACACTAGAGGAACAGGGGCCTGTTTTCTGTCTTACCACCTTCACCGTGACATTCACATCTGATCTGGCTGTGACTTCTGTCAGTCTCCAGAGCATACAGTACCACTGAGAATTCATGGGATAGTTGAACAGTTTGACTACACTTTCTGTAAAGTGCATGTTTACAGACTAGGAAAGGGAGCTAAGACCAATGGGTCTTGGAACGAAAGCTGCTCCTTGTGAATAGCGATTGTTTCACACTTTGGTCTTGTGTCCCTAGTACCCGGCATGCAAATGGTACCTGGCACATAGCAGAAGTGAAAATTTATACTCAAGACTTCTGACTCTGAGTCCAGTGCTTTCCACCCCACAACCACCCTCACTTTCAGACTGACCTGTTTGGTAAATAGGCAGCAACTGGAGTGAATGCAACTTGGTGTCATCAGGGAAGGCATAGGAAGACACATCAGGCGTAAAACGTCTAAAGAAGAAAAAAGCCCCAACTCATTGCTGAACAACTTCTGCTTACAAAATACTTTGAGGATATAACAAAAGTAGGACCTTGTACCTGTACAGGATGGGGTGTACCCGGGAAGGACTTGCTTTTTCATCATTTAACCCCATTGACTCCAAGGTAACTGACAGACCAGACTGCCTGCTCACCTCACCAAGGAGCTCTGCAGGCTTCTGACAAATAACAAAATCCTCTGACTCAAGCTGAGAAGCTGACAGTGTATACGCATCACTCTTTTTGCCTGTAAAAATAAGCTGTGAAGAGTAAAGAAAGGCAGCAAGCAGCTTCACATGAAAGATTCCGGGTGAACTGACTTCAGAGCTATAGATCCAGCTGACATTTGCATAGCACTTTAAGATTCAAACAAAGCACTTCACAGAATTACAGGTAAGGAAACTGAGACTCCATTAAGTGACTTGCCCAGACAGAAAAACACCAGAGGCATCTTGGTGTCTCCTGACTCCAACTCCCACCTTCCTTTCACTCTCAACACAAGAGCTCACAAGATTCCATCAGCAATTTAAAAATATGAGCTGTACTCCACAGCATAACTAAATACATCTACCTAAACAGTGTCTTTAATTTCTAACAAAAAATAAAAGGTGGCACAGTAGATACAGCATTGAACCTGG
Source organism: Trichosurus vulpecula (assembly GCF_011100635.1). Lineage (NCBI taxonomy): Eukaryota > Metazoa > Chordata > Mammalia > Diprotodontia > Phalangeridae > Trichosurus > Trichosurus vulpecula. The sequence goes on from NC_050576.1 coordinate 260,778,613, forward strand.
AGTCAGGAAAAACTGAGTTCAAATCCTACTTCAGATACTTCCTAGCAGTGTGACCCTAGGCAAGTCACTTAACCTGTCTGCCTCAGTTTCCTCAGCTGTAAAAAGGGGATAATAAGTAACATCTACCAACTGAGGTTGTTGTCAGGATAAAATGTCATGAGAGTTCTACAATGCTTTACAAACCTTAAAGCACTACATAACGTTAGCTGTTATTGTGGGAACTCTAAAGCGTTTATCATTGTACCAGCAAAAATATGCTATTATTAATGATAATGAATAAGACCACATTTCAAATCTATGGCACTTTACATTATTTGAAATGCTTCCACATATATTTATCTTACTTGTTTCCCACCCCCCCCATCCCTACTCACAAAAAACTTATGATACAGGTAGCATAGGTGGGATTACCCCTGAAAAAGAAATTTTACAAGCAAAAAAATTTAGACCATTATAGCCACATAGCAGAAAGACTCCTACTAGAAGGGCTTTGAATCCCCAGTCCACTAAATCCTAAGCACACATTCAGCGTCCTACACAAATAAGCAAAGAATCTTGGATTTCTTCAGTGTGGAGAGTGCCTCCCTCCACCAGGTTAAGTCATAGGGAGTTGCATAAGACACTTAAGAAGGTACACAACCTGCCCAGATTCACACAGCCAGCTTCATCTCAGGACTTCTGACTCCAATACTGGCACTCTATCTACTAGGGCCATGTTATTCTATTTTATTAACAGGCACGTTTTAAAAATAAAATGCATCAGCCCTTCACTTAGGTCGCCTAATACTGACTTTCCCCCTGCAGGTCAAAGCAAGCTAAAGTTCACCTTTACCAGCCTCAGGAGTGGCCTGTCTGGCCAGGGTATCCTTTGTCAGTTGGGAGGGGTCAACATTTGCTTCATCTTTAGGAGCAGCCTCCAAATGCAGGATTAAGACTTCCAGATCCATCATTACCGCAATATATCCAGCACAAAATGAAATCTCTATGGGGACAATACTCTCTATGTGTATGACTAACGCACGTTCGAAGTCCAACATGGAGAAGCCCTCCTTGACGACCTGCCATTTTAAACTAAACAGCACCAGTTTATTGACGCAGCCAACGAGAAGATCCCCCGTCATGGGACAACAAGAGACGCAGAGTGGTGGCTCGGACAGAGGGATCTCAACGATGGACATCTGGTCTTTGGAGGCTTCCCTGAAGCAGCCCTCCACTCGGTGCCCCACCATGCGAATACACACTCGAGAGTTTTCCGAGGTCCTGTTTCTCCAGTTCACATAGGCGCGAAGGAAGGTGGCTTTGTTTTTTTCCTCAATTGTCACTAAGTAGTCTCCTGGGGGTGGGGGGAAGGAGGGAATAGGAGCATCATTAGAACCTAAAATTTGGAAGCACATTTACTGAACACAAGATAGGAAGGCCCTCTGATCAAAGCATCACTGGGAACTCCAAAGGGTATTGGTTCTACCCCCTACCTGTGTGATCAACGGGCCTCAGTTTCTTCATTTATAAATAATGGATTTGGACTTAATGGACTCTAGATCCCTTCTAGAACTCAAAATGCTATCTTGGTAGTTGTTCTGGGCAATTGCCTGAGACACAGGGGTGTTTAGTGATGTGCCTGTAAATATCAGAGGTGATGGATCTGAACCTACTTCTTTCCAAATCCAAGCTCAGCACTCTATAATCATTAAACCGGAGCAGTCTCTACTCACAGGCATGGGACAGCTACTAAATGTAAGATATTGTATCTGGGGGTGGGAGGAGGGGCATGAGTCCCTTTCTTTTTGCAGGGGAAAGGAAACATTATTGAATATGATTGGAAGGACAGTTAAATTAAAGAAGAAAATAAAATAAATAAGAAAATAAATCAATTCATCTCAATTTAGGGATCCTCATTTTTTCTTCCCATGAGGCAATTTTATTTTTATAATATCAGATGTAAGCATCCAATTATGGAATGTTAAGAGCGTAAAATAACCTGTTGTAAAGTACTCATGCAGGTGATCAATTTCAATTCTATTTCCTTAGTCAGTATTGCTCTGGAAAGGCTCTCTAGGTGAAACAAACTGTCCTCTTTAGCTCTCTCCCCTCTCCTCATGGTTTTCTAATACTTGTGTGACATATTAAAGGCAAGTGTAAAGTAGAAAACTTGGCAGGAAATCAGGGGAATCTCTATTTCAAAATATCACATCTTCATGAGAAACACAGAGAAGAAATGAACAAAATCATGAGTCTTGAAAACAAAACATATTTTAAAACTAAAGAAAAGTGGTTATTTAAGGTAGCTTTGTTTATCCCACCCAAATTTATAGGCTATGACTGAAGCCTTTCAAGCAGCTACCGTCCATGAATCACCAGGAAATGGTTGACTATCCGTGTGACATATTTCTTCTTGATCCAAACAGCTTATTTAACTAATAGATTATTTTATCATTATCACTAGAAGGGCCAGAATTTAGGAAGACCTCTAAGGACTAAGATCCATCAATTGACACTGATTTTTTTTGCATAAAACAAATAAAACAGAGATAGAATGAAAATTTTTATTTCAAAGTAAAATTATAATTTTTTGCATCAGTTGGCCCCCTCTCCTGTTAATGTGAGAATCATAATCATAATAATGATAACTAGAATTTCTATGATGCTTTAAAAAACCAACTTCACAAGTGCAGAATGGGGGAGGTTGTGACTATGCCACAGTTCCTATTAAAAAAAAATCTCAGAGTTTCAACGGACCACTAGTTAAAGACTGGAATGATTTCAATCATCATCCTCATCACTAAATTTCCTCCCAGCTTATGTATGAAATACTTCTGGAAGTAAGTCATTTATTTTATAGTTACTAGTAAAGTAAGATATTAAAATATGAAATAATTACCATACCTCTGGTTGACAAAACTTATTCCTTGTGAAGTATAATCAATCAATCAACAAAAAATAAATAACAGATAACACCTTGCCTATTTTGAGAGTGGTGGTACAGAAGGGGGAAAAAAAGAAAAATTGGAAGATTTGGGGATCTCTGTATTTCAGGGGAGGGATATTCAAAAAGATTCATTCAAGGACTTACCATGGACAAAGGAAGGGGAAGATGCAGAAGACAATGTAAATAACTATAGCATCACATCTTTCCCTGTTATGATGAAAGAAAAGTGAAAGTGGAGGGGAGGGAGGGTTAAGAAGTCACAGTCTAGGGCCATCATGGAGCCAAGTGAAGTCAACCAACATTGGTCCATGTAACCTATGGTTTTTTATTTTTTCAAACACAGATGTCTTAAGTAGAAAGGAATTTAGTTTCAAATTATCTCCACACTCATTTTTTTCCTGCTACTCTGAAAAAGTAAAGGAAAAAAATGGTTTCTTAGTTTTCCCCCTACACACACTCTCTCACTCTCTCTCTCTCTCTCTCTCTCTGAGTTTCTTAGTTTCCCTCTATTATATAAAGAGAGGAAGCCTGATATAGTGTAGAGAGAGGAGGCCTCCAAGCCAGAAAGACCTCGGTTTAAAAGGCCTGCCTCTTAACATAGACTGGCTGTCACCCAGGGCAAGCCACAACCTCTGAATGATCTCAGCAGCATTCTGAGGAATACAGGTTGCAGAGAAGGGGCTGACCCGAATTGGTCATTTCCCAACCTGGGATAGTTCCTACGCCAATGACGTCATCGGTCCAACACCCTTGGGCAGTCTGGTGATGCAAGGAGTAAAATAAAAGACAAAGGATTAAAAAAGGAACCAATCCTATTGAAATTCCAATCTAAATCTGAACTCTACCGGAGCGCCCGGAGACCCCATGTGAAGAACCTCGATAAATCTAGAAGAGTATGCTGCGGGCATCCGCTGGTAGTCCAAGAGGTCCAGAAACAATGATGACCAGAGAAAAGGTCTAACACCTGCCTAATTCCTCCCCATCATTTAGCTCTACGGCACTAAGACGGGATAAATTATATAAGTTTAAATCCACCAATACATCGCCTCTGTGTTTGGGGACCTGGCCGGGTAGCAGCAGCTTTAAATATTAGAAACTGGCGTTGATGGTTTTGGCTTCAGACACTGATGCCCTTGGGGAGGGGGCTTGTTTTCTTTTTGGTGGGGTGGGGTGAGAAGAGAGAAAGTGACATCATTAATTACACTTTGGTAAACAACCGTCAGGGCTTGGGCGATCAGCTAGTCCGATGTGGTCACTTACAGAAGAAGTCACTAGGGTCCAGAGAGACGGAAAGACTTAAGAGAGGGTCAAGATGGCTCAAGGACACCCAGCCCTAGAATCCAATTCTCTGGAGGCGCAAATAGCCGCGGGCTCTTCCCCTCACCGCACCAGGGCTCGTTAAGTAGCTGCAGTCTCTGCAACACTTGTCAATCAAACCATGGTTTTGAGGGAGGGCTCGAGGGGTAAAGGCAGCCAGCCTGAAGTGCGGTTTTCTGGTAAAAAGAATCATCTTTTTGGTCATGTGAATAAATCGCCGGCCGAGCTGAGTGACCGGTTGGTGGGTTTCTATTTTTTTTTCTCAAACACCCAAGCGTCAGGCATTGTGACAAAAAGCAGAAAACGGTCCCGCACTCCAGGCGCGCGGGGCGGGGACGCGGCGGTCACCCGTTCCCAGGCGAGGACTCACAACATAAGTAGCCGCGGGTGACTCGCATTTGAGGGAGGAGGTCCGGAGAGACCTCGGGTAGGAAGCGAAGAAAGACCAAGGAGGCACCTAAGAGCCTGGGTGTGAGCCCCCCAGGGAGGCCTTCCCGAGAAGCAGGTCCGTGGGCGGTGGGAATGCAGACTGCGTGGGCGCGACTGCAACGTCTCTGGTGGGCACTGCTGCAGCACCGGCTTTAGGAGTGGATCCAGCCCCGACCGCTCAATACCCGGGGTCTGGGAACGCGCCGGGTTCCTGCTCCGCCAGAGGAGGGGGTGGGGCCGCATACACTCTCAGGTCTCCCGCGGGGTTTCCTCCCCTCCCCCAGCTCACGGGGGCTTCGGGTGTGCACGCACGCTGCCACCCCACCCCTCCCCAGATACCCCGTGGGGACCGCCAGGGCGGAAAGGTGCGCGCAGGGGCTGCGGCCGGGTCGGGCTGTGGGGCTCCACCTCGACTTACCGGGCTCGCTGTAGCTCAGGTGCAGCACCCGGCCCAGCGTGGAGAAGCAGCAGCGCGGCCGCGCCGGCTCGGGATCCCGCGCCTCCACGGAGAACGCCTCCACTTTGCAGCCCGCCGCCACGAAGAGCGCATCCTGCCCGCCGCAGCACACGCGCTCTGGCTCCTGCTGGCACCGCACCACCTGCTGCGAGCCGAACGGGTGCAGGTTGTAAAGCCGCACCATGGCTGCGGGGCCGCGGCCCCCTGCCGAGCCGGGAAGGGGAGGGGACGCCGGGGGCGGAGGGCCCACTTCCGCGAGCGCGCGGGCCGCGTCACGTGGGCCGGCGGGGGCAGAGCACACCCCCTTCTTTAAAGAGACCGCGGCGGGGAGCGCCGGCCGGGACCCCGAGCCTGGCTGGGGCCAGTCTGCCGGGGACCCGGGATAGCGCTCGATCATCTGTCCGTGGTCGTCTTACACATCTATCCATGCACACGTATGTGTCTCCTAGCTCACCCCCGTGTCGGTATGCACACACACACGTTTATCTTGACTTGATAGAGGTCACTGTGTGTTGTCCCATCTAGTTACCAGCGTATATGTGTATGTGTGTATATGTGTGTGTGTGTGTGTATATATGCATGTACACACACATGCATATCTTAACTTGATTATAGATATATGGTGCTTCAAAGTTTGCCAAGTGTTTTATTATTACATACATTATGTATTATTTGATTTGATCCCCACAACAACCATGTGAGATGGGTGTTACTTTTTTTTTGCCAAGAAACTCACTAACTTAAGATTTATGCTATATATATTTATACATACATACACATATATATATATACACATATACATGAATTTTTGATATGTACCTGTTGTCTTCCCCATTAGAATGTAAGCTTATTGCCACAACAGATTGTTTCATTCTTCATTCTGGTATCCCTAGCACCTGACACATGGTAGGTGCCTAATAAATATTCGTTGATTCATTTTTTTTACATAAAGCACAGCATTTGACATAGGGTTAGGCATTTGGCAAGAGCTCTGCGCCCAGTCTCCCAAACCCTTCCAGGGAATGGGGCTTTATGCGTGGTTACCCTTTCCTCTTCCCATGACTTAAAGGTGCTGAGTTAAGAAACAGCAAGTGGCCCCCTGGCCTAGATTTGACCTACTTAAAAACCAGAAGCCTCCCACTGGTGTTATTCATAAGCTTTAGAGCACAGGACCTGAGAGTACAATCAAGCCAAAATCCTCATTTTACGCATGAAGAACCTAAGCCAGGATCCCCCAGCTAGTGTCTAAGGTGGCATTCAAACCCAGGTCTTCCTGGGAGTTAGGAGGCACTCGCTGGGTCTGAAGTCCAGGAGACCTGAGTTTAAATTTGGCCTCATACATTTAATAGTTATCTGACTCTACCCTTTGCCTCAGTGTCTGCACTGTGAAATGGGTATGATAATAAGAGCACCAACCTCCCAGGGGTGTTCTGAGGATCAAGTGAGATAATATTTGTAAAGCTCTTAACACAGTGCCTGGCACATAGTAGGTTCTTTAAAAGCACTTGTTTTCTTCTTTTTTTCCTGACTTTTTTAACTATGGCAGTCTCTTCACCATTCCAAATTGTCTTTTAAATGGGTCCTTCCTACCACACCTCACCACATGCACATAACTGAAACCCCTCATTCTTGCTGTGCTAAGACAATGTGCCCCCCAGCTTCTCCCTTCCCCACAAACTTAAATAAGTAGCTGGCACCGTGGGCAAAGAGGATTCCCCAGTCATAGGACGGGTCCTAATGTCTGGGGAGACACACCTGTTTCCATCCTTCTCCAGGAGTCTAGGGAGGCTGGAGGGAAACATCAGCTCTTCTCACTGGGGACAAGGTCCTAGCACCCTGGGACCCTCCCACCCACGCCAACACCTAGAAGGATAGGTGGGGAAATACAGGTGACTACCAGAATCCCCAGACATCTGCACTAGGGCTCTAGGGGGTTCCTAACCCGCTCCCCAGTGGCTGGCCCAGAACCCAAGAGTAGAAGAAGGGGAGGTGGTAATTCCCTTCTGCCATGCCTTCGCTCCACATTCAATGGAGGAGAATCTCAGCATTTCGAGGACCTCCTGTCAATGACTCCTCGAAGTTGGATTTTACCCTGACATCCTTGCAGCCAAGGCATAGGCCCCAGATACAAAAATTCCCAGTTAGGCAAACTTGCCTAACACAGCCTTTTCTTTGTTTTTAAGACAATTTAAGATTTTTCATTGATGTTCTTTGTTCCTACATCACCATCAATCTCTAAGACATCCTTGCCCTCCCCTGGACCTGGGGTCGGAGGAACTGGGTTTAAATCTGGCCTCGGGCACTTCTTAGCAGTGTGACTTTGTCCAAGTCACTTAACCACTATCTGCCTCGGTTTCCAAATCTGTAAAATAGGAATAATCTCACCCACCCCTGGGGGTTGTTGTGAAAATAAAATGAGACAATATTTGTAAAGTGCTTTGCAAACCTTGAAGCGCTATGTAAATGTTGGCTATGATTATTACCTAGTGTGGCAGGTGAAAGATGAAATGACTGAGAAAACAATGGTTCAAAGTTATGTCGATTTATTAAGCAATGGGTGCCAACTGCCTAACAAATTGGGACCAGGCCCCTTCCTCAGCTTAAGGTTGGACCAGGAATACAGGGGGAGACAGATTTTTATGCATTAAAAAACAATCAAATAAGACTACTAATTTAATTAAAAGAAAAAAATTAACCACAATACAAAATTAGGTAATCACATTTCTAATCGGAGAAAAGATTAGAGACTTTGCAAGTTGGGAGGGAGAGAGTAAATAGATACAGTTCCTTGAATTCAGATAAAGAGGTGTCCCACTCCCTGCAAGTATCTGTAAACAATCAAAGGAACATGGAAACAGTAACAGATTGGTCAGTACAGGGTCAGTTTTCAGATGAGACGTATGGGTTGCCTGAAATGTGTAATTGTGAGTGAACTCCTTGCATCAATCTTTGGAACTGACTGTGCTTTTGGTCCTTAGATAAGGGTCTCTAAGCAGTAGGGAGAGGTGGTCCAGCTTCCCAGCCACGCAGGGCTGTGTTCCAACAGCACAACAAAGTTTTCTCACGATTCCAATAGCTGAAAAAAGTTTTCTTATAAGACAGAAATTGGACTAGACCTATAGTTGAATAGAAAGGGAACTGGGCTAACTCCAGAGTTGAGTCACCAGATGGAGTAAGTGTGGCTCACTCAGTTCCCACTTCTGATCCCCTCACTAGTGAGACATCTCCTATAGCAGTGCTCCTATAATGCTCCTATAGCCAGCTCACTAAGTTGAACCATATATGCTGTGTACCCCTCCCTGGTACTCTGCTTCTTCACAGCTCCAGCATTTATCTTTCCGCAATCCCTTCACCATTCACTATTCCCATCTTTTTCCATTTTCCCCCCAATTTTCTGGATGTGAGGTGAAACCTCAAAGTTGTTTTGATTTGGATTTCTTTTATTGTTAGTGGCTCAGAGCAATCTTTCATACAGTTATTGAGTTTGTAATTATTCTTTTAGGAATTCTTTGTTCCTGTCTCCTTTGGACCACACGTTCATTGGGCAAGTTGCAGCCTTTCTCAAAAGCACTAACAGAGCTCAGGGACCTTTTATGATTAGGCTAGATGAAGTCCATGAAGGTCTAGAGATCCTTTCAGCTGCTTCTGTACTCTTGGGGTGTATGTGTGAGTGTGTTGTGGGTAGGGGGTGGTGGTCAGGGGACTGATTTGTGCTTTCTGTCCAGACAGCATGAAATACATTCTAGAGCACCGGACTTGACATTAGAAAGACCTGAATTCAAATCCTATCTCAGACACTATCCGTTTGACTCTCAGTAAGGTACTTAACCATTCTCTGCCTCAGTTTCCTTATCTGTAAAGTGAGAAAACAATAGCTCTGACCAAACATAGTTGTTATGACCATCAAGTGAAATAATATATGGAAAGCATTTTGCAAATTAAAGCACCATATAAGTGTTCGCTGTTTTTATTATTTTCCCAGGAATTGTACAAAATCACAGAATTTCTGATTTGGAAGGAACCTCAGTGGCCATCCAGTCCAACCAAGAATTCCTAGAAGAGAAATATTACACAAGTCCTGTGTATTTCTGGAAGACTTTATTAGGAGCAATAGTTGTAAATGCTAGAGAGGCAGATTTTAACTGAACATAAGGAAGAATGTTTTCACGATTCAGCCTGATCCAAAATGGAGCAAGTTGGGTAGTGAGATAGTGAGCTTCTCATGGCTGGAGGAATGCAAGGAAAGGCTGGATGCCCGGCACCTCAAATGAGATGGTGAGGAGAAAGATTCCCTGGTCCATTATAACCCTGAGTTGCCCATTCAATTCTGTATACACATGGACCCACTAGCAGCATCGATGTTATGAGACTGATGAAGAGGAGGTTAACAACAGACGTGTTTGGGAAGCAATCGATATTGCCCAAAGCATGGCACCAGAGCACAGTATCGTTATATCCCCCAGATTATAGCCTATTGATCAGGGTTGCTCTGACTTCCTGTGGGGATAGGAGAGTTAAACGGTGGCCAACAATGAACCTTTTCCCCAAATAGCTCTGGAGAATGCAGTGTTATATCCTGTAAGGAAGAACCAAAGGAATTGGAACATTGGCCATGTTTTCAGGTACATGGAAGCAAAGGGAAACATTGTTTTGGTGCTAACTGAGTATTCTTTACACACATATGATTACTAATTAATCATTCTAGATAATAATATCATAGTGATGATAAAGACGAACTGGAAACAGAAGGTTGGTTCTAATACGCCGTTGCCAAATGTTATTCTTGTGAGCTCTCATGACCGGCATTCTCCTTCCTGCCTGTTCCGATCCTCTTTGTTCATTCTCCAGGGTCTCTGATTCCCACTTTTTCCATGAAGCCTCCTCTGACAATTGCAGCCCCCAAATGACCCGTTGTCCCTGCTGATCAACAGTGGTGGTTGTCTGTACCAAACATTTTGACACCTAATTATAAACTTGAGTTGTTTTGGCTCTTGAAGTCTATGGCCCCAATATTTTCCCTGTCACCTAGGCTTTAACTTCTCCAAATTCAGCTGCTCCCCAGCCGCTTTCAAGCCTGTCTTTGAAGAGCCTCCAAGCTTCATCGCTTCCTCTCTGTATCCATTACCACTATTCTCCTGGTCCTGGATTTCATCACTCCCACCACCCTGGCCCAGGATCTCGTCATCTTGCCCCTGGATTTCAACAGCCTACTAATTTGACTTCCAATGTCTTCCTTGTCCTCACACACTGCCTCACCAGACTAAAGACACTTAAAATACTGCTTTGATCACTTCACTCCTCTACTCAAAAACCTCTCCATTTATCCTAACCAGCTCCTAAGGAAAAAGGCATTCAGAGCCTAGGAGAGGGATTCCCAAATTCTAACATTAGTGAGACAGTTCAGTTCAGGATACTTCTGTTTACCTTAAGGAGTGTGTAGAATTCTGTTAACTTCTGCATACAATTTAATTCACTTTTCATTTTTTAAATTTATACATGTCATCAAGGTACTTTTGTAGCCCCCCCATGCCCCTCCCCCCAAATGAGTCAAACAAATAAGAATAACTAGTAGTGTTAGTAGCAGCTCCAAAAAGGTTGGAAATAATTGTTCTTTAGAAGCTCTGGCATTTCTCCCACCCTACTTCCCTCCCCTACCCCCACACACTGCATTTCTGTAGATTAAAGAAGTGGATGAGAGTAGGGAAGGCCAGTTTTCCTGAAGGTAGAATGAAGGCAGAGGCTAGGGTTGAGACAAAGGTATTAGAACTTGTTCTGAGAGAGAGCAGAAAGAAATTCAGAAAAGGACTTGGATAAAGTCAAGGCAGTATTGGTACTTCATTGTAAAATACAGGGTGTTCCTAAAGTCTGGACACATAGGCAAAAATGCATATTTTCAAGAAATGAAATAAAAGAAAATTTCAACATTTTATTTAATTGGAATATTAACAAATAACATCTTCAATATGATTTCCATCATTTGTGATGCAAAGGTTGATGTGCTTTGCAAGATTCACGTGAACTTGATGCAATAACTCAGTAACTCCACATTGCTGTCAATTTTTGCACATTCACTCTTGGAATATGAATATAAAATCATATGATGTTATTTGAAATTGAAGATGTTATTTGTTAATATTCCAATTAAATAAAATGTTGTTGAAAATTTCAATCATTTCATTTCTTGAAAATAAGCATTTTTGCCTATGTGTCCAGACTTTAGGAACACCCTGTATAACATATTTTTTTGAATATTTTATTTTTCCAAATTATATGTGAAAATAATTTTAACATTAGTTTTTAAAAATTTTGAATTCCAAATTCTCTCCTTCCCACTCTTTTCCCCTCCCTGAGAAGGTAAGTAATTTATACATGTGTAATCGTGACATATACTTTTAAAAACCAAGCACATGATATAGAGATTCAGGATTTCATATGTAATCCCATTTTTTTTTCTATTTTACGTATATGGAGAGATTAATGTTTATTGATGTTTGTCACTTTGATAATAAAATTAATTAAAAATTTAAATGTCTCAATACAAATTTATTTTTTAAAAGATTTATCTTGGCCTTTCAGTATTGTGAGTAGGTATGTCACAAGTCAGTGCAGAAAGGGGCAGCTTTGGGTCATAGATTTGGAGATGAGAAGGACCTTAAAGGTCTTCCAGCCCAACTCCTTCACTTTACAAATTAAGAAACTGAGAATCAGAGGTGAAGCAATTTGTCCAGCTTCACAAAAGTAGTAAATGGCAGGGCCAGGATTAGAACCCCATTCCCCTGACTCCACATGAGCCAGGTTGCCTCTGAAATGGGTCAGAATAAAACAAACTCAGCTTGGTTTTTAGCTCTTTCTCCTAAAAATAATGAATGGGATTTAAAAAAAAAATCTTGTTTATAAAAAAAATTACCTTTCTGTATATTTGAATAAATCAAATCCCAAGCATATAAAAATGGATATATTTTAACAGCCCAAATTAGATTTGTTCACAATGTATATTTTAATAAACCTCTCCTGTTCAACAAGATTTTGCTTTAATAACAGAAGTATTATTTTATCATTAGTTTCTGAGCCAGATATCTGAATGTTGAGAAAGAAGAGATTGCTGATGAGAATGTTGCTGTTCTAAATCCTTCAAAGGCATCTTTATCATGTAGTTATCATATGACAACTTCAAATGTTCCACCCCAGCCTACAGGGCAGAGTGCATCTGAAACCCTATTAGTGCCAACGCTTTCTGGCAGAAACCTCAGCATCATAGGAAGAGGGTGGAGAGGACTCCATTCTCATTTGGCAGGTATAAGTGCCTCCCTTCCTCATGTATATGGCTTTGCATGTATCCTGGAAGCTGGGGCCTGCATCTTAAGGTGGTTTTTGTCAACATCTGGAGTACCCAGTGTGTGGGTCAAAAGACCACTGGCTCAAGTAAATAAACAGAGGTGTCTCGGTTTCTCAGGGCAGAAAAAAAACCAGAAGCTTTATTTGATCAAGTCTCGAGAATTGGGCATCTCTCACTACCAGGGTGGAGATAGCAGTGAAGAGAAGCAAGGAGAAAAAGGCAAGCAGGGAGATATATACCCTTGTACAAACAATTCTAAGAAATCCCACCCCAGAGGCTGGACCCCCGTCCCCATTTGCAGAGACGAGTGGCCTCACAATCTAACCAGAAATAAGTTTTTACCCAATACAAGCACAGAAACTACAGAATTACCTTATAGGGAAACTTTAATGCTAAGATGGCTGTTTTTAAGTAGGCTAGGGGAGAGGGGAATATCATCTGGTTTCCCCGAAATCATATAATTTATAGGAAAACGAAACTTAGGCCTGGTGAGGTTCACATCCTAACTAAATTTGTACTACCTCTATTTGAATATTGCCTTGCATGAGTTATTCATAGGGAAGCTTTCACAATCTTGTATTCCATTCACAGCTGAGGTGACATCTATAAATCTAAAGAAGAAGGGGGAGAAAGACATTCCTAAAGGCTAAATAACCAGATTCCCACAGACTCAAATTTATCCCATTTCCCTTTTCACTAAATATTGATTCTCAAACATTTTAGATATAAATACATATATACATATTCCCTGTGAAGTCTTCACACTTTATTCTCTCGCTACTTCACACACCAGCACAGTTAGTTACACCATATACATAATGAGTGCTAAATAAATATTTAATGAAGGAATGGTGTAGATGGAGATGCAGATTTGGACTAGAGATTTGGAACACTGAAAAGCTCCTTTCCCTCCCCATTCTGACTCTTCAGGACCTCATCAGCCATGGGCTTTATGGGTTCAAAGATTTAGGGCAGGAAGGAACTTTAGACACCATCCACCCAACCCCCTCATTTTACAGATGAGGAAGTGGGAGCCTGAAAAAGGAAGTGACTTATAAAAAACAGCAGAAGAAAAAAGTAGTTTGAACCCAGGTTCTCTAACTCCCAGTCCAGGGCTGTCTCCACAGTGTTACCCTGATCTCATGTCTCTGCAGAGCTCATTTCTCTCCATCCATCTCACATCTCCAACTGCCTACCTGACGTCTCCCCCTGGTTACCTCATAGATCTCAAACTCAGTTTCTAGAGGGAATCCCTAAACCCATCCCTTCTATGTGAAGGATGCTGCCCCAATTCTCAGCTTAGGAGTTTTCCTTGTCTCTCTTGAATCTCCCCGCTATACAGCCAGCTGCTGCATTTGGTTGATCCTCCCTCTTCAACATCTCTCACATTTGTCCCCTTTTCTTGACTCAAACCACAACCACCCCTAGTTCAACCTCTCCTCCCATCTCCCTCTGGGTTATTGAAGCAGGCTCCTAACTGGTCTCTCTACATCCTGGCTCTCCCACCTCCAGTCCATCTTCCACATAGATGCCAAATTGGTATTCATAAAACATCAGTCTGACCACATCATTCCCATGCTCAAAAAGCAGGGGCATTATAGATGCTGGGCCTGGAGTCAGGAAGACCTGAGTTTGGATCTAGCTTCAGACTCATCCTAGCTCTGTGACCTTGGGCAAGCCATTTAACCTGTGTTTGCTTCAGCATCCTCAGCCTTAACTGGGAATAATAATTACATTTACCTCTCAGAGTTGTTGTAAGTAGCAAATAAAACAACATTTGTAAGTTCCTGGTATGCAGTAGTTCCTATATAAATTGTCATTTCTCAGTTGTGATCTCATTTGGGGTTTTCTTGGCAAGGATACCTCTGGAGGGGTTTGCCATTTCCTTCTCCAGCTCATTTTACAGATGAGGAAACTGAGGCAAACAGGGTTAAGTGACTTGCCCAGGGTCATACAGCTAGTAAGTGACTGAGGCTGAATTTGAACTCAAGCCTTCCTGGCTCCAGGCTCTATCCCCTGTGCCACCTACCTACCCCTAGGCACTATATAAATACAAGCTATTATTAAGAAGCTCCAGGGATTCCCCATTGCACCTAGGAAAAATTACAAATTCCCTTTGGCATTTTAAGCCCTTCACAAACTCATTCTGGCTTGTCTATCTAAGCTGATTATATTACTCCCCTTCAGAAGTTCTATGCCCCAGCCGAACTGACAGACTCTCAATTCCTTGTATACAATATTGCTAAGAATGATTTCCCTCCTTAACTCTACTTGCTGGCACCTCTTGCTCCTTTCAAAACTCAGCTCAAGTGCTATGTAGCCTAAGACGGCTTTCCTAAGGCTCCCTCCCCCCTTACTGTCCCCCACCCCCCATCTGTTAGTTGTTCTGCATCTATCCTGTATTTACGTTTCTGCGAATCTGTTACCAGGACCAGGTAAAAAGAATGTAAACCCCTTGAGGGCTAGAACTGACTCATTTTTTATTTGGGTCATTAAGGCACATTAAGGCACAAAGTCGGCCCTTGATTGAATGAAAAATAAATAGATGAGAGAAAGGGCCTCCAGAGACGGGTTAGGAGTAGGCCTGGATGCTGATTCTGGCCTCAGGCAAGCCTAAACCTCCCCACCACCCTGGGGCCTTTACAATGACTCTAGAATGTTCCAGAGCCTCCTTCCTCATATAGCCTTGAGAGTAGGAAGGGCTTTTAGGAGGCAGAGCCGTATTTTTGTCCAACTCAGTTTTACAGATGAGGAAGCTGAGATCCCAAAACAGATCTTGTCCAAACACACCCTGATAACAAGTGGAAAAGCCAGGACTGGCCCTGTGGTCTTCTGACTCCTTTACAATGCAGGAGCTTCCATCCTGATAGTGTTTGCCAGGCACCCCAGCTTCCCAATTCAGTAGACAGAAAGATGAAAGGCTATTATATCAGGAACTAGCTAGTGTAGCAGATAGAGAATTGGTCTTGGAGTCAACACGTTCTGAATTCAAAAGTCTCTTCAGATCTTTCCCAACGGTGTAACTAACCCTGGTAAAAGCTGTTAACCTCTCCCAGCCTCAGTCTCTCCATCTATAAAACTGAGATATAATACCACCCACAACATAGGGTGTTGGGAGTCTCAAAACTTTTCAAAGGGTAAAACACTGTATATATGCTAGCTATTATTATTATTATCATTATTATTATTAATTAGTAGCACATATTGAGAGGGACAAAAGCTTGTCATGTCAGTTGGACTCTGATTCCAAGTATTTGGGTAGGAACGAATGCTCTCCAGGCCTTTGCTTTTCTTTTTCTGAAATGTCTTATATGTGGTTTATGTGTTAGAGAGAACAATCATTCTCTCACCAAAAAGACCACAAGCTAACTCCATACCTGAATCTAACAGGGAGATGGGAAGGGGGAAAACTCGGAGCAATGAAGAGAAATCAGAAAGAGGAAAATTTACACTTAGTGCTAGAAATAAGTCGCTAACAATTAGAATCAGCCCAAAGTAGGATGATCTGTTTTAAGTGGTGATGGATGGATTCTCTTCCTTGGAGGTCTGCAGGCAGAGGCTGAATGACCATTTGCCAGGAGTGTGAGGGTCAGGATTCCTTTTGGGTGTGGCTGCTGAGGTCTCTCACAACACTCAAATCTGTGATTCATTGGCTCCCTCTTTCCCCAAGTTTGGGAGGCATTGTCTTTCTCCAGATTTCTTTTTTCCTATTCTTAAATTAAGGATTTTATTTCCTAGCTTGATAAGGTTAGTCTATGGAGACACCTGGTGGTGTGATGAGCCCATTGAACAGTTTTCTTGTGTTCTTCCCAGAGGAAAAAAATGAGACTGGCAAATCAGGAAATCCAAAGGGACCTTCCATTCAGAGGCCCCCAAACTTTTTCTGTCCCTGGCTTTCAGTAATCCCTTTTACACACCTAATTCAATGCAAAAGGAAATCAATGCTATTGATGGGGTACAGGCCCAGAGACCTTTTCTTCCTAACCCCCCAAAAAAGCCCACTTTTCTTTAGGAATTCTTGACTCTTCCCTGCTTGATTCGGGTTTTAGCCTGAGGCTATAGCCTCCGCATTCTTATTAGGCCCAAATCTCTCCCTCTATTGTAACTTTAGAC
The DNA here is from genome assembly GCF_011100635.1 of Trichosurus vulpecula. NCBI lineage: Eukaryota > Metazoa > Chordata > Mammalia > Diprotodontia > Phalangeridae > Trichosurus > Trichosurus vulpecula. The sequence continues at coordinate 260,795,191 of NC_050576.1, forward strand.
ATGCATGCCTTCAGTTACTTCCCAACCTTGATATTCCTTCAGGAATTTCCTGCCCTTGATCCCATTCTCTTGGATCCTGGACTCTGGCTCCACCTTATCTTCCTTAGACTTCCCCTCAGGACCATCCCTAAACTCCTCCTCTAGTCACCCCAGACCACCCCTCAATCCCTCCTACAATCTTTGTGTATATAATCTCCATCTTGCCTCCATGAAGGTGCTCAGATTCAATCTAATTCAGTAGGTTGAATCTGGCCCGCTTGTGGAAACAGGCGTCACAGGGGGGGAAGGGGGGATTTCTCAAGACAGCCCATTGTGGTGAATCCCTAATAAACTTTGTCTTTTCCCTTGGCTGAGAAGGCTTGAGTCGAATTCTTTCGGCAGGACCCGGTGCGTCAATATTTTGGGGTGTCGAGCACCCCTCCACCTTTCACCTCTTCATTTTATGGTTCCCTGACTGGGAATCGACTGCTAATCTCAAGTTCTTCTCCAGCCAAGACTGGAAGGTAAGCCTCTCCCTAACCCGAACCCCTTCTCGCTCTCCAAGCATTTTGGAGGTGCTTTTCAGGCCTGACTCCCCAGGTCCCCAGTAGGTCAGACAGCTGCTCGCTGTCTCGGACTCAGCCTGACGCTCTCAGGTTCTAGGTCCAGTGGTTTATGTTCAAGGCAACGGACCCGGGCACACCTTCTGAAGCATAGAGGACAAGGACTGACGCCCTATCCGGAAGTGCGCCCCAATTTTCCCAATTCTCTCAAGCGCTAGGGAATGGGAAAATCTCAGGTACCTTTTTGAGTTTAATTTTTCCCCGTCTTGTTTTGTTCCTTTTTGAGGCTTACCCCCAGATCCTCCTAGCAGAAGAAGGGACTTCCAGCTAGCCCCCCCCCAGGCCACGATGGGTCAAACCTCCTCGATTCCCAAAAATTCGCCCTTAGGTTGTCTTTTACAAAATTGGAAGAAATTTAAGTTCTCTAAAGAACTTAAAAGGAAAAAGCTGGTATACCTTTGCAATACTGCCTGGCCCCAATATCGCCTAGAAGACCACGAAGAGTGGCCTATTTTTGGGACTTTACAATATAATACTCTTTTACAGTTAGAATTATATTGTCAGCGAGAAAGAAAAGTGGGCTTTTTTTGGGGGTTAGGAAGAAAAGGTCTCTGGGCCTGTACCCCATCACTATAGCTTACCATGCTTATGCATATAAGAAAACAGAAAATTTTTTTCTATGGAATAACATTTTTAGTGCCATAAAGTTGTTAAATGTTTATTAGAATACAGTCAAATATGCAAATGGAGTCAGGAAGACCTGAGTTCAAATCCTGCCTCAGACTCTTGCTAGTTGTGTGGCTTTGAGCAAATCACTTAATCTCTTCTTAATTTCTTCTCTGTAAAAAGAGACAGTTCAGCTAGCTGGCCCCCAAGGACCCCTCCAGAGCTAGGACCCTATGGCTAGTTTTATATCTGCCTATCTTTCTATCTACCTGTATGTATGTATGTATGTATGTATGTATATATATAAACATATATAATATATAGTTTAATAATAGCAGATTATCCTGTCCTGTCCTCACAACATCTATGTAAAACTTTTTGCAAACCATATACAGCAAAGAGCTATGCAAATGTTGGCTATAGTGGTTTTTGTTAGCAACACTTGTGCATCATGTTCATCCTCTAGTTTGTTTCTTGCTTTTGCCCTGCATGAGATCAGGAGTGAGAATCCCAATTCACAGAGAATTCTTATAAACGAAATTAAAGTCATGTCCGGTAAGAATGAGACACGCTTCTCAAAGCTGGCCCCAAACTTGGTCACTTCATTGACTGGAAATAAATTCAGAGTTTCTAGTTATCACAGCTTTAGCTAGGTCTTTGAGCTAATTATTCTAGCTCAGTATAAAAAGGGTTGCATATCAAAACCTCATTCATTCTGTTTCGGTAGATCGGAAGGCTCTCTTCTATTGTTCCTTTCAAATGTTTCAGATATACTCTCCAGGTCACTTCCTTCACTACCTATCCCACTGCCACTAGTTTCACTCCAATCCATAAATTTCCAAATTTTTTCATGTGACACCCCTTTTAGAACCTTTCAAAAGGATAATATAGCCAGATACCAAATAGTCTTCATATTCTTTTGACAAGCTTCTCATACCCTGCTGAGGAGAGGCATATCCCAATCTGGGTAACCCTTTCCTACTTATAGCTCTGCCAAGAAATCATTAGATCTCCACCTGAAGCGTTAAAATAAGTTTCCCTCCAGAAATCCCAATCTAAACCAGAACCTGGGGTTTAGGAGTTAGGCTCTGGGTTCTATTCCTGAGTCTATAGGTACTCACAAATCACACTAGTTTCCTGTCCCTCAGTTTCCCCAGTAGGTTTAATGCCAGTGCCGTCAAGGCAATCAACTGGATGCCAGTATTGCAAAATACACCTCCAACTCTACCCATGAGTCAAATTTCTTTTCATTGTATGTATAGTCTTTTCTTAGCTACTCTCGGTGAGGATGAGGCAAAATTGAGGGGGCTGACTATAGAGGGAATATTTTCATTTTAATTGAAAAAACAATGTTTCGTGATTGCGGTCCAGATCTGTGATGTCATCAGTGTAAAGAACCTTCTATGTGGGATGTGTGGAACCTCACAACCTCCCTTCACAAAGGCAAACCAGCAACTCTTCTGTTACCCACAGTGTTAATGACTGGATGATATAAGTAGAAAAGAAAGGAAATCCTGGCCCTTATGGAGCTTATATTCTAATAAAGGTTTCTGATGCAAGTCAGGTGGAAAAGCCTAGAGGTCCTTAGGGTGCAGGGGGCAAAGCAGATGACGTCTTATTAAATTTCATTGCCATTGATAAAACTGTATCTTTCTTATAGGGCCAAGGACCTTGGTGTGCTGCCAGAGACAAAAAGAGGTTACTTGCCAAGCTCTTTGCCATGCTGTTGTTGTCGTTCGGTAGTTTGCAGTTGTGTCCAACTCTTCATGACCCCATTTAGATTTTCTTGACAAAGGTACCGAAGTAGTTTGCCATTTCCTTCTCCAGATCATTTTACAGATGAGGAAACTGAGGCAAAGAGGGTTAAATGACTTGCCCACCTTCACACTGCTAGTAAGTGTCTGAGGCCGGATTTGAACTCATGAAGATGAGTCTTCCTGATTCCAAGCCCAGCGCTCTTGGTCATACAGCTCATCTATTAGAGTTAACACTTTGAAACCAGCTCTTCCCATCCCCAGAACTGACCCTCTATCTACCATGTCATGATTCATCTTTTAATTTGAAAAATGTATACATTAACATATTAGTAAAGACTATGGTCACACATGAATATAAATAATATTAAATGATAATATTTTTCAAAGATGCTTATAATTTAATGGTAAGTTCCTTAAAGTCAGGGAATATTCTTGCTTTTCTTTGTGTATCCCCAAGGTCTAGTTAAGTTTCTGGCACATAGTAAACACTTAAGTTTACTAAATGTTAACTAAACGTTTTTGATTAATGGATTGCCTGATAGAACTCCATTAACCTCTGGTAAATCTCTATGCTCTGTGACTAGAGTGAAGGGTGATTTCAAAGTGCAAGATGAAGATGAGCCTGGGAACATATTCCTGGCACATTGTCAAAACATGAAACTGAATTGTTTCATAATGACACCGAAATGCAGTGTTTGTGTCTCTGGGTGTTTCGGCCCCCATTTATTTTAGTGGGTGGAGGTGAGAAATAAAAGCAACAACCATAAAAAAAGGAATATTGGCAACATGAAAAACGGGAAGAAAAGAAGGCTTTCAAAGTGTGAGTTACAAAGTTCTGAAAGAAACATCCCACGAAGTATCTCTAAATATAAAATGAAGAGTCTATCAGGGAGTCTCCTGCAAGCTAACCAAAATATAAAGCCTTATACTTGCCTCCAAAAAAACCCATTTTCCCAAGTACAAGGTGATGCTGGGAGAGGGAGTAGGCCAGAATAGACAACAGTGTGTGGGTCAAAAGACCACTGGCTCAAGTAAATAAACAGAGGTGTCTTGGTTTCTCAGGGCAGAAAAAAAAAAAAACCCAGAAGCTTTATTTGATCAAGTCTCGAGAATTGGGCATCTCTCACTACCAGGGTGGAGATAGCAGTGAAGAGAGGCAAGGGAGAAAAAGCAAGCAGGGAGATATATACCCTTGTACAAACAATTCTAAGAAATCCCACCCCAGAGGCTGGACCCCCATCCCCATTTGCGGACACAAGGAATAAGTTTTTACCCAATACAAGCACAGAAACTACAGAATTACCTTATAGGGAACTTTTAATGCTAAGATGGTCATTTGTAAATAGGCTAGGGGAGGGGGAGAGGGGAATATCATCTGGTTTCCCTGAAATCATATGATTTACAGGAAAACAAAACTTAGGCCTGGTGAGGTTCACGTCCTAACTAAATTTGTACTATCTCTATTTGAATACTGCCTTGCCTGAGTTATTCATAGGGAAGCTTTTGCAATCTTGTATTCCATTCACAGCTGAGGTGACATCTATAAATCTAAAGAAAAAGGGGGAGAAAGACATTCCTAAAGGCTAAATAATCAGATTCCCACAGACTCAAATTTATCCCATTTCCCTTTTCTCTAAATATTGATTCTCAAACATTTTAGATATAAATACATATCTACATACATATACATATACATATATATATATATATATATATATATATATATATATATATATATATATATATATACATATACCCTGTGAAGTCTTCACACTTTATTCTCTCACTACCTCACACAATAGTTTATGGGAAAAAGTGGAACTTAAGTTCAACATGAATTAGTAATATAAATTTTTTTTTGTGGTTCAATCTTTCTTCAGTTGTGTCCGACTCTCTGTGACTCCATTTGGGATTTTCTTGGCAAAGATACTGGAGGGGTTCTCCATTTCTTTCTCCAGCTCATTTGACAGATGAAGAAACTGAGGCAAACGGGGTTAAGTGACTTGCCCAGGGTCACATAGCTAGTAAGTGTCTGAGGTCATATTTGAACTCAGGTCTTTCTGACTCCAGGCCTGGTGCTCTATTCACGGTGCTACCTATCTGCCCAAATTGTGAAATTGTGCCATGTGGTAAATAGAACTTGGGCTTCATCAACAGCATAGGGTCCAAGACTAGGGAGGGAAAAGCCCTGCTTCATTCTGTCCTGGCTCAGAACTCAGCTGGAATATTGTGTTCATTTCTGAGTGCTACATTTTAGAAAGGACTTTGAGAAGCTAGAGACTAAAGCTGAGGTTGTTAATGCTTTTTATGTATCCTGGATCCCTTTGGCAGTCAAGTAAAACATATGCAACATCATGTTTTTTAAATAGACAAGATAAATTCATAGGATTACAAAGGAAACCATTTATGAATCTGGAATTAGGAAGACCGAAGTTCAAATCTGACCTTAGATGCTTCCTAACGTGTGATCCCTGGCAAATCATTTAAGCTCTGTTTGCCCCAGTTTCCTCATCTGTAAAGTGGGGATAATAATACCCCCTACTTCAAAGGGCTGTTGTTTGGATCAAATGAGGTTAATAGTGCTTGGCACATAGTCAGCACTCTGTAAATGTTAGCCATTATCAGCATCACCATCATCACCATACACAGACAGATGTAGGGGTGTTTAGCCTGATTGAAGAGAAGAGTTGGAGCAGGAATGGTTATTTAAAAAAAAAAACTTTGAGGACTTTCATGTGTTAGAGGGATTAAGACCTTTTTCTTCATGACCCCAGTGGGTAGTTGGTTGAAGTTGCAGAGGCAAAAAACCCCCAAAGAACAGCCTTAAGACCCTCCCTAATAGAACTAAAAGTATCATGGATTGTGGCCTGAGGGCACTGGGAAGTACAAAGTGCACATGCTGTGTGTTCAGAACCAAGGCTGCAATGAAGTTGCCCATGCAACACGGGCAAGCACTGCCAGAAACACCTTAGACTCATTACACATTTGATTTTGAATTAATTTCTAGTGTTTGTGCTTTCAGAAACCTTTTACTGTTGAGAGATTTTTCATGACCCCACGTGGGGTCACGACCCATAGTTTAAGAGACGCTGGACTAGATGGCATCTGAGATGACCCTTCTAATTCCAATTAATTAATAAGTATTTATCATTTTTTTATATTATTCCAGGATTCTGTATGCAATGATTTTTACTCTTATTTTTGAAAGGAAAATTTTTACTCTAATTTAAGGATAATTAGGCACTGGAGCAAATTTGAGGAGTTGGTGTTTTTACATAATTTCAGAGCACAGGAACTGGAAGATTTGTTTCATGGGAACTCCTGCCTGGGCTTTAGAATAAGGGTGGGTTTTGGGTAATGGAATCAAACAAAAATTAAAAATTTTTGAAGCATGGCTCTGGTCCTACTGTAGAGAGTTGTGAAAGGTTACTCAGTCTCATCTTGGAGCCTCCAGGGGATTTTTTTAGGAGCAGGGTTTGTGGAATAGGTTTTGAGATGCAAAATGTGTAAATGTTTTCCATTGCTAAGGAAATTTTGGGGGAATCCATAGAAGTGGAAGGAAATCTGGGTGTGGGAAAGGGGATTCTGGAAAATGGTAACCAGAATTAGAACAAAAACAGCAATTCCAAATTCCTGCTTTAGACTTTAGACATGGTTACTGATTATGATGATAATACTCCAGCATTCTAATAGTGATACAAATGTGACTCCACCATTAAAGTTAATTTATATGTATTTATAGGTATATATATTTATTGTACAATTGTACATATTTATAATATCTTATGTGTGTATGTTAACTATTAATAGAAATATATCAAATTTATATTAATACATTATATAATTAATCTAATAAAATTATATGATAAATTAAATCATACAATTGATACACATATACATACATATATGTATACATACATACCTATATCCTACACATGCAGATATACAATATATTTAGAGAATATGAAAATGTTACAATATATACATATGGATATACATATGCATACACACATATATGTTGAGAACTTGAGGACTATATCTTACCAGTCACATGGATGAGAGATATGTTCATTTCCTATAGGTAAATAATATTGATGAAAAATAGAAATTCTCATTTCCTGATTGTGTATATATATATACGTGTATATATATGTATGTATATATACACATATATGGATGAGTACCTTAGTATAGGTGAATTTTGAGAAGAATAACATCAAATCAATATAGGGAAATATTTATAACTGGTTTGAGGGGCAAGAAATGTGATTTTTCTTGCTAGATGCTACACGGGAATTTGGCTTGAGCTTACCTACTGAATAAACCTGATGATCAATTCTGACTAAGTAAACTGAAATGATAAATTCTGGATCATTTGAGGCAATGTGGCAGTCCACAAATTCAACTTGACATTAATCAAAGTTTGGCTTTGAAACCATAGTTTTTGCCCACCTCTGTGCTCATCAAATAATTTATCAAGAACTTGGTAAAATTGACTTCCATAATTTGCATTTCCTCCCTAAATGAACAGTGAATTACATCTATTCTACTGTCAAAAGGCAAGGAGGAAAAAAAAAACAAAACTTGGAGAGCCTTAAGATCATAGGCAAAGTCAACATGGTTTGCCAGTAGTGCTTACTGTAAAACTGCTCCACAGACTCCAAATCTAAAGTAATCCCAACTGCTCATCAGATCGCAGAGTAATTGGGTTGATTTCTACTTCGAAGAACTCTCCTCTGAAGGGACTTCAAAGGCAATCTAGTCCAAAACCTATGAATAAGAATCCCCAGGGGTCATCCAGCTTTTTGTTTTAATGGCTCTCTTCACCTCCGAGAACTTCAGCTCAAAATAAATCAGTAAAGACCCTATCTATCTCACCCAACCCCTCCAACTGAATTACCTGGAGATTTTAAAATAGATTTTGTGATCTCTTCAGTACAATTGAACCTAACAACATTCGTAGAGAGCAAACGTTCCAAGGCGATTGTTACCAAAAGCCCCCCAGGTTCCCTAAAAATCTTGCAATCCCATCAATTCCACTGAGGCAGGTATTAATTCTGTACCTACTAAATGCAATCCCGGGCGTGGGAAACAAAAAGAGCGCCTGCACGTGAAGGGGAAGAGAACAATGCGATAGTGCGAGGTACACCTAACTCAGCCTCCCCAAAGGGAGGGTATTGTCATGCCTCCGTCAAATGTACGTTCTTGGTAACTTTGTTTACTTAAAGTTTTTTTTTTTTCCCTAAAGAATTATTACTTAGAAACAAATCACAAGGTCGAAGAACAAGTAACTGGTACATCCAAGTTCTGATTAAGAATCTCAAAGATACGCAAAATGAGACTTAGTTTCTAGGGCTACTCCCTAAGGCACAGCACCGGAAACATTGGGTTTCCGGGCTCCGAGGCTGGAAGTCTGCAGCGTTCGGGGTGCATTAGTCGACCCCAGGGTTTCGCAGGGGCTTAGTGGGAAGCAAACGGGCCGGGGGGCGGGGTTCCCCTCCTGGGAAAACCAGCTGAGCCCAGGCGCAGGTAGGAGCGCCCGGGGCAAGAACCCCTGCAATTTTAGCGCCGGCTTGAAAATCGCCAGGGCAGAAAGTCTCGGCTCAGCCCTCCCCGCCAGCCCCCGAGCCCGCCCTCCCCAATTCCCGGGGTGGGAGGGACAGCGCCGCGCGCCAACCCAGGGGGCGGGGAAAAGCCCGGATGAAACCAGCCGCGCGGGGCCCGGCCCACTCACCTCTTTGAATTGCCATGCGGGGGCGGTGGTCGCCTTCCTCTCTCGCGCCGTGATTGGCCGATCCCCGGCGAGCCTGCCCTCGATTGGGGCGTGCCGCTGTCAGTCACCACAGATCGCGGGGCTGGGTTTGTTGCGGGAAGGGAGACGGCGGCGTCGCTCGACGACGACGGGCGGAGGAAGGGACGCGACGTCGCCGCTGCCGCCGCCGCCGCCGCGGCAGAAGCTGAGGTAGAGGCGGAGTGAGGGGAGGTGCGGAGCGGATCGGGGCGGAGAGGCGACCCGAGCTTCGGCTTCGCATCTGTCTCGCGGCGCGCTCTCTGCCTTCTCCTAGCTTTTCCTTAGCGGCGCGGCCCGGACCCAAACAGCGGCGGCGGTGAGGCGAGGCGGGCCCGGGGGGCCTGAGAGCGGCGGGGTCCCGGACCCCGCCTTCGTGCCCAGCGCCATGTCCTGGATATTCAGGAGGTGAAGGGGCTGGGGGGGGGGCGGGTAACGGTTGTCCCCCGATCCCCAAATCAACCCCCTCGGGGAATCCCCCGCCGTGCGCGTGCCAGGTGGGAGGGGCCCGACCTGCGCGCTCCCCCCCTCAGCTGGGGGTCCCGGTGCCCGAGACCTTGGCCCGGGGGGAGGGGAAAGGGCAAGGGAGGAGGGGGAAGAGGAGGACTCCGGGCATCGCCGCCTCTCACCTGTCCCGGGCTTCTCCTCGCTGGGGGAGTCCCGCTTAAAGGGGTCCGGGAAAAAACCCCAAAACACGCACAACCCCAACAAAAACCCGAACTGGAAAATCTCCTGGTGCGGCGAGCTTGACCAGAGGACTCTCTTTTCCTCCCCTTTAGGACGGACGCGCCCCAGGTGTTCTTTAAAGTGTGAGTTACCCTTACTGCCTTTTAAACTTGTGCCCACGGGCCCCGCGCGTGTAGACGGCGGCAGCTGGGACCCGGGGGCCCGAGCGTGTCTGCGTGGCTCCGGGGCTTTTGTCTTTGATAATTCTTGTAAATAAAACCGCGGCCGCGGATGCGGGCCAGGGAGCGCCTGACGGCCGCAAAGCCGATGGTTTTTCTTGATTTTATTGGGATTTGTAGGTAGGCTCTCCAGAGGGCGGGGACTTTATATTTGGCATACCAGTACTTTAAAGCGGACCGCCCGCAAGTGTTAGGGCACTTTTTATGCGTTAAAGCTTAAAATACTAGCTGTCACCATTTTGGGGGTGCAGTTTTAGGCTTGGTAGACAGTTTGGGGTTCCAGTTAGGAATCTATAAATCTTGCCCATTCACTCATACCCATTATACTGTAAGTGGATAACATTGCCCCCCAGGAACTTCATTAACCCTTTTGCAGCGGAGATAAACGCATTTCAAATGCAGATTCAACATAAAAACACACGATTGGCTCTAAGGCGGGGAATTGAGGCCTTAAGGAAGCTTCTAGCCAGGTGCTCTGGGACTAGCCACCGGAGGAGATCTTTTCCAGGGGCTCTTCATGGAGGGGCAACGGTCCAGAAACATTTAGTGCCTACCCTGTGCCAGGCACTGCCCTGCAGATACAAAAAGAGGTGGTGCTTGAGTTGGGCTTTGAAAGCTGGGAGAGATGTTCTGGGACAGAGTGAAATAGTGAGAAGTTTGAAAGAGTGGGTGGAGTCCCCACTGGACTAGAGAATCTGAACTTTATTTAGTAAAGGGGAGCAATATGAATGCTACACTAGGGAATTTTAACTTTATTCAGTAAAATGAACAAGCTAGTGAAAGTTTTTGAGATAATGTACACAAGGCACTATATAAATGCTACCTGTATATTATTTTCTGAGTAGGGAATGATAAAACAGACTCGTGGTTTAGGAAGATAAATCTTGATTTAAGTCTCGGTGGATTGTAGGGGGAAAAGACTGATTGTGAAAGCTATTGAGAACATGAACTAGAAGGGTAACAGTGGAAATGGAAAAGAGGAGATGCGATTTATTGATTTGCTCTAAAAACTTGTTGACTGCATATGCGTGAGTTGGAGCAAAGGAGAAAGAGGCAAAAGGTGACTGAGTAGCCTGACAGAATAGTGATGATGCTCTTAGCCTGGGAGGAATCGAGGAATTATGAACTGTTAGGGGAGAGGAAGGTTATTAGACTGTAATTTGGACCGAGTGAGCTAGAAATGCTGGCACTGCATCTATCCAAGTGCAGGTGTCGGGCAGGAGTGGGAAATGTGCAACAGGATCTGGGGAGAGATTGGAAGCCATTGACCTAGAGTTAACAGTTGAAGCACTGGAAGGTGGATAGAGAAAAGAGAGCTAAAGGAAAAAATTTAGTATTTTGCTGCTTACGTAGTCTGCGTTGGAAATGGTACATAGTTTTCATGCTAATTTTTAAAATAGTATAACATCTTAAAGTAAGTTTTACAAAGATTAGTATTGCCAGACAGATTTTGAAGAATAATTTGGATAAGTGGTTCTATGTGCAAAAAATGGTAAGAACCTCCACGTGATTCTTGTATTTTTAGTATCTCTTGAATGAGAGAATACACGATGAACCATTACCTACCTCCCAGGATGGTTATAAGGATCAAATTAGATGATTGTAAAGGGTTTAGCTTGACCCAAAGTAGGTGCCATATAAATGTTAACTATTATTGAAATTGAGTCTGTAGAAGGTTTGTTTAACTTCTACTGAGTCATTTAATAGAAGTGGTTCATGTAGAATCATTGACCAAAAACTGTGTCCTCAAGATCCAAATCCAACACCAGCATTGTAAAAGGAGTTGGCGCATGTACACACACACACAATTTTTTATAGCAAGAATTTGCTAGAATCTTGGCAAAATACAGAGATGGTGTTCTTAAACTTTTCTGTGAACTCAGTTGTTAGTTTGGTAAAAAGCCTTTTGACCCCCTTTTCAAAATTGTGTTTTTAAATAACATGGGATTGCAAATGAACATAATTACATTGAAATACAGTTAGCAAATTTTTTTTTAAAGTTAATAGATCCAGGATAAGTACTTTTGATTTAGAAGATCTTTCGTGACTTAGTCAATAATGATCTTTATGTTTTCTGACATATATTTAAATTTACTGATTGACGTCTTTAGAAGGAAGACTGCGGAAGCAAATTTGCAAGCAAATACAGTAAAACTCCAAGGAATGATTATTATTAATGATAAATCAGTTTTGGGGAGAATGGCTATTAGATAAAATTTTGTGCCATGTGAACATCATTTTGATATTTCTAAAATTGCTGTTACCTTACCTAATCATACCCTCATATAGTAGAGGTTTAGCAGTAAGCTATTTTATAATAGCCTTATTGTTGCCAGTTTTGTTATCCCTTTGTAAGGCTTTGACATATAGATAAAGTTGCAATATGAAGCATATATTTTAAGATAAAGCTTTTTGTAAATAGGTTGTCAGCCACATGGAAAGGAACATGTGAAGTCATTTGTTTTACAGGACTTTACATTTCATAGTTGGGGTGACAGATGTATTAAAGGCCATCTGTGATCATGGGGAAAGAATTTGGGCAGGTCATGTTTCAAGAATAGGGGAAAGGAGAGGAACTATACCATGAGACCCTAAGATATGAAGGTCAAGAGGTATTGGACTTTGGTGGGAGGAGCCAGTGGTCCAGTTATTTTGGACCAGGATTGTTGATCGGGATATTTGGTGTACATGTACTTGACGTGAGCCAGAAGAGGGTGGTATATAAAAAGGATTCGCTGAAACCACGTGGGCAAAACTCTCAAAAATCCATTCACAGGGATATAGAAATAGCTCTTTAAAGAACAGTACAACATTAAAGTTGTATTCCTTAAAATTGGATTTTACCTGTGTGTTCAAAAGAAAATATTTGGAACCTGCTTTAGGTATTCAGAACACTTTACATTAAGATTTTAGGATATATAAAATCTGTAAATACTTTGCTTGGTTGCAGGTAGTAGAGATACTATATTTTCTGATCCAGTGGTTCTTAAAAGTGTGGTTCAGGCTAGGGACAACAAGAGCTCCTAGATGGCCTGTAAGCTAGCCTCTTAGAAGGGGAAAGGGGGAGAAATCTTGGAGCAGGAAGGGACCTTATTGATCCCAGGTCCTTTGATGGCAAATTCGGTCCTTTTTTTTTCCCATTTTTACCATGCTACCCCTCAACCTCTCATTTTATAGATTGAGGACATAGGTGATGGGGCTTGCTCAAGGTCATTTAGTGGTAGAACCAAAGACAAGTATTATGACTCCTAGACCAGTGTCATCTAACCTTCCTCCATATATCATCTCTATGATACTGAATGATAATTTGCTTATATTTACTAAAAAGGACCACTTCATTCAAAATGAGACTTGACTTCTTCCCTACTTGTTTTAAATAGGGATCCTCTTTGGAAATATTTGCAGTCATTCCAATATGGAGTCCATGGAACTTTTTCACACTGCACCTATCCCAATTTATTTCCTTCTTTTGATCCTGAAGACATTATCCCTCCAGATGACTTTATAGCTGGTGATGAAGATCTAGATTCAGTTTTATTTGGAACTTTGCGAGGTCATGTGGTTGGATTACGATATTACACAGGAGTGGTAAGTAGAATATGATGGTTCACTCGGTTTAGTAGTCTGGGTATTAATCCTACAGTTGCAGGAGGTGTACTCAAAGGAAATATGTTTAGCAAATGCAGTTTTCCATGATAGGGCTTACCTTGAATTAATTACAGGATAATGGATGGGTAATAAGGAGGAAATAATGTTTTCAAAAAATGCTTATTATGTGCCAAACAAAGAAAGTCAATGATATCCGAAAGGGTCTGTCATACATATTTTTGTATTGCTTTGCCTTTTTTGATATCTCTACTCCTTCCTTTTATTGTTCCATTAAAAGTCTTTCTAGCTCTGCTTTTGTGTTCTTTTCACCATCTTACTGTGCCTTTTTGTCTGTGCATTTTCTCTGAATTTTTGCTTCTGGCCTTTATCCGCCTCCAATAGAGGACCTATTTCGTCTGTTCCATATGTGAGTTCCTGTTTTTTCTTACTAGTGCACCATATGTAATGTGTTTCTTTAACCTCTTGCTTCTGCTCAATCATACAGCCTCGTTCCAGCATTCATCCAACAAAGTAGACTGTTTTTGTTTTTGAACTGAAGTATTATGTATTTTTATAATGGCCACTTTGCAAAAGAGAAAGCAGAAAATGATGAGCTAATAAAGATGAAATTAGCATTTCAGAAAGTTCCAAGAACTATAGCTAATGTGACAGAATTTTAAGCTGTGTTTGATGGTTAATTTGATCTTAGTGACATAGGACTATATGAGAGAGAGTGAGAGAAGATAGCCTTCAACAGCCTTAGTCTGAAACCCCAGAAAAAGTATTCTGGGTACTATATAGTAGGCTTTGAGCAGTACAGTTTAAAGGAAGGTATTATAAACTAACCGTGTCACTTACGTTTAATATTTTATTAGGTTAATAATAATGAAATGGTGGCGCTTCAGAGAGAACCTAATAATCCATATGACAAGAATGCAGTGAAAGTAAATAATGTCAATGGAAATCAGGTGGGTCACATAAAGAAAGAACTCGCAGCCCCTTTGGCCTACATCATGGACAACAAACTGGCCCAAGTTGAAGGGTAAGAATTTGGTTTGGAGAATTTTACAAATACCTTTAGGCTAGTTCCAGAGTTGTCCATATTTTTCCTATTGGTAATCAGTTATCTTTTCTTAAGTCTATAAAGCACTAACCACCCTTTACCATAGCTAGTGTTGTGGTTGAAGATCAACCGTGAAAGTGTCTCCAGAAGTTTCAGCAAGTGGAATGTTCATGAACAGATCAAACAGCTGAGCATTCGTCTCTGTTCTTCACACATCATCTCCATGCCTTTTTATTTTCTTATAATTCTGTGTGTTTTTGTAGTTAATGGGGAGTTAGATGCCTTTTTTTTAAGGTGTTTGGGGTAGTATGTGGGAAGAGGTGGTATAACTTAAGAGTAGTTATCAATTGATTGCAGGCAAAAGAAATAGAAACAGTTCGGTTAATGCTTTTAACTTTACTTTCTCCACCTAATAAGCATATTGATATTCATATTTATATGGAAATTTCGTCACTCCTTTGGAGATACATGCTACAAGTAAGGCTTTCTTTGTTATAGAGAATTCACTTTGGACAGTGTTCACAGGAAGCATTTGCTATCTTGATCATTCCTTTGACACTAACCATTTACTACCTTGTATTTTTGTTTATTTTTGTCCAGCCTTTTTTTATAAGCTTCTTGAAAGCAGAGTACACCACTTAACTCTGTTTTGTCATTGCTTAGCAAAGTGAACACGCGTATGTGTGTAGTAAGGGCTTAATAAATACTCATTGATAATTCTTACTATTTCTGTAGAAATCGTGGAACCAGAACAACAAAGCAGTGTTTCTTTTGACAATTTTATTCTGACTTAGAAACAACTCAAAAGTTTTCAGTGCCTTTTAAAAGTTGCTGTTGAAAGCAATAGATGCAAAAGCAGCAGCTGAGCAGTCCCTAATGAATCTAGTGCTCTGCCGATTGCTCTGAAGTAAATCCAGAAAGTACAGTCTCTAACCCTTATTTCATTCTCAGTGTATGTATAAAACAACCAGAGGATGAAATGGCACTATACAATCCAACTTTGGATATGTAGGTTATAAAAAGAAATTTTATTTCTAAGTTCTTTTAAGTAGCATTCTTGGCAGTTTTAAAAGCTTGATGTTGCACCTTGCTTTGGCACTCTAATAGTAATAATGCTGTCAGCAGTAACTGAGATTTAAGGTTTGCAATATATAAATTCTATATAAATTCTCTCATTTGATCCTGTGAATAAATTGCTGACCCTTTCTGTGTAATAAATTTTTCCCTTATAAGATTGAAGTAATAAATACAATGAAGACTTAATATTTTTTAGAAATTTGCCATGTTTAAGTTCTTCAGAAATGGGGTAGTGGTTAGTAATATCTTGGATTCTTAGGTATTTCTGACAAATAAAGCCTGTTTAATTATGAGTCTTATCTTTAGTTCTTCATCCTGCTTGTCACATTCTCTATGGAGCTGAAATATGGGAAGAAATGGGAAGGAGTTTGTGTTGCTAGTGGGAAGAATCCTTATTCTATCAATGCTTAGTTCTGAGAATCATGCAAGATCAGCTTCAGTCAGTTACATCCCTTCTTATTTGTTCAAATCCTTCCTAATCTCAAACGTTTCAATTTTTCTGGCAGGATAGGTTTCTCACCCCTTTAAGTCACCCTATTTTCCAAATATATTACAATATTATAATCACCATTCAATCTAAAGATACCTTATAATATTCCAAATTGTACTATTACAGAAATTACCTTATTGCACTGTCTTATCTCTTCTAACATTCTGGTTCTTAACTAACCTCTTATTTTCTCTTGATAGTTTTTTCCTCTATTTTTCAGCCCTTATTTTATATTTTCCCTGCTTAGTTCTCAGGCACAGTCTTAGCAAGAATAAAAATTGAAGCAGATAAGGGATTTTCATTATAGTAGTTCTTCATTCTCTAGGCTTTTATAGTTTAAAGAAGATACTTAGTGGTTTTAATACTTTTGTGGGGAAAAAAGCCAATGAAAAATAAAGGATTTCCCATATCCCTCATTTTTTTCCCAAATCTTTGTAGGGTTGTCCATTATGGAGCAACCAATGCTTTTACTATGCCTGTTCAGATGAGTTTTTGGGGGAAAGAAGAAAATAGAAAAGCAGTTTTAGATCAGTTGAAGAAACATGGATTTAAGTTGGGGCCTCCACCAAAAAGTAAGTTCAAGACCTCATTATTTTGATATATTAACTTTCTTCAGGTTGAATTTGTCAAGTTGTTGCTAAAAATGTAAAGAATGTAAGCTTATTTTGGGGAAAGTAATTTGTTTTGTCTCCCTATTTTCTTGCTTTTTGAGTGCAATAAGGGCTTAGTATTTGTCTGCTGAAGCTTCAAAATTTGAACTTTTTCTTCTGCTGTCTCTATGGAAATGACTGGGATTCAAATATGTGCTTTTATGAATCATAAATATGAGCGTTGCCCTTCAAGAAGTTGTTGGAGGAAGGCTTCTTATTTGCCCTGCCGTTTGCTTTGAGTAATGTAAAATAGTCTTTGGTGGTTAGGATTAAACTTTTTTTTTTTTTGTCTAGAAGATTTTTTAGTGAGACATATAAGTTTTAAAATGTTTTTATTTGTATATGTAAAGTTATTATTTTTGCATTTGCTAACTTGGTTTGTTTTGTGGGACACAGGTTCAGGATTTAAGTTTGGTAGTGCTTGGAGTTCTGAAAGAGCTGGACCAAGTTATAGTGTACCTATTCATGCAGCTGTGCAAATGACAACTGAACAGGTTTGCTTCTTTCTGTTTTGGATTGTTTTGCCTTGAAGCAGTCTTTTCTCCTGTCATTAGCTTTGGTTGGCCTTGCTGTATTTACCAATGCCCACCTCTTAACCATTTATACCATTACTTTCTACTATTTGTGTTACTGGACTAGAACATAAATAATTTTCTTAGTATTAATTCCTACAGATGTACCACCTAAGCTTAGAGCATAAGCACGTAAATACTATGAATAAGAGTCTTATATTGTTATCTGTCCTAAATAACCTACTATCATAATACTTTGGTGACCATGCATAAACTAACCTGGAGTGCTTTGTGCTGGCATGTTCTTCCCTCCTATGTGCCCTTTCCCCTCTACTGAATGAATCAAAAACTTTTATTAAATGTTTATTATATACCATTCAGCGTTCTAGACACAAAAGTGAAATGGTGCCTACCCTCAGGCAGCTTAAATTTTAATAGCAAGGAGACATAGTAGAGTAGTATCTGTCCAAAAATGTTTTGAACTGAATGATCATAGGGTTATTAAGTGGAGCCATATGGGAGCTGATGGATAATATTCTTTCCAGAAGCAGTGGTAGTATTAATGTGATTTAGGGAAAGTAGAGGGGAGGGTGTGTTGTGGGGAAGAAAGTCAAGCTACAGTGGCCTATGTACCTTTGCCTTCAGTGATAAGCAGAATAGGTCAAGCCCTGGGCAGGATGGCAACTACTTAAATCAAACTGTAATACACATAAAGTGTGTGAAAGGTAGAGTTTAGTCCTGTGCCAGAATTTTGTTATATCAGTGTAGTTACTCTTTGAGGACTGTTAGAGATTATCTAATCTCATTTTAACAAAGGAGGAAACTGATACCCAAAGACAATAAATGATTAGGTACTAAGAGCCAGGATTTTAATTCAGGTCTCCTGACTTCCACCTCTGTGCCACATTGCCTTTGTTTTGAGAATGTGTAACTTGAGAATCACATTGCTATGATGTTTTGAATAACAAATTATTTATTAATGTCTTTAATAGAGAAAGGGCAATAGAGTGAAATAGGATACCTGATTTGGAGTTTGGAAGATGGTTTAAATCCTTATGCTGATGCTTTTCTAGCCCTGTAACCACAGAAAGTCCCTCATCTCTCAGAGCCCCAGTTCAGTCTTCTACCCAGCGTGAAATCTTCCAGTGGAGGGAGGCTCCCAAACTAAGTAGCAATGAAATCATGGGTCCTTAATGCACAACGTTTTTCTGTTAAAGCCAAGTACTCTAAAGGCACAGATTCACTTAATTTTTTTTACTTTGAATTGCACTTTAATAATTTGCATGTCTGTGATTGTTTATGTATTGCAGCTCAAAACAGAATTTGACAAATTGTTTGAAGATTTAAAAGAAGATGATAAAACTCGTGAAATGGAACCAGCCGAGGTATCGAGTTTGTAGTACTTAACATTGAAAACTACTTGGCCTTTTTTAAGAGTGGTGTTAAGTTCTATGTCATTTTGGACATTTCCGACTTCCTTTTCTGCCTGATCACTGTATTATTCACTTTTCAACTACTTTCTGTGGAAAAATAAAGAAAAGGCATATGCTATGTCTTACAGGATTTCTTTCACTTGTAGGCTATTGAAACACCATTGCTTCCACACCAGAAACAAGCATTGGCTTGGATGGTTTCACGTGAAAACAGCAAAGAACTACCTCCATTTTGGGAACAAAGAAATAACTCCTACTATAACACAATTACCAATTTTTCTGAAAAAGAGCCGCCAGAGAATGTTCTTGGAGGAATATTAGCTGATGATATGGGTTTGGTAATTGTTTTTTTTTTTTTCTCTTTAGAAAGTGTAATAACATTTGGGGGCAAGTGAGAAGGTGGACAATAAAAGTGTAGTGTTAATATAGGTTTAAAAAAAGACTCATTAAATAGAAATAGGTTTATTGATCTAGATTTGAGGAATACATTTTTGACTTTATAGAAAAAAATCTTACGGTTTTGCCGTGTAAAATCTGTATTTTCCTTGATGCTTCAAACTAAACAACATGTTCTCTTAAAAGTAGAGAGAATGGATGAAATATTTGAAAGAAAAAGTCATTTTCATTTTATAAATAGTCCTATGTTCATACCTTACCTCCAGTATTGTGGTAGGTGATTTGTGTGTTGAATACTTAGATCTGTATTTACCCATGCTGTTTTTCTCCTCGTTTATGTTTCTATATCTTAAAACAGTTGGGGGAAGTAAAAAAAATCACTGGACTCATACTTCTGCTTTGATTTACTTTTTAAAGTTCAACAAATTGTATCCTGTGTATTTTTATTGCAAATTATGTCACTTATATTTTAATTTTTAATCATTCACATTGGGGAAACTATCTTTTTCAACAACACTAAACAAATAACTTGGAACAACAAATAACTTTTAATTAGACCTTTTTTCAAAGATAACTGAAATGTACGAGTTGAATGTTAAAAATAAATTTTTTGTTTCTTAAACTAGTAATGTTTCAATACCCTTTTGGCACATAAGAGTTAAAGAGTACATTTTTGAGATGCTTGATATTATGTAATAGAGCCACTTTTCCCTATATCTTTTATAGGTGACTGGCAGCAGGTGGGTCTGTTTTCTCATGCCAGTCATGTTTTGCAGAACGTCAGATTGTTGGATCACAAATATATTTAGAGTTTGTGGATGGAACTGTGAAACTGTATTTCATAAGCACCATTGGTCCAATGTTCTTGTCCCTTTGGTAATGTGACACATGGGTCATCCCAAAAAGTATTTGTGAGACATCTTATAGTAATGACTGAGAATCTGGCTAGATATGTGACTTTATGAAGACTTTTTTTTCCCTTTAGGGCAAAACTCTTGCAGCCATTGCAGTGATCCTAACCAACTTCTATGATGGCAAGCCTCTTCCTGTTGAAAAAACTAATCAGTTGAAGGAGGTGGAGTATTTGAAAATGTTTTGCTCTTTGAGATGTTTATGAGAAGCAGTCTGTACAACTCTCTAGCTTGGCTGTTGGGAAGCAGTTACTCTTTCAACTCCTTACATTAAAAATCCAAAATCCCTTTGTCCATTTTTCAGAGGAATTCTTATTCCTCTCAGTTCATGACAGAACCCTAGTTCTCTGTTGCTAGCTATGTTGAGAACATGACTTGTAACCATAAAAAACAGTCCATTTACTATAAGTTTATTTGGAGGTTAAAAAAGAACTAAACCTGTTAATTCCAGTTACCTTAATTTAGGAACCAATAGTATTACAGTTTACAGTAGTATTCCCTGTTTGAAGCTTCAGCCTAAGGGCTATTGAGAGAGGTTTCAAAGGGGCAGATTTATGTTTGATGTGAGGGAAAACTTCCTCACTGTAAAGAGTGTTCCAGATGTGGAATGGGATGCCTTGGGAGGTAGAGTAGGGTTCTATTCACTAGGGACCTTCAAGGAAAGGCAGGATTGCATATATTGTAGAAGGGATTGTTTTTCTTATGGCTTGAACTAAACATCCTCTGAAGTCCCTTCAGTCTCTGGAAAGTTATGATCATTAAAGAAAGTCTTTTCATTTAGGAACATATTATTGATAAATCTGCAAAACATGGAGAAAATGATGACAATGAACAAGTGAAGGAACTGTGTAAAGGTAAAATTTTAATCCAAAAGTGCATAGTTTAAATATTACCAATCTAATGGCTTAATTCTAGTGTCCATTGATACATAATTCTTTAAAATGAGGGTTAAGAGCTGTATTAAGGGTAGTCTGATGTTTGTTTCTAATATATATTTTCATGTTTTTAACCACTGCTTCATATGATATGCATCTTTTACTTTCAAATAGAAGAATTTACTGTTGGTGAAGAGCCCAGTGTCTCAAATGTCAAGGAGGAAAGTGAAGATTGCAAGTCAGAATTTACAAGTTCTCGTCCCAAAAGGTAAAATTAAGTGCAGGGGTTTGAAAGAATGTAACCTTTTCTCTTGGAAATGACTTAATATTTTCCTTAAATTCGCTGACATGGAATCCCCAGTTATTTTCTTAAATTACCTTGCTATTAACGGAGAGAACTCGGAGGATACAATTCTACCCTGCTAGAATGCCCACATAAATGAGATCACAGATCTAGCAGAATAGTGACCTAAATTATTGTGGTTTTCCAGAATAGGAATAAAGGGGCCCCTGGCCAAGCTCTCTGCGTTTTCACTTGCTAAGTGATAGGAAAAATGACATGTTAAATATTACAAAGTATAACTAGATGCCAACATTGAAAGGCATGTTTTGAACTTGGCTTTGTAAAATTATTTCCCATTAGTTATCAATTTTTTTTAAAGTGTGAGGGTAAGAGAAACCTGCTTGCTTCCCTCATGGCAAATGTAACTTTCAGGAACAAAATTCATGAGTTATTTGCTGCTTAATTATCTAGTACCCTTTCCATGTGTCTGATGTTTTTTCAAAACTATTTATTTTTTTAGAAGAAAAGCCACTGTTAAGTATACTGAAAGCAGTGACTCAGAAGAGATGGAGTTAAATGAATTACCACGTAAAATAAAAGGTAATCCAAAATATCAATAGATTTGCTATTTTGTCACATATGCTAATTGGTTGTGACAATTTTTTATGTATTTTTACAGCCAGACCAAGACAGGAACAGCCTGTGATTAAAGGCAGAATTAAAAGTATGTATCCTCTACATAGTTTTCTGTTTACCTTGTAGCTGAAAAAATAGTACAGTAAATTTTACTAATTTATTTATCACTGACTTGCAAGCTATGATAATTGCACATGGACTTATTAGCTTAGATTTACTTTTCTGTTGTTGAAAGAGATTTATTAAACAAATTAATGACTCACAAATTGTAGTAGTTATGATAATTCTTAGGTTTTGATAAAGTTGATTAGGAAGCCAGCATGGCAACTTTCAAACATTTTTAAAAAGAAAGAAGGCAGCCTCATTGAATGTATAGAGAGTGATCCCAGAAGACCCTGGGCAAGTCATTTAAGACTCTTTCTTAGGCAACTCTCAGATGGATTCTTAGGATGAAGTCCACAGATCCCGGGGCTGGGGGAGGGGGTGTCTGTGAATGGGTGGGGGAAATGGCATCTTTTTTTCAATATGATTGGTTTCTGTTGCAATCCTATATATTTTATGCATTTAGAAACATTCTGAGAAGGAATTGTAGGCTTCACCAGACCACCAAAGGAGTTCATAACAAAAAAGATTAAGACAATAACTTGCAGAGTAGGAGCCAATCTGAATTGTTTGAGAGATCTCCTCTTTGGTCATTCCCTCTCCTGTACAATGAAGTCACAGGTTCAGTCCTAGGGGAATCTAATCAACTTCCTCACTTTACATAGAAGGAAATTATAGCTGGGGAAAAGTTACATTATAGCTGGGAAAAGTGACTTGCTCGGAGCCATTCAGTAGATCTAGAACTAGAATTCCAGTCTCCTTGCTCAGCCAGCCTATTTGTCTGTTTACCATCCACCCTGTTCAGTCATTTCAGTCATATCCAACTCTGTAACCCTTTTGGGGGGTGTTCCTGGCAAAGATAGTAGAGTGGTTTAAATATCAAAGTCTTGCTTTTCCTCAGTTAAAATATTGCCACCACCATTCCAAGTTAGTGAAGCTTTACTGTGTAAAGAAATGAAATTACTG
The DNA here is from genome assembly GCF_011100635.1 of Trichosurus vulpecula. NCBI lineage: Eukaryota > Metazoa > Chordata > Mammalia > Diprotodontia > Phalangeridae > Trichosurus > Trichosurus vulpecula. The sequence continues at coordinate 260,817,831 of NC_050576.1, forward strand.
TTACCAGACTGCTAATGACTGATCCAAAAATTGAGTAGGCTTGTCTGAGGATGATCTACATAATGCATACGAGAGCAGAATTCTCTATTCCTGGTTCTGAGGTGTGGGTGACAACGTCGTAGATTACTTATTATCAAATAGAAGCCAGCCTTGTAGTGTTAACACAGCCTAACAGAGTGTAGTAATGGCTTCATGTTACGTGTGTTCCCTGCTGCAAAAGTTTACTATGACTTAATGCTACTATCTCCTTTTATTTTTTCAGGATCTTCAAAGGCCAACGAAGATGCAGACTTTGCATGTGCACTTGAGTCATCTACCCCTCTGGTAAAAAAGAAAGCCATGAAAAAAGGTCAGCAGTGGTCCTGATATTTCAATTTCTGTTTTTAGTTCAGCCAAGAAATAATATAACTTGAGGAATTTTTTTCATATAATTACAAATTCTTTATCTATATATATTTGTAGCAGAAAATTTAGTATTCTATGCTCTGTAATTGAGTTGAGAGAAGACGATTTTGAATATAATTTTGTTGATTTCAGTGAAAGAATGAATGAAATTTTGGGGTGTAATTTTTAGTTTGAAATCATCCTTTGGTGAAATTACAAAATCATAAGTGAGTACAGTCTCAATTTAATTGGTTCCCTTACTTTGACTTAAAATCTATATGTGTTACCTTGGGAAAATAATTTGTAGACTTCTGTTTCCTAATTTATGAAATCAGGAAGTTGGTCTAGATGGCCTCTCGTGTTTCCAATTTGTCCTCCTAGGTTCCTGTACTTACATTGCTACCTCTTCTGGCATCTTGTTGTTGTCCAGGTTAAACTAACAGTGAGTTGTGAGAATATTATCTGTCAGATGAATTTTAAAATTCTAGGTTGAGAATAAGGCAAACAGTGTATGAATTTGCTGGTTATAACAGCCAGATGCTGGGATCAGTGTCTTTGCTAAGCAAGGACATAAACATTTCGTTTAACTTTATGTGCAACTACACGGTAACAGACTGACTATGTAACTTGGTGAAGAGGTCTGGAAAAAATAAAAATGCCCAAAAGATTTAAAGAATTGAGTTACTTGCAAACTTCAAGTTTTTTAAGTAATTTGAGGCTGCTTTAGTAGGTCCTGGAAATTGTAGGAGGGTGCAAAATGAATCAGTCATAGCTAAGAATTTTAGAGATTCTGGTTTTCCTTGTTAGTATTGTTCTGGGTTATGAATATAGTATGGCATGAATATTTGATGTTGATGTTTTGTTATGAAATTATTTTAAAAGTCTGGATCATTTTTTTAGTAGGTCACCTATTGAATTTTGTAACACATAACACATGAAAAATAGAAACTGATTTTTTGGGCAAACTTAGCTTGGTTGAATATCCTGCTAAGCAAAGGGTGCAGTAGAATTTCATTTTAGTATTTTATGCTGCCCTCTTTTACATGCTATTGCCAGCTGAAATGCCTCATTCTCCTAGTGCCTACCTTATTGATTTGCACATAGTATTTATAAGCATATTAGATAATCCACAATGTGAATCAAGTATCAACTGGGACTTAAATCATATGGTTTGGAATATTCTCAATGTGTTGGTATTGGCCATACGGATAAATAACATAAGGGATGTACAGGGAGTATTTTGCATTAAATGATTCAGCAAGGGTAAACTTTTATAAATTTTGAGTGATTTTAACATAACAAAACTACATGAAGGACTGTGTTCCTATTGATGATAATTTATCCTTTCAGGAGCTACCATAGTACAGTGCTCTAAGAAAATTGACACTGAAGAGAAACCAAGAGCAACTTTGATCATCTGTCCTCTTTCTGTTCTAAGCAATTGGATTGTAAGTTTTGTTACTACATACTAAAATTTCGTAACATGAAGTTAATTTGTAAGTCATCTTAGTCTTATAGTTGGAAATGCATGGAAATGACCATAATTTGGAAGGATAGTGCCAGTTTTGTTATATTTTACCTGCAATTAGTGGTTTATTAAAATGAATAAAACTTTAGTCCTGAGACATAAAATAAAAAAAGGAAAGATATCTAGTTGTAAACCATTCACCACAAAGTCCGGGAAAGAAGTATTTCATAGAAGCCAAAGTAAAACAATAAAGGAAGTGTATTATCTGTGGGATGCCATAGACATTTGCCGGTTCTGTGACCCTGGACAGTCTCTTAATTTCTGTCTCAGTTTCCTCATTTGAAAAACGGGGATAATAGCACCTACCTCCCTGGGTCATTGTGAGGAGCAAATAAGATGATAATTATAAAGCTTGGCATAGTGCCTAGCACATATTAAGTGCTATACAAAAGCTAACTCTTACTGTCATCATTATAGTGAAACTAAGAAAGAGTGAGGATTGAGAAAAGATCTTTGGATTTTCTGGTATGTGGTCAAGAAAACATTGTAGAGAGTAGGACAGAAAGAAGTCAAGTTAGAGGTAATTAAGGATAGGTACTGATGTTTTTAGACCTCACAAATTTTTTTCCCTTTTTTTAGAGGAATGTTCAATTAAGAATGATGCTTTGCACAATGTTTTGAGAAAGAGCTTGAAAGAGCTTTTTAAACAACTGAGGCTATCCTGGTGTAGGACCTAATTCACTCTTCGTTTCCTTTGTGTTTTCTCTGCTTATAGCTTCTTAAACTTTGATATTCAATTAAAATGTTGCTGAATTTTATCTTTGACTTTTTAAAAAATTTACTGTCTTTTATACTTCAGTGCATTTTTTTTTTTGGGTAAAGCTATCAGGGTTAAGTGACTTGCCCAAGGTTACACAGCTAGTCATGTCAAGTGTCAGGCAAGTCTTCCTGACTCCAGGGCTGGTACTCTATCCACTATGCCACTTAGCTGCCTCTTCAGTGTATTCTTTATCCCTCTTTTAAGAGGGATATGAAAATTTTTACTACTGTCACTTTATTTTATTCCTACCTATTATAGTTAGTAATTAATAGAAAGAGAAATGATTTTTTTTTCCACATCCCCTTTCTCTCCTGATCTTCACCAAGCTTAACTCTTTTCACATGTGCTTGAGGGAGAGAGATGTACTAATGGGAACTGCAGAGTGCTGCTTTAGAGGGGGTAGTGGAGCCTGGGGAGAGGCTAAGAGTTAGTGGTGTGCCCGTACTCCCTTTTTCTGCAAATGTGCATATTTAGCAGTCCGTTGGTGGTACTGCTGTCTTCTGTTATGGCCCAATATGAGGATGAACCTTTTAAAAAGAATATTAGCAAGAAAAGAGCAGGCTATTCTCTCTTTACTTTTGTAGTTGGGTTAATGAGTTGTTTGGAAAAAGTCTGTGGTGATTTTATTTCTATTTCAATTTCAAAAAATATTTCTCCAGCAAAAAGTCAAAGGATGTGAACAAATAGTTTTAAGGAGAATTGTAACTATAAATGACTACATGAAAACATGCTTCATGTTGCAATAGTGAGAAATGGAAATTACAAGTACCCATGAGGTTTTTACCTCACCACGTAAATTGACAAAGATGACAAATATTGACAACAGTATATGTTAGAACATGAGCATCTGTGTACATTTTTGGTGGAGCTGTGAAGGAGTTCAGTCAGCTTTATAGAATTCAGTTTTGAATTTTCCAAAATTCTCCCACTGGTCATATATGCCTGGGAAAAAGATCAAAACAAAATGCTAGTGTATACCAAAATAAGCATAATATGCTCTTTATGATAGTAGAGACCTAGAAACAAAGTAGGTGCCCATCCATTAAGGAATGGCTGAAAAAAATTGTAGTACATGAATATAATGGAATATTATTATACATTAAGAAAGGAGGAATTCAGAGAAGAAACAGGAAGATTTGTACAAACTGATTTTCAGTAAAATGACTAGAACTAAGAGAACAATATATACAGACTGCAACCACATAACTAAAAAGATCATCTGGGTAATTTAAAGGTCAGAGAAGGTACTGGAGTACAGATAAACATAATTCCTCCTTCCCCATGACAGAGGACTTAATTTTTTATCTTTGGCACAAGAGCGATTTCTGCCTTCAGGGAAAGGTTTGAAATGACTGTTGGAATGTTAAAAGATGTTAATAAGATTTTTTAAAAAGATGCATCATTTCTTCACTGTTAATTTTTTTTTTCACATATAATGCTCTTTCCTAGTATTAAATAAGATCAGTATTATGCTTACTGATTAAAACCATTTTTTTCTTTTAGGACCAATTTGGACAGCATATAAAATCAGATGTGCACTTGAATTTGTATGTTTACTACGGTCCTGATCGCAGCAAAGACCCTGCCTTGCTTTCAAAACAGGATATTGTATTGACTACATATAATATTTTAACTTATGATTATGGAGTAAGTATGCCTAAAATCATTCTATTTAGGATTAGAGATTTTAAATAGTTGTTTATTCCACTTTTTTTTAATCACACTAGGAAATATTTATAATGCAATGTAAGAAAGAGAATATCTGGCAGTTTTTTTTTAATGGACTTAATACTTTGAAAACGTAGTTCCCTAATGCTTCTAGAAAACTGACTGTCTGCTTATCACAAAGACAGATTTAAAATTTTATATTTTAGAACATTATAGTAGCAAAATTGTAATTCTGTCAAAGATTACACTACTTGACTTAAAATAGGGTGATTTTGCTATGCCCAGTAATTTCATTGGCATTTTCAATATATCTTACTGTTTTGCTACAGGTTTTTCTTTCCTGCATTTTTAATGAATTTATATCAATAGTTGATATGAGCTGTTCTGATTTATTTCAGAGCAGAGGGGATAGTCCATTACACAAAATAAGGTGGCTGAGAGTAATTCTGGATGAAGGTCATACCATACGGAATCCAAATGCCCAACAAACAAAAGCTGCATTAGATCTGGAGGCTGAAAGACGATGGGTGCTGACAGGTAATCTGCATTTATCGAAGTTCAGTTTAGACTTTTAAAACTGTATTAGAAAATAGTGGAAAATTGTAGGAAGTTTCAGACATGTAGGAAACGCTTCCTGTAGCAGTTGTTTCCTGAAAAGCTTTGGCATGTGTTCCTAGAAGTTTCATGTTGGGTAATACACATGAGCATCACAATTCAAAATTACAGAATCAAAAACAAAATTTTTCTTAAAAGTGTAGGAGCTCAGTACTTGGTCTTTTGTTGTTAATTTTGGGCCATTTTACTGCTGATTAAAAGATTGAAAAAGAATAGAAGACAATCAAATTAAAATGTTCTGTTTGCTAGTGTAATTACAGTACTTTTGATGTGGAACCATGTTGAACTTGTTGACTAAAATAAAGATTTTATTATTTATGCCTGCCCTGTTCTATAGTGATAATTTAAAAATTGGGAGATGCCCAAAATGTAGGCAGTATAGTGGTTCTCTTTGAGGTTCTATAGATAGATGCTCATGAAGGTGCTGCAATAGCTTTAAATTCTCATTTTTTTAGGTACTCCAATCCAGAATTCATTAAAGGACTTGTGGTCACTGCTTTCCTTTTTAAAACTGAAGCCATTTACTGATAGAGAATGGTGGCACCGAACAATCCAGCGTCCTGTCACAATGGGAGACGAGGGGGGACTTCGGTATGCTGTGTCTGTATGATTATCGAGCCAGGGGCTGACAGTCGTTCTCTGGAGGATGTTTGACTGACCCATCTCTTCCTCCCCCCTCCACCCCATCACTAGCCATCTTTGCATTTCTGGTGCATTTAGTTTGTTGACAGACTTGTAACAGCTGTTCCATTTGAAACTTCTCCATAGTGGCTTAGTGTGTTAATACAACTAAGGGGTTTGGGCTGTTGTAACACCACCCCAAATGCCATCTAAAGCCATTTGATTGGTTGCCTGCTTCTAGGGTGGGGCCTTCTGGCACAACATCCCATACATTCCTGCATTGAAACATTTACCTTTACATGTGCAGTCATTTGTACACATGCAAGAGGAGTTTGGATCATGGGATCATAGGGAGTTGAAAGGGAGTAGGGAGCATCTGTTCAGCTCCTTCATGTTACAGAGAAGGACACTGGCCTGGACAAGTTACATGACTTGCCTAAGACTAGTTCTGTGTGGACTTGGCAGAACTGAGTGGAAGTGGAAGAGGTGGGTTTGGGGTAATTTAAGGAGAGATTGTACAGTAATTATAATTCCCTCTTTGGCTACCTTTGATAGGTAGAGAAGTTCCAATCGCTAAAGGTTTTTAAGCAGAGACTAAGTGACTACTACTTGAAGAGAGGAAAAGAAAGGGACACAATAGGGTGAAAGAATGAGAAGGAAAAAAGTATGGTAAACAAAAAAAGAAAACAATATAGTGAAACAAGAAAAGAGAATAGAGTCAGCTGTCATTAGAAATTTTATTGACTAGGCATAGTATGCTAGTATTAGGTATTGTCTCTGCTCACCAGTTCATGCTCTAGTTTTGGGGATAAAATTTATATCTATATCTATATGCACATAACAATACAAACAGCATTTGTCAAATGAGTGGTGTAAATAATAACTTACATGACTTTAGAGGCGCAAATCAAATAGAATATATTGAAAATGATGGGCAGTCTCATAAATAATCGAGTTACTTACAAAAGTAAGTGATATGTATATAAGATAGTACACATGTGATAGATAGGCAGTGAGAACAGGAGAGGAAAAAAAGGCCAGAATAAAGTAGAATTTAAGAAGAAAGAGAAGTAATAGGAAAATAGGAAAGGAGTTGAAAAAGAAAAATACCTAAATGATCAAGCCTGGAGAATAAGTTGTTGGTTTTTTGTTTTTTTTTTTTAAGAATTTATCAGATGCTTATGTTTGCAAGTATTTCATTGACTTTTTTAAGTTGGTTAAACCTTCAGATAGAAGTAAACTAAAAGTGTATAAATTTCTACTAAATTACAGTGTATTTTTCTGTTTTTATTATAAAGTTGTATACCTGAAAGTAGTTAGTTGTACATTAAATTCTTTTTATCTTCCCTAGGCGTTTACAATCCCTAATTAAAAATATTACCCTCCGAAGGACAAAAACAAGCAAAATTAAAGGCAAACCTGTTTTGGAGTTACCAGAGCGTAAAGTATTTATTCAGCACATTACACTTACTGACGAAGAGAGACAGATTTACCAGTCTGTAAAGAATGAAGGCAGAGCCGCAATTGGCAGGTATGCAGAAAGAAAACCATATTCAAAGAGCACTAATTTTTTTTTCAAGGTTATATAAAATCTGCTGGGCATAATAATATTAAAGAACTAAAATGATGACAGTGGTTTTCATTTTATAATTGAAATATAAACCAAAATATCTAGTAGCTAGGTGATAACAGTGGTTAGAGCACTGCCTGGAGTCAGGAAGACCTGAGTTCAAATCCAGCCTCAGATCCTTATTGTGTAGCACTGGGCAAGTCCCTTAATCTCTGACTGTCTCACTTTCCACACCTATAAAATGAAGATAATGACCAACTCCCAGGATGGTTGTGGGGGTAAAATGAGATGGTCATATAGTGCCTGGCACGTAGTTGGTACTTATTTTTTTCCTGAGCTGATCTAGTTTGAGCTTTTATGCTCAACATTGGAGTTGAGGTAGTGACCAGATCTGTGATTTCAGGGGTGTAGAAAGCTCAGGAGGCACTTTATACCTTTGCTTCCCTGCACTGAACGCTCATCCCATAGCCAGTATGTGTCATTGGTGGGACTTGAATTCAGATCTTCCTATTTCAAAGAGCATCTAAGTATCAGTCAGTGGAAGTTTTTTCTGACCAACCCTAAACTGGCTTCCTTGCAAATTCCATCTGACAAAGCATTATGAGTTGTAAAGGCTGACTCCCGAGAGGTCAGAGCTGACCTGGCCTTGGGGTGGGGCAGCTGATCCCTCCTTCCTTGGCAGTGCTCAGCCCATGGGGACAGAAGCATCCCCTGAGAATGGGGACTGCCTTTTGGGTTTGAGAAAGATGGCAACATCTCCAGGATAGTCTAGTGGGTAGGGAGGAGGACTGGCAAATTGACTAACGGGCAAGAATTAGAAGGTGAGCATAAAAGTGAGATGATGAAGCTGGTGCTCAGGAAATCTCTGAGATTCCTCCAAAATGAACTCTATGGTGCTATGACATGTAAAGGTGAACTAATAATAATGATGATGATAGGAGGAAGGAAGTGGAAGGTAGAGGCAGTATCTGAGTGAAATGGCTTCTGAAGTTCTAGATCTTCTGTGAAGTAAACCTAGTGGAAAGAGTGTGGACTTCAGGACCTGCGTGTCAGTTCTAGCTCTGCCTCTGATTAACCATGGGGCTTCAGGCAGGTGACTACCTCTCTTGAGGTGCATTTTGTTCTCATTTGTGAAAGTGAGGTTGAGGTCTCTGAGCTCTGAATTTATGCTTATGAGCTTAAGTGATAATGAGGCCAAAGTGGCAATAAGTGACTGAGGCATGACAGAGTGGGAGGATCTTTTATGGTTGAGGAAGTGTGAATGGGTGAATGAGTGTGTAGATGTGCTCATGCACACATTTAGGCCCTGTATGCAGAGTCTGTCTGTCAATCAAACTTCAGTGGCTTCATAATGTGTTGTGTTTTGACTTCCTAATAATCTCTAGGTACTTTAATGAAGGCACTGTGCTTGCACACTATGCAGATGTCTTGGGCCTTTTGCTCAGATTAAGACAATTATGTTGTCATCCCCATCTGTTTACAAATACAGCATCTTCCAGTGGTCCCTCAGGTTAGTAAATTTAATTGGGTTTCCACGTACATTGTAGTTTATCAGAAATACTTAGTTCAGAATCAGAATTCTTGAAATGACCATTTCATTTTCCTTTTGAAATACAGGTCATGATGATTATGTTTTGTTTCATTTGTCTTGAATGCATATTAGACCCGAGTATATAATTTAAATATGGTAATGCATTGGAACTAAGTAATGTATTTGAAAAATTTTTTGCAGAGCCACATTATATATGAAATGGCGTTACTAATGAGGTTTTTATGTTATTGCTCAAAAGAACCTTCTATGGGTTCAGTATCTGGCAGTGTCAAATAAGTTGAAAGAATGCTTGCTGGCTTTGGACTCAGGACCTGGTTTCAAATCTTTATCACCTGCAGCCTCTAGCGACCATGGGCAAGTCATTTGACCTCATTGGGTCTCAGTTTCCCCAGCTACAAAATGAGGGGATTGCAGTAAATGGTTCCTGTGATCCCTTCTTGCTCTAATACATAGGATTTGCCTTACTCTGCATTTTGCTGTGGAGTAGGTTGTACACAGTGAGGTTCCTGTGTGTAATATGTTTTATTTGTACATTACCTAGTTTTGGGGGATACTGTTTAGTGTTGTTATATTTTCTAATTTAAATAATAGACCCAGTCTACAAAGTAGAATAAAGTATACTCTATTTGTGTAAATTAACTTTCTCAGTCATTAAGAGTCGCTGTGTATAATTAATTTGCTTTCTGTACCTAACTGTGATAGGAGATGATACACCTGAAGAACTACGAAAGAAGTTGATTAGCAAAATGAAGTTAATTCTAAGCTCTGGCTCAGATGAGGAGTGTGCAATTTGCTTGGATTCTCTAAATATTCCTGTGATAACACACTGTGCACATGTGTTTTGTAAACCATGCATTTGTCAAGTAATTCAGAATGAGCAGGTTAGTTTTTTCGTCTTTCATACTGAATTAATCAGTTGATAATTTGTCAAAATTTCATGTAAATATTTTTTCTAGAGAATGGAACAATAATTTAATTATCAACCATTCATACTTTACTGCTAGCAAAGTTTGGTTTAATTCAGTTAAGGAAATATTTATTAAACAATTGTGCAGACTATCAGACTTGGCATTAGATGTTCTAATAATCTCTGTTCTCATGGAACTTACATTTGGGTAGGAGAAAGAAAATGTTTCAAAGAGGTGAAAAATGGTGCTATGTGACGTGCAAGAGGAGGATGGGCTAAAGATGGCCAGGGAATCCTTTAGGCAGAGTTGACCTTGAGCTGGGGTCAGCAGATGCGGGGCCCTGAAGCAAAGTTGTGGAGACAGAAAAGGGCAGGAATAGAGTATATTTTTACATCAAACACCTCTCCCCTCCCTGCCCCTCCTCCCCACAGCGATCCCATACAGCAAATTGTACTTTTTATGACTAACACAGAAAAGGGAAAAAATCAGCATATATGATAAATACATCAAAGTCTGAATTATGCATATTGTGCACCATTCGTGGTCCACCTGTGCCTTTAAAGGGATAGAGTTGGGAGTGTCTGATCACATCTCAAATTTTGTACTAACAGAATTTTACAACATTCACTTTTAACTTTTTTGTATTTGGTAGTTTTGTTTGTTTATGTTGTTTTAGTCATTGTTTATATTCTTGATTTTGCTACTTCACTCTGTACCAGATCATGTAGATCTTCTTGTGATTTTCTGCATTCATCCCATCCATCGTTTCTCACAGCACAGCTATATTGCATTATTTGCCTAGCCGTTTGCCAGTCAATTGAGTGTCTAATTTGTTCCTAATTGTTTTGCAACAACCTCTTAGGTGGTTCCCTGGCTTCAAGTCTATCCCTTGTCTAGTTCAGATACAGATACCTATCATGGTGCCAGAATGATGTTTCTAAAGAGCAGGAGTGACCTTCCCTGTAAGGTCCAAAGGGAACTCTTCTGTTTGGCTTTTAAAGCTCTTCACAATCTGTTTTAATCTACTTTCCTTTACAATTTTATGGTCTATTACCACACTTCCATTTTCACCTCCCTTTTCATGATCTAGCCAAACCTGCCTTTCTGTAGCCTTCATCTCTAGGCTGAGCCTTTGCATTATAGCTTGTCCCCCATAACTGGAGTGTTCCCTCCATCCTCATTTACCTGTTAGGATCCCTAGTTACATTCAAAGCTTAGCTCAAGGGCCACCTTAGACGTAAGTCATTTCCTGCTGCCCCTCTCCCCATATTATCCTTTGGTTTTTGTATATAGGTTGTATTATTTGCAAGTGTGTTGTTTCTCTAAATAGAAATAAGTTCCTTGTGGCAAGGAAGAGTTCCTTTATATCCCAGCACCTTATATCTAGTTGGCACCTAATAACATGTTTGTTTAATCCAAGTAGGGATATCTTACAGACAGGCACAAGTACAGGTGTGGTATTTACAATAGCTGACATGTATGTAGAGCTTTTTTGTTTGCAAAGCATTGTTTATAATCATCATTTGATCTTCAAAAACAGTACTAGGGTAGGTATTACCTGTAATATAGCTGAAGAAGCTGAGGTTTAGCTTAATGCCTTGCTTGTGATCATCTGCTTAGTAATGCAGGAAGTGGATTTTGAACACTCTTCTCTCAGGACTCCCAAGTCTGTCAATCTTTCCACTGTACCATACTGCCTCTTTGCACAGTTACATGTGAAAGGTGACAGTGGAAGCTAGGGAAGTGGGATCATTGTGAAGAGGTGTAGAAAAGCCAGAAGAACCATGGGAATGTGATGTCTCTGAGGGCAGCAGTAGAAGGGATCCATATGTCAGGTGCAACAGTACAGTCAGGGACTACTGAGAGGACCAAGCAAAGAACACTGGATTTGACTCACTGACGGAGGGAAATCAGGCTGCAGAGTTTAAAAGGATAACGGGAATTGAAACATTTTCAAAAAATTCTGATCTGATCACTTAAGCAAAGTTCTCACTTTTCAAAGACATTGATCTCTATTCAGTATTCTGCTCTAAAAGTGTCTTATTGGAAAAATGATGGTTAGTAGCGTCCTTATGTCTAGATTCTTTTATTTTGCTAAAAATGTTCTCTGTAAAATACTTGAAATAAGTGGTTCTTTTAGCTGGGGTTGTGGATACAAGCATTTGTCCCATCAGCTTTAGTCTTGTAGTTTAAAATAAAATTTTGTTCATCCCTAGTAAGTCTTAGTAATTAGGTAAACACTTCATTTGAATGAAAAACTTTGTAAGATTTAACAGACATCAACCAATTTTTTCACTCAACAAGACAAAATTGTTTTGATTGAGTAGCTCTAATAAACATATACCTTTCAAAACTATAATTATTTTTTTAAATTGAGGTCTTTGAATCCAGGACTAGCTCATGAAATGTATTTGTCCACCCTGTATACTACTTCAAGATCTTTTGCCCTATGCCCAAACTAATACAATACTTTATCTTCTTTTTAATGGTGAATATTCACTTCTCAGAGAAGTAACTTTGAGGGCCTAACAAAAAGGGGAGGAGAGGTGGTATTAAAATACCTTTATCTTTTAGGAATGTTCAGAGTTCTAATGTTTTGTTTTATAGCCAAATGCCAAATGCCCTTTATGCAGAAATGACTTACGAGCAGACAATTTGGTAGAATGTCCTCCAGAAGAATTGAACTGTAGTGCTGAGAAAAAGACTGATCTGGAATGGATGTCCAGTTCAAAGGTAATTTTCAAAGACTTTGATGAATGTAAAAAATCATCTGTATATGATTCATTTGCACATGAACTAGGAGATTACTACAATTTCATCCTGTCATGTGAATGCTTCTAATAGGTAGTAAAAGGCGGGGGTGGGGTGGGGAGCGGGGTGAGTTTTTGTTGTTTTTTGGTGGAGAAAGACATAATTTATTATGTTTTAGATTTCAGGTATTTGTAAGAAATAAAACAGTGAAGAAAAGATAAATGATATGTAATTATTCTGTTTTACTTTTTATACTTAATGATGCTTTCTTATTTAAAGAGAAAGTGTGATATTAATGAAATATTAGACATTTGGAGAATTTTTGAAATCAGGCTAAATACCAGAGATCTTTGCTTCCCATTTGTAACTAAAGCACAGAACTTTCAAGAGTAATTTTAATAGCATAATTTTTACCAATTCAAAGTGAAATTTGATGGGTTACATACAGTTTTGTTTTTTTCAGATCAATGCTCTAATGCATGCTTTGATTGACTTAAGAAAGAAGAACCCCCAAATCAAAAGTTTAGTTGTTTCTCAATTCACAACTTTCCTGTCTTTATTAGAAACACCACTTAAGTAAGTTGAACAGTGTTTTATCTCTTTGAGTAAAAAGATTTTTATGTGTTTTGCTGTATGAAATTTGTATCAGAAAGTCAGTATTAACTTGTGTACCCATTTTATAATTTTTTTCCATTTAACTTTTGTACAAGTTAAAATTAGGAACTTTTTGTAACAACATAAAATATTGTTTTAAATCCTGAACTTACCAGAAAAGCTGTGTGCGCAAATAATTATTTGACTATTATTAGTAGCAACCTAGTAAATCTTTTTCTTATTTTTGTTAAAGAGCGTCTGGGTTTGTGTTTACTCGTTTGGATGGCTCCATGGCCCAGAAGAAGAGAGTTGAATCAATTCAGTGTTTCCAGAACACGGAAGCCGGATCTCCTACAATAATGCTGCTTTCTTTAAAAGCTGGTGGAGTTGGTTTGAATCTCTGCGCAGCCTCTCGAGTATTCTTAATGGATCCAGTAAGTAATCTTAGGGAATCTACATGACAAGGACATTTTTAAAACAAAATCATAGAAGGAACACCAAATATTTTTATTGAGAGGTAAAAATCATACCTTTCATTTGTAGAATGACTCTTTTCACTTACTTTAGTTTGTCTAATGACAAAATGGGAATTTTGAACTCATGACTCCAAAACCAGTACCCCTTCCACAGCAATAAGAGTAGCTGACATTTGTGTAACACTCGAACACTTTGCAAAATACGTTATACAGATTACCTCAGTTGAGCCTTATGATAAACCCATGAAATAAGTATTACTTATTGTCTCTCTTTGGCAAATGAGGAAACACTGGCTGAAAAGGGTAAAGTGACTTGCCTCAGGTTGCACAGGCTGGCAACCAGTGTCTGAGACAAAATTTACATTCAGCATTGCTATGTCCTTAACATAGAGCTTGATCCCCTACACCTGCTGCCTCACTGAGATACATTTTATCTCTGAAAGCCAGAACGCTTAAAATTCCCCTGACCACAGTACATGATTCTTCCTCTTAATCTCATCTTCATCCCCACTAGTACTTTTTCAACCTTATTCCATTCTCCTGGTCTCTTAAGCTTCTCTAGTGTTTTAAATGGCAAGAGAAAGAAATCTTGTAGGTTTAGAGGTCATGACAGGGGTGTTAAAAAAACAACAGCATGGCCACCACCTGTTAAAGTAACCCACCTGCCTTGGCTATGTATTTATATACTCCATTGTAGGTGCTCAACCCCAAGTCACCAACCCTTCACTTTCCTTGGCTCTTGGGTATTGAACATTGCCAGAGAAAACCACAATGACTTTCTTCCCTGTTCTGCTATTATGTATATATTATGTGTTAATGTAGGTGGAAAATAATAATTTTCTTTAATATGTACACTGAACCATTTTAGTTTTTGATGTAGAAATTTGTAGTACTGTCAGTATGACCATTGGTTATCCCTGTATTATTGAGATACAGAAGTTGTAAGAAATTGGACTAAATATTTTTTGATCCTGTGTTGTGCTGGAAATGAGTATTTTTTTTAAAAAGTAACTGGCTCATTTACTTTGTTTTATCTTGTTTTTGTTAAAATCATTAGTAGTGAGTTTTATTTTATCTGGTAGGATTTAATTTGGCACATATTTTAGTAGAAAATAGAAACAATTATCAGGATTACAAAATTATGTAAGGAAAACTGTGTTTGGCAATTATTTTTTTTTAAAAGTCACAAAATTATTTTTATTTGTCTAGCCTCCTAAAATATGCTGCTTACCTTTTAAAGTTCTTTTGAATTCTCAATGAACACGGGGTTAGAAACAGGTAATCTGATGGTTTGCTAAGAAATACACAGTATAGGAAGTTAAATGCGTTAGCCCATCAGATAAAAATGAGACATCAATTTTGTAATATATCTAGACAAAGATGTTAAGAACTTGGAGACACCAAAACAACCAGAACCAAATTAAAATATAATTGGCAAATGTTTAACAAAATAAATAAAAAAACAATACAGCATAGGTAATGTTAATTTTTGGGTTTCTGAGCCAGTATGTAGCCTTCAAGGATCCCTTTCTATTTTATCACCACTGAGCTGGAAAACCACTTCAAAGAGAAACAGTTTCAGCCTGTACAGGTTTATCTGACTCAGATATAGTAACTCAGGTATAATAACAAATCTAACATGCAGCCATAGTATTTTTATATTCCTAGACAAAAAAAAAAAAACCAGCTGATCTCTATATTGACTTCAAAATTCCTCCAAAAAGGAATGAGAGAAAATAGTAATGGAAGAAGACAAACAACTTTTCCCCCTTCAGAAAGCTACCCAAATAGGCATCTCTTTGAGTTGTTTCTATTCTAAAGGCAACTCTCCAACTAAATTGTAGCAGTAAAAGCAAAAACTAAACAAAAAAAGAGGTGTCCAGAAACTAAATGTAAACCAGGAAACATTTCTCTACACCTACCTTCAAATGTTTGTTAGTTCTTACTGAGGCATAGCTTTTTAAAAGAATATAATACTGCTTTTCCTAATTACCACCTCTGATTTCAGCCATAGTTGGACACACTGTAACTTAACTCCAACATAGTAATGTCATTTTGGTCTTCAGGAATGAAGGGCAACACCCATATTCATAGAAATATCGTAAATGTATGTGTTTATGTAAACATGCATACATACTTTCTTGTGCCATGTATAAAAATAGACAAAACTTACTTGCAGATTAACAGATATAAAAGATCAGTTTTAAGAGAATTCCAACAGTGAATAGAACAGTTACACAGAGATCAGATAATAACATAAGAAATGCCATGTTGGCCCAGCCCTGCTTTCTATCCAGTCCGTTTTCTGGTGTGGGCGGAGTGGAATAACAGTGTGGAAGAGTGTGCTGTCAGCTTCAAGAAGCCTCCTAATGCACCTAATATCTATTAATCATATCTCTAAAGCCTTGAGCATATTGATATTACTAGACATGATCATATACTCTGTGGAGAGGCAGCCAACTGTTAGGAGAAGAGCAATGGGGTCAGGAATCATTTAGCTGCGTGTTCCACTTCTGCCTCTGACATGGATTGTGTGATCACCACCAGCATGTTAACCCCTCTCCAAGATACAGTTTGCTACTCTGTTAAAAAGGGATTTGACACCTCTGATCGACACCATGCCTCTTCATTAAAGTATTTCATCTATAAAAACTGGAACTTCAAAAATTTCTCCTACCCCATGCCTTTACCTTTAACTTTTCCCCCATTTCTTTATTCTTACTGACCTTTTTCTTCTTAACTGTAGTCACTCAGTTTATCAAGTTGTTGAAGAACAAATGAAATAATAGGTGTAAAGTGCTTTGCAGATCTTTAAATTTAAAGCACTACGGTGTGTTGGTTACAACAATGCAGCATATACAACAGTAGCACATCAATTTTATCTTCATGCCTTAGATCAATTTTTGTGGCATACAAGACAACAGGTACAAAAGGAGTTGGACACTATAAAGATCTTTGTGTGCTAGAAACATGAGGTGGATTTCACAGAAGGGCTGGGGTTTGAACTTGACCTTAAAAGATGGGGAGGAAAAGAAAAACACATTGACAGCGATCAGAACAAATATTCTTAAAAACATCTTTCCAGGCCTGGAATCCTGCTGCTGAAGATCAGTGCTTTGACAGATGTCACAGACTTGGCCAGAAGCAGGAAGTGGTCATCACAAAGGTCTGTTTGTATACAGCTTATTGTTTCCTTAGTTTTTAAAAACATGATACGTACTGTTTTTGGAGGATCATAATGCCCTTTGTTTAGTGTAGTACCCTGAATTTGGGGTTCTTGGAGAGTTTGCTCCATTGACTATAAAGTTGTTTTTGTCAGACATAGTTGCTGTTCTGCCAAATACTTATAGTAAGAGAATCATATTTGAGTAGTAGTATAAAGAATTCTCAACTTCCTAATTATGATGCCATAAATAGCGGGGAGTATACCAATCCCAATTTCTCCAGTTGCTGTGATAGTTCCATGTGATTATAGGATCACAGATCTAGAGCTAGAAGGAAGCTTTACAGGCCACCTAGTCAGTCTGGCGCACCCCCCTCCCCCCATCTAGTTCCCTCTTGGCTCCCCTCCCTTATTTTGCACCTGGGGAATGAGGTCCATGAGTAGAAATTATTTGCTTAAAGCCACACAGCTATTGGGTCAGAAACAGGATTTACTTGTCTTCTGACTCCAGAGTCAGTTCTTTACCCATACCATGCTGCTTTCTTTGCATTTATGATGTGTAGCATGAAGCTGTGAAATATTTATGAAAAATCACAATAAATTTTCTGCAGTAGAAAATGTTACCCCAATTTTTGAGAAATGATTTCATTGTTCATCAAATGGACTTGGAATACTTCAGATTTGGGTTGCATATTTGCCTTAGAGTCACCCACTTGATGAAACAGTGGAACATTTTACAGAGAATCTGAAATATTTTGTTTTTATGTTAGGGCATCTAATAAGTGTGGTTTTAAAAATCCTTGTTTGTTTTTATTTTTTAAGTTCATTGTGAAGGACTCTGTGGAAGAAAATATGCTGAAAATACAGAACAAAAAGAGGGAACTTGCTGCAGGAGCCTTTGGAACCAAAAAGCCTAATGCTAGTGAGATGAAACAAGCCAAAATTAATGAAATAAAAACGTTAATTGATTTGTAATTTGTATGGTTTTAGGCCGGGTGAGTTTAACTGGTCAAATACATATTTACCTTTGGAAGAGGTAATTTGGAGCCTGCAATTTGTGTCTTTCTTAAAAAGGTACAGAACGTCTTTATTAGTGACAAGATAATTGACATGTTATCTCTTCTGAATCTGAACTTGTTCTTAATGATAGTTCAAATAGCAATAAGTACTACTGTGTACAGTGACCTAAAATAATTTTATGGGAGAGGATTACTTTAGTATTCTGCTTTCATAATACCAGTCCTAAATATTCTTAAACTAATTCCCACCAGGTACACAGCCTTTTCACTTTTGACAGAATGTTGGGCCTTTTACACTTCTTGAGCAAATAAGTTGTTTTCTATGTTGACCTCTTATGGTTGTTCACTCCAGTCTCCTCTTTATGTTTTTTTGATGAAATAGCTTCAAACAATCTCCCTAAATTTAATTTCCAAGATTGAAATATACACAGAATGTGTAGTGAATTGATTCATTGGTACTTTATTCTGATACAGTCCTTGCATCCAGAACCAAATTGTATGAGAGTCCAAAGTGTTGGGTCAACTTAATTTTATGTAGTTAAAGAAAAAAAATTTAGAAACTGTGTTATAGCAGTACATTCCCCTTTATAGTCAAGTAGCACTATATAAAGTGTTTAAAATGTATCTTGGTACTTAGGTCATACATACAGGGAAATAAATAAATCATTCCACCTTATTTGACTTTTCAATTTAAATTATGGAAATGCTAAAAATAGACATTTCTGTAAGTAGATAGTTTTCACTCATGAAGCTTTTTTGAAAAATAACTTTGTAAACTTTTCTAATTCTGAAGTCTAATTCTGAAGATGTAAAATTGCAATATGTTTCGGTGGATGATGGAACTAGATGACCTGAATTTCTAAGGTCCATTCACCTCTAAGGTTCTGTGATTCTATTACATCTTGGTCCTGATTCCTAATAAATCTCTTGTGCATGTTCATAACATCAGAATTTTTGGAAATTTTAAGAATTCATTCTCACATGCCCATAGAAAACCCAATCATCTTTGTTACTTTATGTTAATGAGAAAACTATTAATGGTTGTCACAGAATTCCAGAGGGTCCTCTGAGTGCTATTTTAAAATATATATATATAAATTCAGTGATCAGGTTTAGATAGTGTTACTTCCATATGGAAATAGTTTAGAAAATGTACTTTTTTGTTTTTGTTTTTTTATAATGAGAAGATGCATTAATAACCGTGATGAGAAAAGATTCATTTTTGGTACAGATGTAAAAAGCACCTTAGATTTTACTTATAGTATTTGGTGTCACCTGACTGAAAAGCAAGGAAGATTACAGGCAGTTTAAAGTTGTGGCATATATGTTTCAAGGTTAGAAATAAATCTTCCCTAAAGCCTAAATTTAGAATTGACCCACGTCAGCTATGCTGGCAGCTAAGCTTGCATTATCCTACGTAGTTTCTTCTACCATTGTTAACAGCAATTGATACACATCAGATGAAAATAGGAGCTTTGTGATATGTCTCCCTGGGTCGGGGAATGGGAGTTGGGGGCTGTTCCCACAACCTTCAGGAGCTGCTTAAGGAGCAGACTGGGGGAAAGCTCTCCTGATCTTTGGCTGTGGGAGCTTTGGGCAGTTAGAAACAGCTCAGAACCTGTATTTTCCTACAGAACAAAATCAGATTGACTTGTACAACTCATTCACCTTCCGAGTTATTGTAAAGTTAAGGACTCCCTTTTCTCCTTTCCCAAACATTTGCTGAGTTTCTTTTCCCTCATTTTCAATATTTATTTTGGTGAGTTCTTTCAAAAGTACAAGTATTTCCTTAATGTATTGTTAAAATATGCAAACTACTTTGAGATCTGGGGATAGATACTGGAGTTTTAACTTAAGTTAGTGCTATGTTATGAGCCAGTTTGAGTTTCTGCGATACAGAAGAAGCTCACTGTGAACAGTTTTGTTGTAAAAGGTAGATGCTATGCCCTATGCATTTGTAGTCTGGATTGGATTTCTGTGTTACATTTAAAATCAATAAAAATGTTAGAATTAATTCTATTGGCCTCTTCACTCATGCAGCTTCTTGTGGTGATTTTTTTAATGCCAACAACCTTATCATTAAATCTCACATTCAGGGAAGGTAAGGCCTGTTTTATAAATCACAGGCTTCTTCAATTTCTACCAACATGGAGTAAAAAAAATGGAGTGGTGAGCTGAGAGTAGGAAAAATGGAGTGGTGAGCTGAGAGTAAGGTCACCTTATTGGACTGTGTGTATAGTTGGGCTGGGATCCATGGAGCCCCTCACTGAAAGTAGCTCTTGGACACCCAGACCGAGGGCTACCCAGGGTCCACAGCTGTATGTCCAAGTTACCCAATTCACTGCTTCACACTTGAGTTTCTTCTACTTGAGATAAGGACAACCTATGTGCCCATTGCATAGAACCATTAGGAGGATGAAATGAAATGGCAGGCCACAAAGGTTTACCAGGCCTGCTCCTCCCTGTAAGCTGTGGGCTTGGCCACCATGTATCAGCGAGCACCATCACCCTTGGTGCTGACACCTAACTGGGAAGTGAACAGGGCCAAAGAGTATTGGTGGAAAATGCCTGAATTCTTGGGTATCCTCTCTCTCCCTGCTGATGAGGGGTATCACTGAACTGATACTGGTGGAGTTTGTGAGCCATTTCATTTCTCCTGATCAGGATTTAGTTCATGAGGGATTGAGATCTAATTCATTCAAAGATAAAGGTAAATCACTTCATTTATGAATAGAAAGGTCAAGGCAAAAGGTAGAGGTAGTTACCTGTTTTTTTCCTAATGTGCTTGGAGGAAATATGTTGTGATTTGGTTCTTAATTTTGTGTAGAGCTGATGAGTGAAACCAGAATGGAGTTTGCACTCGACGTCATCTGACTTTATTAGAGAAGATGAGTTTGTGAATGAAGCTAAATGGAGAACAAGTGATATTTGTGTGAAAGAAATCAGTAGATAATTAAAAATTCTTCTAGGCCGGGTGTGGGCAACCTGCTCAAAGCCATGTGTATCCCCCAGGTCCTCAAGTGCAGCCCTTTGACTGAATCCAAACTTCATAGAACAAATCTCAAGGTTGTAGGTTCCCCAACCCTGTTCTAAGCTCTTGAGTAATGGAGTGGGGAGGGGGGACACATTTCATATGTCCATAAATTTTCCTAGTCAATTTGTCTAATTCTTAAAAATGAAGTTTTAATAGACTTGGAAACTAAGGTGTGTGTTGAATATGAGTAATGTTGATCACAAAAATGTTTCCACTAGACTGCAGGTTCCTTGAAGACAGGCACTGGCTTTACCTTTTTTTGTATCCCCAATGTTAAGCATAGTGACCGGCATTTATATTCTCAAAACTAATCCGCAAAGCTAATTTGCTAATTCCTCAATATCCGATTTTCCTCTTTAAAGTTTGGTGCTTGATGGCACTTTGAAAGCAAAAGAGGTAAATATTTCATATGAAAGTGGTGTTATTTGAAGAAGAATGTTCTGGACCTCTCACAAATGGACCTACAAACTCACTTTATTGGTGTGTGCAACAGATGTTCTCTAGATTGTATCTCTTAAGACACTGTTAGACCAGGATAAGGCAGGAAGAATGCACTCCTCAAAGGCAGATACCTGTTCATTTTTTGCCTTTGTGTGACTTGTGTCTAGCATACTTCCTGGCACATAGTAGGTTCTTGATAAATAATGTTGAATGACTTTATAACCCTATTCTGAGCCATTTATTTCACAAACACGCTGAGGATAACAAAGCTGACTGTTACAATTCGTGCATTTCATAATGTCTTCTATTAATGCTCTACCCCTTTCCATATAAAGAAATGTGTTTACAGCATTTAAGACCAAACTATCTTAGAAAAGGAATTACCTTTGCTTACTAAAAAACGTATCAAGGGAAAGCTGTAATTCATTAAAGCAAAGGTTCTATTGTCCTTTTCACCCCAGAACGAAACTTGCTCCAGGTCATTATCCTTGGCATTTCTAAATCTCTTATCTTCATCATTGATCCAACTCTGGTATTTGCCTGTTCAGCCTTGGGCAGAGACCTCAAGTTTCCTCATTTATAGAATGAAGGGATTGAACAAGGATGATGCTTGTTCCTTGAGGCCCCTTGTGGTTCTGAATCCTGTCATCACTTTTGCTAGCCCAGAGCAGAGGAGGGTGGAAACAGCTGAAATCGAAGTGCGCTCATTAGTGGGAAATAACGGCCAGAGAAGAGAAAATTAAAAACCAGACTGAACTAGCAAAGCACAGCAGTTGGCCACTCAGTTGTAGGCCCTACATATCCCTCTTTAGGCCATTGTTATTAATTACAGTCTAATATAACTCTTTGGTGTTCTTGTAGGAGAGTAAAAACTGCAGACAAGTTAACTTTAGAATTCTAAGGAAGCTATTTAGTAATAGTAAAAGTCTGTTGGCATTGTTAATGGCTACTCTTACCATCTTACCATCATAGTTCATAGACCCTAGAGTAAGTAGATGGTCCAAATCAATTGGTGTGATTAAAACAAAGCAAAAACAGTTGACTTGCTTGCTGCTAATGATTCCGTCCATGCTTAACTAGGCTGGTCTTTGGGCAGGGGACATTATAATCTTGTCACTAAGCTAGTACTCCAAGCCTTTCCAGTTTATTGGATTCTGCCAGCATTTGCATTCTTTGGGCATGGATTTAGAGAGCCCAAAGTCATCTCCACATTACAAAGAAGTATCAGATTAGGCCTTCAGTGGAGCGACTTAATGAAAATAAATTATAATTTATCTCAGATCCAGCCTAATTCTCTATTCTTCACATATGAAAACTATCTTCTGTCTCTGCCTTTGCACTGGCTGGCTCTCACGTTTAGAATTTGGTCTTTTACTTCCACCTCATAGAATTCCTCTTTTTCAAGATGCAGCATGAGAATCATTTTCTACATACGGCCTTTTTTGATTCTCCCCAAATGTTAGTGCCCTCCATCCCAATCTATCTTGCAGTGAATTACTTTGTATTTATTTTTATTTCCTCTGTGTGTGTACATATATATATATATATATACACACACACACACACATACATATATGTATATATATATACATGTATATATGCATACAAACAGGTATATGTATGTACATGTACACTTGTTTTCTCCATTATAATATAAATTATTTGTGAGTAGAGATTGTTATGTTGTATTTGTATCCCAGCATCTAGTGCTGTGCTTGGCATGTGGTGCTTAGTAAAGCCTTAATTCAGAGAAAGGAGAGATGAATCCTGACAAGTCTAGCTTTAGGGAAAGACAAATCCAAAAAAGACATACTTAACTTACCCTGAAAAATTCAGGGGTATTCAAGAATATTTTTGGCAAAACTAGAAAGACCTAGTGGTTTGCATCAGTGTAGCAATGAACATACCCTCTCCCATCATTCCAACACAGCTTCTAGAATTCTCTCTTCCATAAAGTTACCTTTAATTAATTAGCAGAGTGGTAGTAACTTGCCCTAGCTTCTAGTCACTACTATCCCTTTTTAAAAAAAATTGTTTTACGTTGGTCCTTAAGGTTTCTGTTCATATCGGTATTGTCTGCCTTAAATATATTATGCTCCTTGAGGGACAAGCACCATGTTTGTAACCAATTTGTATGGTGATTTGCAATTGCGTGCTTAAATAGTGTGCCAGTAATACAAGCTATATTTAAGATCAGAATATGGTTAGGTTTTATTGACATTTAGGGTTTTCTTGGCAAAGATCCTGGAGTGGTTTGCCATTTCCTTCTCCAGCTCATTTTTATGGATGAGGAAGCCTAGGCAAACAGGGTTAAGTGACTTGCCCAAGGTCACACAGCTAGTTAAGTGTCTGAAGCCAGATTTGAACTCGGGTAGGTGTCTTCCTGATTGTAGGACCAGCGTTCTATTTACTGTGCCACCTAGCTGCCCACTTTGATGACATTGGTTATGTATCAAACTTAGGTTTATTTTGCTATTTTAGGTTGGGAGAAATCCATAATCACTACATTTAAAGATGGGTTACAGTGAACTTTAAAAGATCATTTATTGAAACTAAAACCAGTTGGTGAGAATGTCTTTGCTTTTAAAGACTTCTAAGGATGGACATATCCATTCTTAACCCACTTCAGTGGCAAACAGCTCTTGACTGTCTTGTTCTCTGATGGTTACTTTTAATTTTTTTTATTGTACAGCTTCTCAGTGGGGAGATTAAGGCTGGCTGCTGATCCTCCCTCCCTACGTTATAATGCTACAAATACTTGAAGGTCATTTATACCAGCTATTCTTTTGTTATCTTCTCTAGATAAGCCTAGTTCATTTAATCTTCAGAAATACTGAATTATAGTCATTTAGTGTCTTTAGGATTCTGAGCCTACATCCTTAAGTTCTCACCTCAAGTTCAAGAGAAGAACTGCCTTTTCAGTTCTTCCTTTAGGCTCTTTATTTCCATGCTTTCAAAAGATCCCTAATTTCATCATTATGGGCACTCTGTCCGACTAATACAGACCCCAACATTGATGCGATGAGATTAAGTTTCGTGAGTAGTCTTGGCACCCCATCACCCTATTCCCTGCCAAATGTCATCAATCTCTGGCCAAGAACCTTTATGAATTTAGCTTAGTCTGGCTTTTGAGAGACAGATACATATCTAATTACCAATTCAAGATGGAGCCTTTCTACCTCTTAAACAGACAGCAGGGTAGAGCCCTGGACTTTGGTGTTAGGAAAACCCAAGTTATAAATCCTGCCTCAGACGTTTACTAGCTGTGCATCCCTGGACCAGTCACGTCTCAACCTGTTTTCTCTCTCTTCTGTAAAACGGATAATAATATCACATAACTCAGGTTGTTGTGAGGGTCAAGTGGAATGTTATATGAAGAAAATTTTATAAAACAGTGCACTATATACTAGCTAATATTGTTAATAGTATGCTTAGCTTCTGGATCAAGTGAATCCCTAGACCTTTCAAGGCCACTGTCCTCCCTCAGTGTTCTGTGTGGCTCTTTTCACAGCAGGAAATAGATACTTTAGGGGCATTTCAAACTTCTGAGGATCACTTTAGAGTCATGATCCTTTTCTGCCAGGGGCTAGTCATCATTTCCAACTTAGAAATATCTGGGAATTAAATGAGCAAACCTTCCATTCCATCATTTAGGTTGCTAATTCGGAATGTCAGCCTAGGTTGGTTTTTTGTGGAATACTGTTATATTACATATACGGGTCCTAGGTAAATGATCACAGTTTGAATATTTGAACTTCTAATTATCAGGAAGCCCAGTGGTTGGGCTGGTATCTTTTACATTTTCAAAGAGTGTGTCACACAGAATATAATCAAAAGCTGAGATGTCAGGGTGTATTTTCACAGTTTATTATCTTGCATTTACTTACCAGGTCTTATCACACTATCAAAGGAGGACGCTGTAGTCATCAGAATTGTTTGGTTTTGTTTTTTTCCCCAGGTGTTTGCAAAGGAGTTGTATCTTCTGGAACTTCCTCAAATTATTTTGCTCTTCAAAACGACTCTTGACTCTCTCTCTCCATATGCATACATACACACACACGTATTATATACACACATATATGTATATGCATACATATGTGTATATGCATATATATACACACATATATATTTTTATGCACACACATATACATACAATCACATCTCAATATGCCAAGGAGCTGTACAAGATTTCAATGGTGTGGATACCCCCTCCTCTCCACTGACAGACATTGCAATCTCTCAGTACCTTACAGTGGATGAACTTTGGGACTTCTTGTAGCCATAAAAGAGCTGATCTCATTTTAAACTACTTGATAAAATGAAAAAAAAATTATGAGAATTCCCAATGCAAGTCAGGCAAATTTTCTTCAAGGAAACTAGTTCTGAACCAAGATAGACAAGCAAAAACTCACTGTTAAGTGTTTATTTTTTGTACATAGTGCCACTGGAGGTAAGCATTCAGAAAACTCACTCTCATTCTCCAAACATAGAATTGCCTTCCAGTATGCTACCTTACTGTACAAAGAAAACTGGTAAAAAAAAAATCTTCAGTTTCTTAGAGGTAAAAAGGGTCTCACCATTTGTGGTAGCTATTAAATTTGTGACTCAGTTTAACAGTGTTACATTGCTTCTCCATGAAAGAAGAACTGGGACCAGTAGGGCAGTCTTTGACCAATCCTGAAATATCTATCTACTATGGCAAAGACAGCGAGGCAAATAGCATCATTCCCACTTATCTTCGTGAAGATGAAGTGGAGCTGATTGGAGCCCAGCTCTTCAGGTTTCAGGAGCTGAGGCCAGTAGCTCAATGGCTTCATTCCCTCTCATCAGATTTATTGGTAATTGGCATTAAATAGAAGTTTTCTAAAATTTTCTCTGAATGATCAGGCAAGGAGTCACTCAGCAATTAATTGACCAGAAAATTAGCTTTTTACTTCTTGACTCATCCAGTTTTCACCTTTAGTACTATAAACCTTCAAATGTGGAGCTTTCGCCAAAGCTGCTAGCAACTGTAACAACCATACTCAACACTCTTCTAGATGCTAAATTATCCAGAACCAGTCCTGTGTAGCCAATGTTTGCACAGAGAAAATGGAGGTGTTTTCTACTGAAGGTAAGTGTCCAATTTCCTCTTGATATTGTCAAAGGAATCTGCTCCCATGTAATCAGCCTGGCCTTGCTCCCACCGTTCCTTGCGTTCATGTGAGGATACAAATGGTTGGGGTGGAGGGCTCAGGTCCCCAATGGACAGATGGGAGATTGCATCTGTGACTTCCTCCTAGAAGAAGAAACATGATCAAGGCCTCTGTGAGAGCTGGAAATTACTATTTAAAAAAAGTCTCTAAAGAATGCAGTAAATGGAAGGGGAAGAGAAGCTGGGGTGAACTATCATGCAAAGAAACAAAACAAAACAACCAAAAAAAAACCAAAAAGGAAATGTAAAAATAAATCAGGTAACAACATTTAAAAGGTCATATGATTTTCCTAGCAAAATGAACACTGTTCTCGGTGAAAACATCAGAAAGGCACAGGTATTAGGGTTAGGTTTAAGGTCTGCATACCTTTCTACAGAAGCCACAAGAGAAAGCCAGAGTATAGGCCAAACCCGAAAGCTGCAAACAGTTCATCAGAGAGGGTAAGATGGATAAGGGAAAGCACGTCTCATTCTAAGCTCTATCCACATGGGTTTGGAAAGATGGAGAGCTTATAGGACCCCGCAGACATTCAGCTTTAACACAAGACCGACGGCAGAGTTGCCCCACACAGGAAAGCTCTATGAGTTTGGGAGCCAACATTTACTGAACTCACAGGAGAGAGAGAAGCCCCTTAATTTTTATCAGTCTGCTTAATCTCTTAAGTGCCCTAATTCCCCATCTTTAGCTTACTTTGGGGTCCAGAGATCCTAGAAGGCTCTGTAAATTATAAAGCAAACCTGTTTTATTATTTTATGAAACCCAGTCTCTCCAGCAGGTATCAGCAGGGCTCTGGCTTCCAATTTACAAATACAGAGCTAATGGGAACTTCAGAGATCATCTGGTCCAATCCTCCCATTAAAGAGATGGAATCTGGAGAAGTGACTTGGAGTTTGGACCCACGTTCCCCAACTCCTAATGCAGGCTCTTTGTGACTAGATCATACTTGTTTGGAGATACTGCATCTCTCTTTTAATTCATTTTAAAACGCTTTCATTGTGAAATGAGAACATACTAGCAACCTTAGGACAGAAAAAGCAAAGTGCTGAGTGACATACAGACGCCGTCCTTAACAGGATAACATGAGAGAACCATTTCACTACAGTAATAATCACCAACCCCCGCCCCCCCCAAATTTCATTTTGGTCTATACAACTCAGCTTCCCTTTGATACTTGGGGATATAGGTTCTTGCACCATTTTATTACAGCTGAGACTCGTAGGCTCATGGATATAGAGCTGGAAAGGCCCCTGATCAGCTGCCACCCCCTGAATTCACTCTCACACATATTCTCTAATTTCTTATTAATTATTTAATGGAGGATGAGTTAGTGAGGTTCTGGGCCTCTTATGATGCCTGGCTCTTATCTGCCTTCAAAGCCCCTCCTAACAACTTTTAGTTGGGATGGCTATAATTTCTGCCTGTAAAGCCATAGAGCTGCCACCGTTTCTTCTTTAAAACTGACCTTTTGATTAAAATTAAAAAAAAAAAGTAGGACCCATGGTGTTATTTGGCAATAAGAGCCCATTTCTAGAAGTGCATAATCACTGAACGAATGTCAAGGCTGGAAGCAAATTTAGAGGTTATCTAGTCTGATCTTTCCATTTAACAGATTAAAAAGACTGGGGCCTGGAGAGGTTAGCTGCAAACTCCTTTCTTCAAACCTTCACAAAGGCAGCCAGAAGTTTTGTCTGTGACTCTTCTAACAGTAGGTGGGAAACAGAGCAAAAAAAAAAAAAAAAAAAAGGTGGCCAAAAGGAGGGCAGGCATCAGAAGATAAGGATGGTAGATGGCCTGATAATCTGACTGATCACTTGACCGCATTTCCTTCCATCTCCCCTGTTCTTCCTTACACTTCCTCACCATCATCTCACACTTTACTCCATCTTCATCCTGAATTTCCTAAGGGAGGACTCTTAGAGGGAATGTAACATTGTCTTTGTCAGAGGAGGAGTTGAGTGTAGGGTAGTAGCCTTGCTTCTCTCTCTAAGCAGATCTTTTGATAGCTATTGCCTAATGGCTGGACAACATTGTGGCTACCAAAATACCAAGGGGACATCTGCCATATTATTTTCATGCAACAACCTCACTGCAAACATCCTAGCCTCTTATGCAGATGGAAAATTATTAACCAAAGAATGTTTGGATATTTGTGATTTATAAAACATGCAAAGGGTTAGAACACTTCCTATTTGGACATAGAGCCTGTGTCATTTAAAAAGCGCAACCTCACTTGAGGTCTCTTAATAAAGCATTGGTCAGTATAAAGTTATTATTGGTTATTATTACTGTGAATTTCTTCCACCCTGGTTTGTAGATATACCTACTTCTCCAGCACGTCTCTCTTCAAGGTTTCAATGAGCCCCCACCCGTATGGCCTCTATTTTCCTTCTATCAAAATGCATCCCTCTCCTCTTTCTTTCTGCTAGAGATGCTCCACCTCTATTAAAGCTTTCCAGATGAACCCCGGCTGGCCCCATTTGCTTCAAAATCCTCCTCATGGCAATGCCCTTATACTGTGCCCAGCTGGATTTGATGAGATGTACTCATTTTTCTTGGATAAAACATAATCTCCTGCCATACAGACAGAACAAGGTCTATAGTAATACATTTCCCAGGTGTGGTGCTTCACCTCTGTCTTTTTGATCTCACATATGCTTGTCCTGCCTTCCTTGTTATGCTGGTACAAGTTTGAAAGCAAAGGCCAGGTATACTCCCTTAATTTCCTCTGCATAACCCAACAGGTACCTGAGCACATATACAATACTGTGCAGGCCCAATAAGCAAATGACTCTCCTTGCTGTAAATTTTATTATTCATTTTTGGCTTCAATTCTTAGATACTAAGTTGATGGCTTTAATTAGATTAGCTTCTTTTTCACCTATCTCCTCCCACCTTCAAACCAGGTCAGAAGGTGCATTATGTCACTCAAGAAAGAGAAAACAAACCCTACCGCGTTAAAGGCTGTGAAGGTATCTTTAACAACTCCAAACTGCTGGAGTAAAGGCAGAATGTTGGCAGAGAAGATGTCCCACCACATGGTGAGGAACTGGGGGTCGATCACAGTGGGGTCATGGGTGTCACTCCTGATGCTTTTCGTTTTGGGGTCATAGGTATAGTTCCACGGTTTGATTCGTCCCAGGAAATGCACGACTTTTGCATTTGCCCCAAACCTGACAAACGAACAGACACACTAGAAGTCATCATTCCCAGGACTGACTGGAAAATTGCAGTATTTACTATCTCTTTGTCTGCAATAGAAATTCCTGCTGTAGTAGCCAACAAAGACAGTGACTTTGGGACTAAAGATATCTTTTTTCTACCACTGGTCACCTACTGGTCCTATTTTTCAGAAGGTGAGATCACCATGGAGTTGGAGTAATCAGATCCCAGAACAAGTGGAATTCTTGTATAGGTAGGTTTGTACCTCATATATGTGGGAGGTAGCGAGTCTGAACAGTCTAAGTGTTCAATTGTCTACCCCTACCCCTGCTGTCATCAACTCCTACCACTTCCCACAGGGCTGCCTCTCCCTGATGGGAGGTGCCTGCCTGAGACAGAAAGGAACATAAAACCAGGGAAAGAAATAAATGGCTTCTGGTCTAGAAGGGGTGGCCCAAACCCCTAAACCTAGGTGGTCATTCGACTCATTTGAAACAGGTACTAGCACTGAGCCTGAAGTCAGGAAGACCAAACCAAATCCAGCCTCAGACACTTCATTATCTAGGTGACCCAGGGCAAGTTAATTCATCTTCTTTTGCCTTTCCTCAATTGTAAAGGGGGATAAAATAGCACCTACCTCCCGGGGTTGTTACAAGGATTAAAAAATGAGAGAACATTTGTAAAGTGGTTTGCAAACCTTAGAGCACTTTATAAATGCTAGCTAGCTAGCCAGTAAGCTAGTAGTAGTGGTGGTGGTGATGGTGGTAGTAGTAGTAGCAGAAGCAGTAGTAGTAGTGGTGGTGGTAGTAGTAGTAGTAATATTGGTAGTGCTAGTATTGGTATTAGTAGTGGTGGTGGTGATAGTAGTAGTAGTAGCAGTAGTAACTCAATAGATATGTAGTAAAGGGGGTGGATGGGGAATGTTGCATTAGTTTGCTGTGTGAGATGTTTCTGCAGAAAACAAGTATTTCTCTAATCCAGACATGAAGTTATCTTGCATTTCTCAACTCTGAGACCCATGTGGTTTATTTGTTTTTTGGTGAGATCTTCCTGGTTGATGTAGTAGGATTCTTAGAATGGGCACTGACCAATTCCTATTCAGAGAGGAAAATGAATCCTACTTAGCCCAATGAACCTATTAGCACCTATTGTCCCACCGTGGCTGCCCATGTGGGTCTTTGCATTGCAATTTGAACCCATGTAACTGGGAAGGTACAAGGGAGAGGGAAGGCCTTGATTCTGCTTCTGTTTAGGGGTGTGTGTGTGTGTGTGTGTGTGTGTGTGTGTGTGTGTAAAGCCCATAGGGAAGAACATTTCGGTTTGTTATTTTAAAGGCCTTTTTTATTTCCTCATAGCTTACAAATAGTAAAACACCTTAAAGCATCTAAAAGGAAGCTAAACAGGGCAAGAAAAAAAATCAAAACCCTGAGTCTCTTCTTAGCAGAAATGCTCCTCAAGAGGAGCAAAGTATCCACAGGGAAAGGAGAGGGTGTCCTTGATAGTTATGACTGTTGATAATAATAAACAATCCTGACGAGTGCTCCAAGTCTTATAAAGTCCCTTCCTCACACCAACTCTAGACTCCAACAAAGCCTGGATGCTCCCCTTTACCTCTCAGTCTCTTAGAATCCCTAGCTTCCTTCAAAGCTCAGTTCAAGTGCCTCCCCCTATAAGAAACCTGCCTGGATCCCACCAAGTTTCTAGTATCCTCTGGGTTCCCCCACCCCTAAATTATATACTCCTTTTGCATATGTTTTATATTTATTTATTTATGTTTCTATTGTTTGTCCCCAAGAGAATGGAGGCTCCTTGAGGACAGGGACTGTTTGGTTTTTGTCTTTGTATGCCTAGTGTCTAGCACAGAGTAGGTGCTTACTAAATGCTTGCTGAACATTTATAAATCCCCGCTTTACAGATGAGAAAATAGACGCTCACGTAATGAAGTCATTATACCTAAGAGGGATGATGAGGCAAGTCCTGGTGCTTGTAGGAGAAAGAAAAATGTGTATGTAGTAGTGTGATGGTGATGGTGATGGTGATGGTGGTGGTGGTGGTGGTGGTGATGGTGATGGTGATGGTGATGGTGGTGGTGATGGTGGTGGTGGTGATGATAGGGGGGTGGGGAAGGGCATATAGTGGCCCTGGCCAAGAGCTACAGTTCACATCATACTGATTCCCCCATTCATTTGCCTTAATCTTAAAATGATCAGGGAATAAGACACAAGAGAGCTAAAATTCCAATAAAATGTATCCCTTGCTTAAAAACCAAACACACTCAGAGGCTATAAATCTAATAAATAAAGTCAACAAGGTGTTATCTTTTTTTTTAGTGTACAACTTACGAACCTACAGAACATGGTAATCTGTCATTTATGAGTACCTACTGTGTGCCAGGCAAGCATGGAAGGAAGCATTTGTTAAGCACCTACTATGGACTGTGCTTTACAAATATTATCTCATTTGATCGTTGGGACTACCCTGGGAGATGCTAGTATTAGCCTCGTTTTACAGCTGAGGAAACAGAGGAAGAGGTTAAGTGACTTGCCCAGGGTCACACAGCTAGTAAGTGTCTGAAGCCAAATTTGAACTCAGTTCTTCCTGACTCCAGGCCCAGAGCGTTATTCACTGAGCTACCCAGCTGCCTTTGAAACAGAGGCAGAGTGATAGCTTCTCTGACTTGGAGAAACTTACATTCCAACTCCACAATCATACTGGAAGAATTTGCATTGCTGGGGTTAAAGCAAAACCCTTTATTTCATTGTCAGCTAAGGCAAGAGGAAGGGGAGAAATGTTGATGTCAAGAGATAAGAAAATTCAAATGACCTCAGTTTAGAAACAAAGTTAGCAAGGAAGGTTACTGACTCATCAAAGGATTTATGAGACTCAATATCTGGGGGGGGGCGGGGAGAGGTTGGGCAGACATCACAATAGTGTTTAAATTACCGGTGGCCATCCCTTCTGACTCAGTGTTAAGGATTTGTCTCAGCTTGCATGTATTTCTTAAAATAAATGTTCTAATTTTAAACCAAATGGAATCTCAAAAGAGACATCCAGATCACAAGACAGAGCTTGAGTGGAAGCCAGTTACAATCCTGCTTAGCTTAGCTGTCCCCAGTAATCCTTGAGCAACCTGGAGTCACCCAAAGATCAGATAGAATTTAATGGATGACTCTCCTAGTTAACAAATCAAGAAGAAGAAGCTGGATTTTAAACCCAGAACTGGTTAGAACTAGAAACGAATAAGATAAACTGGAGGCAAGAGAGAGGATTTCCAAGGGAATCCAGCTGATTATGGTCCTGGGGACACCTCATTCCCTCTGAGCTTTGCCTTCTGCATCCATCAGTATACAAGAGCAGTGGGAATATGCTTGCACCTGGGGTCAGGCTGAGAGCCAAAGCTCAGGGGTAGACATCAGGACTCCAGACATCCTGGATATCAGAGGAAAGTGATAGACATTCAGTCATTACTTGGTTCTTCCTCAAACACACAGTCCTTGATGGATGGTCACAAGGCCATGCAAAGGAAACACTACTGGGGTTGTTAGGTCCTCCGTGGCTTCAGAGTTGTAGGGGCATGGACTCCACAGGGAGTTAACCAGGAGAAAGTCAATGACTTTAATGACAAAAGATTTAGGTGCTTCCTGTGCACTCCAAATGACTTGGTCTTTATTCCATATATCTTATATCTACTTATCTCTGTGCATGTACTTCTCCCCCAGGAGAATGTAAACTGTTTGAGACGGGAATTGTTTTCCTGTTATCTTAGCATCCCCAACCTTTAGCATGAAACCTGGTCCATCATAGGTGCTCTATAAATGTGTGTTGAGTTGAATGACAATGTTACAGGGGAGCAAGGACTAACCAGGAAGCAAGCATTCATTAAGTACCTACTACGTGCCAGGCACCATGCTTTATAAATATTATCTCATTTGGTCATTACAATAACCCTGGGAGGCAGATGCTATTATTATCCTCATTTTACAGTTAAGGAAACTGAGGCAGGCATGTTAAATGACTTGCCCAGGGTCACACAGCTAGCAAAGTGTCTAAGGCCAGATATGACCTCAGGTCTTCTGATTCCAGCCTTACACTAGCCACTCTGCTACCTAGCTGCCGAGAAACAAAGCTGAGTGGGAAGAAGAATGATATGATAGAATTTAAGGACACTGGGCATGATACACACTGACATGAGTTAAGTCCCATCTCTGACACTTGTGTGACCACAAACAAGTCATTTAATCGTGTTCAGTCTCTGTTTCCTTGTCTTTAAAATAAGTGGTTTAGGTTTAGTACCATAGGATCCACAATCCTTTATTCCTATTATACTACCACTAGAATGCAATATTTTTTTAAACAGGTCAAATAAGCATTTTAACATATGTGCCAAATTCTATACAAGAGGGGCTAACAGATGTGAAAAAACTCTGCAAAGTTAGAAGTACTAATGATATAAACACATGGCCAGATTATCATCACTGGACCAAGGTTCTGATCAGTCAACATGGTGAAAAGCAAACAATGACTTGAAATTTCCAGAGTATGAACTTGCAGAGTGGGGCTCATGCCTTTTTCATCAACATTGTCTTGAGGATGCTGCATAAACCACGAAATTATTTGGAAGAATTAAAATTAACCTAAAGGGTAACAGAAAGATGCCTGGTGGGTCTAAGTAGGCTATGGTAGGCTGCCAGCCATGACTTGCATTAAAGAAATAGTGTAGAGGTCACCACTGGGGATGTGTGTGGCCAGACAAAGGTAGGCTGGATGTAGAATAAGGATGGAAGGAACGAGAGATGGATAGGCTGAGTGGCCAATTTATGGCCTACAAAAGATCTGAAGAAAACAAAGGCATTGTGCAATCTCCAAAGAGGATTTATAGAAGAAATGCAAGATGAAAATCCCATGGGATAAAACAACACAAAGTGATCTGTACACATGGAGGGAATGCTTTGAATGATGCCTATGTCAATCTCATGCAGGAAATCAGGATTTCAGATCTGGATGGGTAAAGTGTGTTCCCTCACTGGTAGCTCCCTATTTGGAAAACCAAATTTAAGAGATTGTACTAAATTGTGTCACATCTTGTACCTGTCAGATTTTAGCAGAATTATCTAGCACTTTCTACAAGTGATGTGAAACCAGGGAAGCAGAGCCCCCTTTGTAGCTCTCCAGAAAATGAACCCTATTCCAAGAGAAGATATTCAGGGATCAGACAACTACATGAGACATCTGGGACTCAAGACAAGATGAAATGATTAAATGGACATTGGGAGTGGTTTACGAGGATACAAGGAGACTCGATGTTACTTAGTAGTGTTGGTGAAAGTACTTTGGCCTTTTGTTTCATGGTATTCATGTTTATGTTGAGTTTTCTTGGTCACCTTGGTGACATGTAAACTTCTCTTCAAAATTAGCCCATTGTGAGCCCTCTAAGTAGTTTGATCTGTAGCCTGATTTATGTCATTCTGATTATGAATATATGAAAAACCTTATAGATTTGTTTTATAGATAAGTGATCTATGAGCGGACAGTGAACTACCCTCCTTCCCCATGAATCAAAAGGGAGAATTGAGGGAGTTAGAACAGTAAGTGGTAACAATCCATCTTGTGATTCAATTCTGGAGCTAGGTCAGTTCCCTTTCTATTCAGTTGTGGATCTAGTCCAATTTTTGTCTTGTGAGAAAACTTTATTAAATTGTGGCAAGTGAGAGAAAACCTTTTTGCATTGTTGGACATAGCCCTGCCTGGCTGGGAAGCTGCCTACCTCTATCTGCTGCTTAGAGACCCTTAGCTAAGGACCTAGGTCATGCTAATCAGAAACCCAGTCAGATCCAAAGACTGATGTGAGTTTATTCACAATTATACATTTCAAGCCACTCATATGTCTTATCTGAAAACTGGTTCTGTAGTGGTCAATCAGTTATTGTTTTCATGTTCTTTTGCTTAAATACAGTCACTTGGGGGGAATGGGACATATCCCTTTCTGATTTCAGGGAACTGCACCTGTTCACTCACTCCCTCCCAACTTGGAAAGTCTCTAATCTTTCCTCCACTTAGAAATCAGATCCTGGTTAATTGTTTTGCATTAACTAACTAGTCTTATTTGATTAATTGTTTTTGATGAATAAAAACCTGCCTCCCTCTCTATTCATGGTCCAGTGCCAAATCTGAGAGGGCTCGATCCCAATTTATTAGGCAGCTGGCATTCATTGCTTAATAAAGCGATGTGCTTGGAAGCCCTAACTTTTGTTTTCTCAGTCATTTCATCTTTCGCCCGCCATACCTGTACCCATGAAATCACAGATCAGCATCATGTTTATTAAGCATTTGTGTGCCAGGCACTCTACGAGGCACTGGTTGAACAAAGATGAAAGTGAGACAATCTTAGACATCAAGGAAAAGTCAGTAACTTTTGTTGCTCAGGTGAACTCTACTAAGGCTGTTTTAAATCACCAACATTCATTACTTGTTTACTAAGTTTGATTTTTTTTTTTGGAGGGGGGGAGGCAGGGCAATTGGGGTTAAGTGACTTGCCCAAGGTCACACAGCTAGTAAGTGTGTCAAGTGTCTGAGGCCCGATTTGAACTCAGGTCCTCCTGACTGCAGGGCTGGTGCTCTACTCACTCTGCCACCTAGCTGCCCTGCCTTTTAACTTAAAATTTTTTTTCTTTTTCTTTTTTTTTTTAACTGAGTTTTATTTTTAAAAAAATTCTAGTTTTATTTTAATGCTATGATATATAGTAGTATGTGATAATTTTAATATTTAACAGTGATTTTAATGTTATGGCAAACCAGTTATAGTTTGATTTTTTTTTAAATGAGTAATAGAATTTGGTGTCATGTTTTAATTCCACATAAAATGGTTTCAAATGCTGAGTCTGAGTAAGTCACTTGCAAATGTGAACCTAAAGTCCTTTTTTGACTGTGCCTGAGGTCTATATTTGGGAACTGCATTATTATAATATAGGTTGTTTTGAGCAGAGATAGCTAGGATGTCCCAAAATATCAGATGACATTAAATTCTATACAACAGTAAACTAGAACAGGAGTTTTTAACCTTATTTTGTTGTTATAGACCTTTAATGGCAGTCTGGCAAAGTCTAATACTAACTGTGGTTTATGCCAATATGCATTGAAGGAAATTAGTGAAAATTAAAATGTCATTTTTTTCCTCATCCAATTTCATTGACTCCCTGAAAATCTATTCAAGAACAGTTTGGTGGAGTTTGTGGACCCCTGGGTTAAGAACTTCTGATCTAGAGAAATGGCTGTGTGATTTCAATTATATCTTAAACTCGGAAGGGAGAGAAGGCACTCTCGGACTACAGTACAGTGACAGCCGGGATATCAGCATTTATGCACCCTAACCAAGGTTTGAAAATCAGGACTCCCTCATTCCCCCTTGTGTTACTAGCCAATAGAAACTTTGAGCCTTTCTTGGAACATATGCAACCTAAATGAACAAAAAATAAATATCTAGGAGCCATGGGGAATTGAATTTCCTGGTGATAGGAGTGTATTTAAGGGTGATTTTCAGTGTGCCGTCATGCATATTTGTACCTTAAGCTGCTGTCTAGTGTGCCTATGCCAGATTCTCCTGGCTCTGTGTACAACAAAGTTCAGATTGTACTTATAAAGCCATTTTCTAACAGACCCTGGCACTGACTTTACTATGTGGAATGTGGAAGAGTCAGAATAAAGGTGTTTCACTTCTTTGGGAGAATTACAGATTGGGAGGACATGAAGGTAAGGGGATTCTCTGGGTTACAAATAAATAATACTTTGATGGAATGAAGACAGTAACTCAGCAGACTATGAATTTTTTTTCCCTGAACCACAGAAAAGCCTGTTTTGAGTCAAGAAGCCTTAGGGATTTTTACAATGTATCTATAGCATCTTCCTTGTTTCCATAGATGTTCAGAGAAAGTCTACTGATACATTCCTTTCTCTGTCATTTACCAGTGAATTATACCTATTCATTGAAAGAATGTTTCTTGCTATTCTATGTATAGCTTTACCCAGAAGTGATGTGGCACAATGGAATGAGTGTACGTTGAGAAACCCAGAAGACCTGGATTCAAATTCTAGCTTCACCACTTACTATTTGTGTGACATTGGGCAAGTCACTGACTTTCTCAAGGACTATATTGTTGGTCAAAGATCTGAAGCTGGAAGGGGACTTCAGAAGTTTTCCACTCCAACCCCCTTCCCCTCTAGTTGATGAAACTGATCTGCCCAAGATATCTCATAGGTAGTAAGCATCCAAGATGGGATTTTAACACAAGAGTGCGTGTTCTTTTGAGCCATCAGTCTAGGTGGTCTCTGAGAATCCTTCTAGCTCAAAATAT
This sequence comes from Trichosurus vulpecula, assembly GCF_011100635.1. Lineage (NCBI taxonomy): Eukaryota > Metazoa > Chordata > Mammalia > Diprotodontia > Phalangeridae > Trichosurus > Trichosurus vulpecula. The sequence continues at coordinate 260,855,617 of NC_050576.1, forward strand.
ATGATCCTCTGCTATGAGATCAAGTGACTGTCCATATATATATATATGTATGTGTGTGTGTGTGTGTGTATCTATATCTATCTATATATCTCAGAGATAAACACAGATAAAAGGGACGGGACCAGGTTGCCTGGACTCATGGGGGTATTATTAGGATAGGACAATGCAGAAATAAAGTCAGCCCAGGATTAAAAGGATTAAATCCAAACAAAGATGGTCTTTACTTTAAAAGCCAGGTGCTGGAGGGATTTGGGACACAAGTTTCTCCTAGCAAATCATGCCCCTTACATGCATACACTGGCTGCTCCTGTTTAGCTGACCAAATAAGTCATTGTTTGTTTCTGTGCAGTAAGGACAAGTTAAGTACAATCATAATTTCTGAGCTAGAAAGAACCTCAAAAGTCACTTACTCCACTTGCTCATTTTCTGGGTGAGGAAACTGAACCCCAGAGAAGACGCTGCTTGTACAGGGTTAAACTGCTGATGAAGAGCGGGGCAAAGCCGGCTTTGAAACCCGGCTATCTTCTGATCCATGAGACCACAGGGAAAGATCAGAAGTCCATAATCTTTATCTGGGGCACATGGACAGAGTGAGCCTTCAAAATGAAACCTTGTAACTGGAGATGTAAGGATGTGTTTATGATCAGGCAGAGGGACAAAAGCCGTTAACAACAAAGGTGAAGGATGAAACATTTCACACATTTTGTGCCCTGAGAAAGTCAGCGTGCTGACCATTGTGATACAGCACTTATGTCTATAAGTCTTAGGAGAAGGTATGCAAGAGAAACTCATCCCTTTGCTCAATAGAAGCCTATGTGCGGCCAAAGCAAGCCCTTCTCAGTGAAAGTGTCAACCTAAGATACCAGATTCAATTAAAAACAAAAAAGAAGAAAGCTATTACATGCCACCATCTTCCATATTTGAGGAGCAATTCTGTTAGAAGCACATCTATATCTTGGGGTGGTATATAAGGAGCGACAAAGATTATGGTGGGCTTACATTCAAGACAAAAATATCAGAGTTCACCCCACTGGTTCAAAACAAGCAGAACAAAGTCTGCGGTCCCAGTGATGGGGTCTGTGCTCCTTGGGATATAATAATAATAAAAACCATCATCATCTAGAATTTATATAGTGCTTTACATATGTTATCTCATTTGATCTTCACAATAACCCTGTGAGGTAGGTTGCTATTATTATTCCTATCTTACAGATGGGGAAATTGAGGCTAGGCGAGGCATCAACTGTGGAGCCACCGCTAGGAATACTGAAGGTCCAGTCACCTCTTCGTCTGTAGGGAGCCTCCTTTGACATATGACATAAGATGCCTTCTAGTTTTCTGGAAGTTCTTGTAGGGAAGTGAGCCCTTCCCTCATTAGTTTGTGTTTTAGGGCTTGGAGATCAATGGACTATTATATTTGCTTATTTAACTAGTCTGTTCCATTGATTTACTTTTCTTTTTTTTAAAAATAGTTATAAATAGTTGTAAGGATTACTACTATCTGTCATTGCTTGAGATCTGGTAATACTAAGCTCCACTTCATTCTTGCTTTTTCCTCACTTTTTTTGTGAAGAATCTCTTTGTGAGAAAGCTCACCTAGGATATTTCCCAAGTAGAAGACCTACTGGCACTAAGGGTGCAGTTTAACATGGGACCAAATGTGCTCTGGTCTCTGAAACCTTTCTGAAAAGATCCACCCTCAGCCCCTTACATTCACCTAATCCTAACCCTCCCCTGGAGGCCCCACCATCCCCACATTGAACAAAAGCTGGCACTTAGTTTCTACTTACGCTTTAAAGGCTGGGAGGTAGGAGTATATAGAAATGCTGCTTAGATTATAAATAAATGGCAGGTGCTTTCTGATATCTGTTGTTGCCCAACTGCTAAAGAAGGTGTTCAGCAAACCCTGGTCCCCACCTGAAAGGAAAAGTAGGAAAAAGTGGACATTAATAGATTGAGATTTGTTAAGAAAAGTTCTGATCACTCACAAATAGTGCCTAATTTCACTGGGAATTAATCAACCTTAAGGTGCACTTATTCAAGGCATTTTATGAAATGCCCTGAATCAGGCCAGGGAGGAAAATAAAGAGAAATTGAGAAAGAAAGGTATCAGGACAGCTTTTTTCCTATTTGGGGTGCTGCCTACAGTAGATTTATTGGCTCACCAAGAGACAACCTAGCCCACTAGAATTCCAAATGCTATAGGCAATCCATTCCTCCCACCACACTCAGCTTGCTGAAATTTCTAGCCCAGCCAGAAAGAGTTAGTACTAAATCACAAAACAAATATAAATGAGCCAAGGCTGATCACCGGATACATGGCCTGGGCATATAAATCAACTATGCTTTTTGGCTCTTCCCTCGAGGCAAGTCTAGTTCTTAATCTCTTGCTAAGAAAGAACAAGGAATGTGAACTCTATCCCTGGGAGTTTTATTGTTTCATAGGATTATACTATAGATGGAGAGGACTTCAGAGGTCACCAATTAAATGCCTCCATTTTACAGATGAGGGAACTGAAGTCCTGAGAAGAAAAGCAAGACTTACTCAAAGTTATACTGGTAGTAAGTGGAAGAAAAGAGGGAATTTTTAAATCGCCTAAAGTCTGCAAATCAAACTATAAAAACACAAACAGGAAAAACAATTCACATTCTCATCTAGACAGACTTTTTCCTGATTGGAAATATGACAGGTTGCAAAGGAAAGCATGTTGTGCTACAGTACATTGATCCCCATTCTAAAGACCAGGCAGCAGCCTGGGCCATGGGGACAGGAAGGCAGCAGTCAGAGCAAGCAGGCTGTATGTGGGCAGTTCTTTCCCTGAAACCTTCCTTCCTAAATACAGACTAGGTTCAATCTGCTCCATCACTACCACGTGGTTCTCCCCATGCTTAAAAGGATTCTGTTAGAAACTGGATTGGGAATCTGGTTTTCAATTTGGAATAAAGATCTGGTGATCAGGATTTGGAGTCTACTATCCTGGGATAACTGTCCCCATTCCCCCAAAGACCTCCACCAGATACCCTAAAAACACCAGAGGCAGCCAATGTGTTTTTGGATCTAGCCCATGTAGAAAACACAATATATTATCCCTGTTAAACATCTAAATCCATCTACTGACTGAGACAAAAACACATTCTAACAATTTAGACAAATGGATGGGAATTTGTAATTTGGAGTATTCAAACCAAAAAATAAGATAAGCTCTTGAAGGAAACAAAGAGACATACCCAAGGCAAGTAGGAGGGGCAGGCAGTAGTTTAAAAAAAAAGGCAGTTAATCTAGGTGGCTAGGTGGATCAATGGATACAGCTCTGGGTCTGGACTCATCTTCTCGAGTTCAAATCTGGCCTCAGACACTTACCAGCTATGTGACTCTGGGCAAGTCATTTAACCCTGTCTGCCTCAGCTTCCTCACCTGTAAAATGAGCTGGAGAGGGAAATGGCATACCTCTCTAGTATCTTTGGCAAGAAAACCCCAAATGGGATCACCAAGAGTGAGACATGACTGAAATGACTGAACAACAACAAATCTAATCGACTGGAGTCCGGCACTTAGGACATCTGAGGCAAAAGATTCAAAATCAGTTACTATGCTTTTTTTTCGTAGCACATAACTGGAAACCAAGTAGATGACCATCAATTGGGAGGGGGCTAAACAAATATTATACATGAATGTAAAGGAATATTAGCATGCCAAAAGAAATAACAACAACAGAAGCATGGAAAGACACATGGATTGATGAAGAATGAAGTGAGCAGAATCAGGAAAACAACAACATACATAATGACTACAATATACATGGAAAGAACTGAAAAGAAAAAAAAAAGATGCTGAACATGGTAATTATAATGTCCAAGCCTGGCCTTGAAGAAGAGATAGGGAATACACCTCCTCCCCTTTCTTTGCAGAGATGGGCGATTACAGGTACAGTACTTTGAACTTCTTCCTCTCTGCTCCCTCCACTTTTTTTATTCTTTGTTACACAAGATAATTTTCTGGGTGGGGCAGGTTAATAGGGGGAGAAAGGGACAGGGATATGTTTTGAAATGAAGGTGATATAAAACCAGAAAATATCAATAACTAAAAAAAACCCTTCTGTTAAAATGTAAAATACAGTATGGAGCAAGAACTCTGAAGTCTCTCCTAATGTGGTGGGTGAAAGATGAATTGACTAAGGAAACAAAGCTTCTGAACATAGCAATTTACTAAGCAATGCACACCAATGGAACGACAAATTGGGACCATGCCCGTTCCTTGGCTTAGGGCTGGATCCCAAATACAGGGAGAGACAGATTTTTATACATTAAAAACAACTAATCCAATGCGGCCAATTAATTAAAAGGAAATAATGCAACATTAGGTAATCAGATTTCTGATTGGATGAAAGATTGGAGACTTTCCAAGTTAGGAAAGGGAGAATGAATAGGTACAATTCCCCTAAATTCAGAAAAAGAGGTATCCCACTGCCCCCAAGTGTCTGTGAACAATCAAAAGAACACGGAAACAATAAATGATTAACTCGTAAGGAGCCAGTCCTCAAATAAGACCTATACGCTGCCTGAGATGTACAACTAGGAGGAAACTCCTCACATCCGTCTTCAGATCTGACTGGGTTTCTGTTCCTTAGTTAAGGGTCTCTAAGCAGCAGAATGAGGTGGTCCAGTTTTCCAGCTACCCAGGGCTAGGCTCAAATAGTCCAATAAGGTTTTCTCACAACTCCCATAATTGAATAAAGTTTTTTCACAAGACAGAAATTGAACTAGATCCATAATTGAATAGAATTGAGCTAGCTCCAGAATTGAGTCACAAGATGAAGTCAGTGTGAGTGGAGCGTACACTCAATTCCCACAACCACTTGTGGTCTGAATCCCCTCAGTTTCCTCACTAAGGTCCTCTCTTAATTGTATTAAAGATTCATAGAATCCTAGTGTTGAAAGCAACTTCAAAGGTCATTTAGTCCAACCCTTACCTACATAAATCTCCTTGACAACAAAGCTGATGGTGATCACTCTGCCTTTGATAAAGACTTCCATTGATAGGGAGCTCACTACCTCCCAAGGCAACTCTTTCCACTTTGGGAAGCATTTTTTCTTGACAGCCCTTCCTTCAATCGTACCCCTCCTAAGTTTTCTTGTCTTGAAGCTAAACATCCCCAGTTCCTTTAACTGACTTTTGCAGGCTGTGATCTTGAACTCCTTGGCCATCAGGCTTACCCTCCCTCCTTTCACCAAGATTCCCCCTCAGTAGAATGCGAACAGAGAATGTCTTCCTTTTCTATTTGTATGCTCATTGTTTTCATGTAATAAGCAGTTAGTAAATGTTTTATTCATTCATTCATTAAGGTAGAGGAATTCTGATATGCATACATTCCACATGGGTAGGGAATAAAGCAGCAGCTAATCTGAGAACCAATTCCCTAGGAGTAAGTTTAGAAAGAGACAGCGGCAGCCAAGTGGATACAGGGACAGGAAACAAGAGAAGCACAGAGACACTGGTTCTACTTCCTTCCTCCCCACCAGGTGATGGAAGCTCTAAGAAACTGGTGACCTTTTGACACCCTTAGCATTTCCAGCCCCAAGGGTCCATTCTTTGCTTCCCACTGACGCACTACCCAGAAACCTCTGACTTTGTAAAATTATGAGTGATTATAGACATGTAGATAAGTGCTTTGAATTGACACAATTTTCATTATTACACATTTTCATCAGTTTTCATTAAAGGGTAGTAGTTGCCTTTTCTATAGCTGGCCCTGAATTAGAGCATGATTCAAAATCATATTGAGGGAGGAATAAGAAGAAGAAGGGAAAAGAAAGAGGGGGAGAGAGGAGGAAAGGGAGAAGCAGAAAGAAAGGGGGGGATAGGGAGGGAAAGGGAGAGGGAGAGAGAAAAGGAAAGAAAGAGACAGGGAGAGGGAGAGAAAAAAGGAGATAAAGGGAAAGGGAGAGAGGAGAGAAAGAAAGAAAGGGAGAGGAAAAGCATGAAATAATGGAGAGAGAACTGATTTTGGAGCCAGGAAGAGCTGGGTTCAAGTCCTCCCTCGAACACATACACACTCTAACCCATACAACTTAACCCCCCGGGTCCTAATCATAAACATGATTTTGATTTCATGAACGAAACCCCAGGAATTACACGCCAGTGATGACCTATCTTACAATCTCGCAGGTTTATTTAATCTGACAAACTAAGGCTGCTTTAATTCCAAGCATCTTGATGCCTACAATCCCGGAAAGCATAATTGCCCTGATCCTGCCAGGTCTGAGGGTGTGTCTGAGGCAGGTGGAAGAGCTGCAGAAAGGGCCAGAGGGCACCCATTTTGAAAAAAACCAATAGAGGCAGCTCTGAGAGATTCTCATCCTTCCACTTGGCTGCTCAAACGCAGTTGTCAACCACACAATAGCATGACAGCCTCGAGGTGGCTGAGTGGGGCGGGGAAACTAGCAACTATGGAGACACCATCGTATGGTTATCAGCAATGGTGCCCACCTCACCAGGCAGAAATGGAGCTGTTTGGGTAATTATACACTTTTAATGTATGTACTTTTCCAATGATTATGTACTACTCCGATGATTTTCTAGCTGGCTGGCAGTGACATCACAGACTGAAACCTCCTGGAGGACTTGCCTCATGGACCATCTGTTTAAAAGTACGCAGTCCCTTCTTCTACCCAGGTGGACTTCAGGATCCTTTTTGAGGAGGGTGTAATGTCTGCATTCCTGAAAGAGGGTGCACTGGGGGGAGGAGTAGAAGTAGGAGAAAAGGGGAGTATTTCCAAAAGTGATTGTGATGTAAAAAACAATGAAAAAAAATAGAGGATTCAATTATAAGATGATATGTTGCCATATCATGGTACATACTACCAGACGTGTGACTTAAACCATGGACTGAACCCTCGTTTAACACTGAGGATAAATGTGAAATTTGAAAACTTTCTATAATTTGTTTCTACTTCCTTAAAAATCTCGAAACTAGTCTATAGTAACAAGTTAATGTCTAAGATCCAACTTCAAATTCCAACCTCTCAGAGCCTCAGTTTCTTTATCTGTTAAACAGGGAAAATAAATATTTACCCAGCCTACCTCACAGGGTTCTTGTGGGGATGTAGTTTTGCAAACCTCCATATGTTTTATAAATTTAAGTTACTTTTACTATTTCCCTATTGTTTGGAGCTTCAAGGATTTGTCTGGGAAGCAATAAGACCCGACCCAAAGTCAAATCTTCATCTCCTTGGGTCTCAAGCATCCTCATAAGCAAAAAGAAAATGGATTAGTTGAATTCCAAGGCTCCTTCTAAATCTATGATCTCGTTATTGTCTTGGTGATTAAGCATAAGTATGAATGCTTGACACTTCTCCCCCAAAAGGGCCACTGAACCAGTCTGACTGTGGCTTACCCACAAAGCAGTAGGTGGTTTATATTTAAAGGGAACTCGAGGAAGTCACAGTTTCTGACTTTTACCATCTTACAGCCTAAGTCCAGAGCGGTCGAAGCATAGCTAATGAAAGGCATGGTGGGGGATTGGTGTACATTTCATTAAAGACCAGCAGAAAAGTTGTAAGGAGCTCACACAGGTTCACACACTTATGGGGTTAAGAGATCTGGTCACCCATGTCACCCAGCATTACTCCTACTGTCACACTGGCACATTCCTCTGCTTCATATAAATCATGTATCCTCTCTTCTAGGAACCAGTTACCAGGTCTCTTGCTCCTGTTTCTACCCCTAGAGTTTATACTATTAAGTTCACCAGTGTGTCACCCACTGGCCACTCTGCTCATATGGAACAAAGATCATCATGGGATGGGGAAGAAGGGCATTCCCAGTGTGGAAATTCCCTTCAGTGATGCATCAGCAACTCACCTGTGACAAATAGCCTCAGAACAGATGTTCTTTGCTTTGTGTCATGGTGAAGCCTATGGGCCCCACCTCAAAATAAGGTCTTTTAAATGCATAAAATAAAATACAAAGGATTACAAAGGAAACCAATTAAATTGAAACATAACTATCAAACTAAGAAAAAAAACACCAAGTTGGCAGAATTTTTGTTTTAGAGAGGTACCTGTTACAGTAGGTGCCCATAGTCATAGAGCTAAAATATATCCAAGATAGGACTTGAACTCTGGTCTTGAGGGGTCTGAAGCGGGACTATCTAGTATACCACACGGCCTCTAATTATAGTAATGATATTTTGTACTTCATGTTATGTATATGTATACGTAATATAATGCATTTAATATATATACATACATGTTTTATACATGTATATATACACATATGTATATACGCCAAGTCCCTTTTAGGTTGATCTGTTTAGTACACTGTCAACAGCCAGAAAATCTTTTTTTTAAAAGTTTTTTTAAAATTTAAACTCAATAGTGATTTTTCCCAATGCTGGAGGGAAGGGTTTGGGCCAAGATGAGCATGTGCCAAAGGCCCTTCCAGCCCTGTGAGCTGCTCTGAAGAGCATTTGCTCGTAAACATTCAGAAGAATGTGGGGCTTTGTCCCAACTCTTTCTCCTCTCTACTAAAGAATGTGTTTTGGTCTCCAGGTGCTAATTGGACCTGACATAGGGATGTGAGGTGAGATAGCTGCTTTGTTCAAGGAAAAAAAAATCATGAATTTTGTTTCACCTACTTGGGTAAAATTATCGAAAAGGTTTTTCTCTCTTTTCTAGGCAAGGATAAACAGAGAATGGAGGGTGGATGGAACGACCGCAAATGCTAGAAAAGAGCAACTCAGAGGAGTCTGGACTGAGAGTCAGAAAGAACTGAGTGAGAATCTCACCTCTGATACCATTTCCCAGTTGTAGACCACAGGCAACCCACTACATATTCCTGAGTCTTTTTCCTCAAGTGTAAAGGGATAGTAATAGGTGTTGTACTGACTCTACAGGGCTATTTGTGAGGCTCACCTGATATTCGTAAAGCATTTTGGAAACTTCAAAACACTAGAGGGTGTCCTGAAAGTCTCAGTGCATTTTAAAGCTATTTAAGCACTAGATTAATACAATAAAGCTTTTGGGACACCCTTTATAAATGCCAGTGATGGTGGTTGTTACTATTGCTATAGGAAAGACGGCACAGTGGAAACAAATTGACGCTGCCTTTCGTAGGAGTCTGCATTTCTTGGGCCCAAACTGGTTATAATTTATTTACCCCCAAGAAAAAAAAAAAGGATTAAAAAAGTCATCAGATCTCTTTTAGACTTCAAAACTAGGGAGGCCGAATCTCTGTCATGGAGACTTCCTCAAATGCCATCACCAAGACTATCTGTCAAATGGGCAATGTCATTTCCTTTAAATAGTCATCATTCCCCCTCTGTCCCAGATGTTCCCCTTCTCCTAAGCTCCCTATTACAGTTAAGGGCGCCACCACCTTCCCAGTCTCATAGGCCCACAACCTCAGCGTCAGCCTCAATTCCTCACCCTCTGTAACTCCACAAGTCCAGTACGTTGCAAAGTTTCGTCCACGGAACCCTCCTAACACCTCTACAGCTGTGCCCTTCTCTCCTCTGACACAGGCTGTACTGTTGGAATAGCTTGCTGGTGGGTCTGCCTGCCACCAGTCACTCCCCACTCCGGTCCAGCCTGGAGCTGTCATGGGATCTATGGAGCTATCCAAGTGATCTTCCAACTGCATAAGCCTGACCATGCCACTCTCCTTTTCAATAAGATCTATTACCTCCAGGATCAAATATAAAATCAAAGCCTTTCATGACCTGTCTCCTGCCCTTTTCAGGCTTTTTACACCTTACAACTCCCACATACTTTGTGATCCAGTGATACGGGCCTCCTTGTAGTTCCTGGAACAGAACAAGTTCCATTTCCTGACTCTGGGCATTTCCCCTTCTGTCCCCTGTGCCTGGAATTCTCTCCCTCCTCATCTCTGTCCCCTGGCTTCCCTGACTTCCTTAAGCCCCAGCTAAAATCCTACTTTCTATAGGAAGCCTTTCCTGATCTCCCTGAATTCAAGTGGCTTCCTTCTGTTGGTCGTTTCCAATTTACCTTTCGTATAGCTTGTTTGGACGTAGTAGTTTGGATGCTGTCTCCTCCTTCTGATGGTGAGCTCCTTGAGGGCAGGGACTGTCTCCTGTATCCCTAGTACTTAGCACAATTCCTGCCACCTTGTTGTTCAGTTATTCAGTCATGTCTGACTCTGTGACTCCACGGACGTCGTCTATGGGGTTTTCTTGGCAAAGATAGAGAAGTAGTTTGCTATTTCCTTCTTCAGTATGTCAGTTTACAGATGAGAAACTGAGGCAAAGAGGGTTAACTTGCTCAGAGTCACATAGCTAGTAGGTGTCTGAGACCATATTTGAACTTAGATCTTTCTGACTTCAGGCCCAACGCTCTATCTACTGCACCATCTAGCTGCCTGGCGCATAGTAGGTGCTTAATAAATGTTTTATTACTGACCGACACACATTTTGGTCTACAAGGTGCTAAGGAAGGCTCTGATTCAAATAAATCAACAGACTACATTTCTTAGAAAAAATGCCTGTTGGTTTGTTTTATGAGGTACCTTGGCATGCAGGACCGAGGTGGCAGGCACCCTCCTCACCCTTGTTCTGTTAACAAGGCCTCCGTGGAACAGAAGAATGAGTCAGAAAGTCTAGGCCTGTTTTAGGAGGTTTAGACATGTGTGACTTTCGACTAGTTAATTAACTTTTCTTTATCTCTAAAATGTGTGGGGCTCTTGACTGAGAGATGATGGATTCAAGGTAAAGAATGAGATATACATTTTTAGACATGGGCATATGAGAATTTGTCTTTAGTATACATTTCGCAATTTTTTTAACTGGGGTGCGGGGAGGCAAAATAAATGCTTGCTAATTGAAAAATAAAATGAAATGAAAAAAGTGGGCAGGTGGTTGGACTACGTGGCAAGGGACAAAAAACCACATTTAAAAAGATGATATAAGATATGTAAAGGCAAAAAATAGACAGAGGATTCTCTCTCGGGAGGAATATCCAACACTTTGTGTGCTCTATTTTCATAGCCAGGAACTATTGGAGCATTTTTTTTTTGGTGGGGGTGGAAGGAGGGAGAAGGGCCTTTGTGGCCAAGTGAGCAATGAATTAACCACTAGGGAATGCTGGCATGCGCCACCTAATTGACCTGAGAAATTTCTGTAGAACATCCTAACACAACAACTGAAGTGCCAGGCTTCCAATAGCTAGAGTTAGGTGTCAGAGAAGGAGAGAACCATCTTGACACAACCAAAACTATTATGGGAGACAATACAATCATCTCTGTGATCGGTGCATTTCAGTGAGGTATCCTGCCCACCTAGCAAGCACCTTCCTTTTCCCAGGGAGGGATCCAGCCCCACTCAGTCTCTTCCGAGGAGAAATCCACTACAATTTCAGTTAAATAAAACAGGGAATGAGAATGTCTGAGAGGGAGAGGTTGAACTTTCTGGTTAACTGAGGTTAAGGCTACAAACCTTTTTGTTATTGTTTAAAACCTTCCTAGCAAAGCTCAATCATTTTCTTGCCTCATTTAGTAACAAGAGGCCACTGAAGATAAGTGTGTTTCTATTTAGTTACTGAAGGCCTTGTAGTGTTTCAACATGATCATCACAATGTGACCAGTTAACAGTGGAAAAATGCTGCAAATGGAGAAGGGGAACAGACTTGGGGTCATTTTGAAGAAAAATTAAAAGAATTCCCTGCTTTTAGCTCACTTTCTTACATTTTTACTCTCTGCTTAAAAGTAAACTGGAGGTAAAAAGTCCTGTTTGCTGAGGGGTTGGTGGACGGAGGACAGAATTAATATAAAGAAACATCGATTTTTTTTTTTTAAATGAAGCCACTTCAAATAAGAAAGCTCAAATGACATTCTTTCACTTCCAGTCACCTCTTACTGCTAGTACACCATGTTAAAAACATATCAGCATTAAACAGTGTTTAAAGGAGCATCCTCAGAAACAGAGAATTCCGGAATTGGAAGGGGCAACGGCAATCACCGAGGACAATCCTATACCTGAAAGGGAATCCCAACTACAACATAGCTCAGAAGTGGTTAATCCAGCCTGTGATCAAAGACCTCCAACAATGGGCGAGAACTGCAGCTCCTTCTGGGGTCAAGTCATTCCACTTTGGAACAGTCCTAATCGTTAGCGAGTTTTCCCTGACATCTTGTCTCCTTTTAACTTCTATCCATGCTTTTGGCTGTGCCCTCTGGGACCAAAAAGAACACATCTAATCCTTTTCTCCACATGACAGCCATTCAAATACTTGTAGATAGATATCATGTCCCCAGTTGGTCTTTTCTTTTCCAGGCTGAACATCCCCTAGTTCCTTCGCCTAATCCTCATATGTGGACGTGAAGTCTTTTCCCATTCTGTCATCTCAGGAAACTCTGCTTCTTATCAGTGATTTCCCTCAACTGTGCTGGATTTGATTTGATCAAATGAGATAATACAAGCAAACCAAAAAGCCCCATATAAATGTGGTTATTGTCACCCTCTCCATCCGAGCAGGGCACATGGGCACATCACCTCTTTATTCCTAGAAGACACGCTTCTCTTATAATACAGCCCCAAATCACATTAGTCTTGTAGGCTGCCATATCTCACTGTTGACATATTTAAGTCCACTAAACCCGAGACCTTTCTGAAAGGCAAACTGCTATCTAACTGTGACGCCCCACTTTGTGCTTGTGAAGTCCATTTTTTAAAGCCAAGTGTAAATCTGTACATTTATCCTTATTAAATTTAATCTTATTGGATTCAGCCCAATGCTCTAGCCTGTCAAGACCTTTTTAGAGCCTGACTCCATCAGCTAACATGTTAGCTATCGCTCCCAGCTTTGTACCATTCAATGAGCATGTCAGCTATGTCTTATCCATGCCATTGATTAAAAAGAATATAATAACTAAACCACACAGAGCCAAGCACCCATCACTGGGGCCACTCCCCTGAAGATCTCCTGCCAACTGGACACAGAATCATTATATCATCAGATTTTTGAGTTCTAACATTAAACCAATTCCGAATCCATTTAAATGTACTATTGCCCTGCCCAATCTCTCCATCTTTTACATAAAAATAGCATAAAAGTACTTTCTGAACAGCTTTGCTACGAGTTAGGCAAACTGGATCTCCCTCACCATAAATGGAAATAAGGTCAGTCAGTCTAGCGTAGCCTGCCCTAGAAGCCAGGCTGGCTCTCTGTGATCACTGCTGCCTTTCCAACATGTTCACCAACTATTTTTTTTTAATAAGCTACTTCAGCATTTTGCCAAGTATCTGAGTCAAGTTTACTAGCCTCTGGTCTGTAGGCTCTATTCTCTTTCTATTTATGAAAACTGGGAAGAGAATTTGCCTTCTCCCACCCTTCACTGTGTCTCTAGATCCCCAATCTTTTGAATACCACTGCCACTACTTTAGTGATCATGTGGGGTGGGTTTCTATTGTTTTGTATCTGTAGGTGGTCCAACTAGGCCAGATGACTTAAATTCACCAAGGGCAATTAGGTCATTTTCTTACTGTTTTCTCCAAGACAAAGGGATTATTTTGTGACAGACAAGGCAGTGTGGAAAAAATGCACTCTCAGCTTTTGTTCAGATGGGCTACCTAGACTGTTCCCCAAATCAGCAGGCAACCCCACAAGCTTAGGATTTAGAGGTAGAAGCACTTTAGAGATAGCCCCTAAACCAATGCATTCAATCCATATAGGGGAGAAATGGAGACAGAGAGAGGGTAAATAAGGCACCCATTGTCACACAGGAAATAAACAATAGCATCAGGATTTGAATCCAGATCCAATCCTCTCCCCTCCCCCCACCACAGCTTTCCTGTTTTGCTTTAACTAGGTGGTACATTGAATAGAGTGCCAGGCCTAGAGTCAAGAAGACTCCTCTTCCTGAGTTCAAAGCTGGCCTCAGCCACTTATTAGCTATGTGACCCTGGGCAAGTCATTTAACCCTGTTTACCTCAGTTTCTTCATCTGTAAAATGAGCTGGAGAAGGAAATGGCAAATCACTCCAGTATCTTTGCCAAGAAAATCCCCAATGGGGTCATGAAGCATCTGAACAACAATAATAACAATGGGCCAGACATGGAGGATATAAAGAAAAGCTCCTGGGTCTGGGAATGCACACAGCATTCTGCTATAGTATACCCGAACCCCCACCTCTACGCTTTCCCCAGAAGAGGGAAATGGTAGCCAATAGTATTTCCTGCTACTCTCACACTGGACTTATGAAAGTCAGGTTAGCATCCCCACTGCTTCCTAAACATGTCATACTCAGTATGTGAGGGTGGAAAGGGTGTGTGGTTTGGAGTGAGAAGACAGGAGTTCAAATCCTCCTCCTATTTATTACCTGTATGACCTTGGGTAAGTTGCTTGAGGTCTTTAGGCCTCATTTGTTAAATGAGAGATTTGTCCTTGATAGGCTCAAGTCTATCCAGTTCTAGGCTTCCAGGGTCCTCATACTCACTGCTGCTGTTTCATACTTCTTTTCACTTCCCAATTCCAATCAGTCCTTCAAGGCCAGCTACTCCATGAAATTCATTTCAACCACTCTGGTCTACACTGCTATCTTTTTTCTCTATTCCTCTTGTTTCAAAAGCCCATCCCACACAATAGTTTTATCTCCCTACATACAATAAGCTCCTCACAATAGTTTTATCTCCCTATATACAATAAGCTCCTCTTGTACCATGTCTTTGAATGCTTCACACAGCATTCATCACAAAACCGGGCCCCCAGGAGCCAATCAAACAACTCCTGACTGGTATCCACAGCCTTAGGGTCTCTTTTTTTACGTGGCAGGGTGCTGCTGTGGATGGCATTGGAGTTGGAAGTCTGGAAAACATGAAAATGAAGCCTACCTCAGCACTTACTAGCTGTGTGACTCTAGACAAGCCACTTAACTAGCACCTGCCTCAGTTTTCTCATTTGCAAATGGGGATGATAACTGCATTTCTCAGGTTTTTATGATGATGAAATGAGATTTTTTTTTTGGAGGGGAAAGGCAGGGCAATTGGGGTTAAGTGACTTGCCGAAGGTCACACAGCTAGTAAGTGTGTCAAATGTCTGAGGCTGGATTTGAACTTGGGTCCTCCTGACTCTAGGGCTGGTGCTTTAAATGAGATTTTGTAAAGCACTTGGCACAGTGCCTGGGACATAGAAGGAAATGGTAAGCCATTCCAGCATCTCTGCCAAGAAGACCCCACATGGGGTCACAAAGAGTTGGACATGACCTAATAATGACTGTGCAGCAACAAAATGTGCCCAAGACTAGGCTAAGATTGGGCAAATGCAGCAAAGGGTCCTTCCTCTCAATGAGTTCACTATCAAATAAGAGAAACAACATGCAAACAACTGTATACAGAAAACGTACATACAGAATAAATATGGAGTAGTCTCCGAAGGAAGGCACCATGATTACGGATTGGAAAACGTGCAACTAGGGTGATATGATAGGGGTAAGACCACCTGGGAATGCAGACAGAACAACTTTACATAGTCAGTCAGTTTATTAAGTGACTACTATGTGCCTGGTATTGTGCTAAATGTTGGGGATACAAAGAAAGGCAAGACAACCCCTGCTCCCAAGGGGCTCCCAATCTAAACAACATGCAAACAACTATGTGCAAACAAGTACATACAGGATAACTTGGAGCTAATCAGTAGAGGGAACATATCAGCATTAAGGAGAACCAGGAGAGATGTTCAAGAATTTACTACTTTCAATTTTACCCAATTAAATTTTTGCTGGGAGGAAAAAAATCCTACCACCAAACAAGTCAGACACTCAACTTCTTGTACTATATCCAGATCACTAGTCTGACAAAACACCACGGCAGTGAAGTGAAGGCTGTAACAGGGCTCACTACATTCCTTTGCATTAGAGATGTTATAAATGAGTTAGCTGCAAATGCTTGGCTGTCACCAACCTCTGAGGAGTATCAACAGACACCAGGTGAAAACTTCATTTGTTCAATGAATTCAAGAGGCTCACCAAAGGGGACAAGCTGTTTGTGTCATGACATACATACTCACTTACAAATCAGTCTTCTCTTTGAATTCCAGTCCAAATTAAAAAAAAAAAGTTTGGAGATAAGGCTACTGCTTATGGGTTTACTGTGGGGTAACAGCAATATTGTACGTTGAAGAACTGAATGACTTAGCTGTTCTCAACAATACAAGGATACAAGACATTCCCAAAAGATACATGATGAAACATGCCATCCACCTCCAGGGAAAGAACTGATACTATCTGAATACAAACTGAAGAATGCTATCTTCCTTCCTTCCTTCCTCTCTTTTTTCTTTCTTCCTTTCTCTTCCTTCCTACCTCCCTTTTTTCTTTCTTCCTTCCTTCCTCTTTCTTCCTTCCTTCTTTCCCTTCCTTCCTTCCTTTTTTCTCTTTCTCTCCTTCTTTCTCTCCTTGTAAAAAATGACTAATATAGAAATGTTTTACATGATTGCACATGTATAAACTACATCAGATTGCTTACTGTCTCAGGTAGGGGAGAGTTCAGGGGGGAGGGAAGGATAGAATTTGGAATTCAAAAGTTAAAAAATGTTTTAAAAATTGTTTTAAACATGTAATTTGGGGAAAAAAATGAAATTTTATTTAAAAAAACCCCAAATTTACTGTGGGGTTGTGGCAAGGAACCAACATCCCAGGCTAACAATAGATAAATAGTGATATAATTCTTTACCTGAGTTCCATAAAAAGACTAATGTAGTTATTGGGAAATGGCTTATAGTCTTGGTTGACAGGTAAGAGAAATGCTTATAAATGATGGATCAAATGAAAGGATATAATGATGTCTCAGTATAGAGAAAGTTAACTTCACAGAAGGGGGCAGGACCCACAAATAACTACAACAGTTCCTTTTACTTCTAAAAATAAAAATTTAAGAAAATAACTGAGAATTCCTGGTTTCACTAATGTCTGCAGTCCTTCCACTGATAAAGAGGCAACACCGCTGGGGGCTCAAGAGGTCACAAAAATTTTCAAATTGGAAGGGACCGCACGGCCAATGAGCCTAATATGTAATGGAAAAAGAACTCCCTCTTCTACCTACTCAGGGGGTTTTCTTTCCCCTTGATATTAACCCCAAACTTTCATCTTTAAAAAGTTATTCATTGTTCCCAGCTCTTCCCTCTGGAGCCAAACATAACAAGCCTATTCTGCCTTCCAAATGTTGGTCTTTCCAATGTTTGAATGCAGCTCTCATGTCCCTCTTGAGTCTTCTCTTCGCTAACCATGCCCAGTTCCATCAAGTGATCTTTGACGTGAGCCCAAGGCCATGTACCACCTTGGTTGAGCACCTCTTAAAGCTCATGAAGATGATCCATCCCAAGAGTTAACTAACGCGCCCACAAATAACTCAGCGCTTGGTGGCCAAGACTGTGCTCACTTAGCTAGGCTGGTCCATAGATAACGGACACCAAAGTCCTTAACTGGGCCCATATTTTCAGCCTGGCAGATCCTGCCAGATGTCAGGCTCCACACATATAGACTTTAAACCCAGGACTACCTCAATCCCTCCCAGACTCAGGGATCAGAGCTTTGGTAGAGGAATCTAATAATAATGCAGCTCAAAACAAAATAAAACAAGAAAACCAACTATGGGCAATGTAAGCCAGGCCTCTTTATGAAACAGAAACAAAGTATTACAAGAGGGCTTTCAAAGTCTTCTTCCTCCCTGCCTGAAGCACTATACCTAAAGGGTAAGGGCTTTATGCCAATTTAAAAATTCCAGGCAGAACAATGCTATTACATATTCAGGAAATGACTTGACTTAATAACCCAGAAGCTTATTTTCCTCAAACATAAAACCCACACTTTCCTGAAGTAATAATAAGTCACTTGTATAGAGAAAACACTTCATAGGGTTACGAAGGCTTGGAAAGTTCTGGAACTTTGCTCTATATAAAAAGTCAGTAAATATTATAAACATTATTGATTTAAGACAGCCAGCCTTTAAAACTTGTGTGATACTGATTAACCTTCATCTAATATGGAGTTTAGGACATGGCTTCCCAACCTGGGGCACAAGAAGCTTGTCAAGGAGGCCTAGGGATAAATAATTCTATTATCTAACTGAATTTTTCTAAAAGTCATGATGCTCATGAAAAAAAAGTGTACATTGGGGAGCTACCAACTTTATGATACTAAAATATATTGTTATATGCCAAATAAAGTTTTGTTTATGAAAAATTAATAAATCTCTCTTTTATTTTTTATGTACAGATAGATGGTAAGCACTAGAATTTATTTCCGTTCATAATGAATAAAGGATATGGAAAGGTTTGCTGAAAACCGAAGGGTTTGGGGAATGAAAAAAGTTGGGAACCCTTGGTTTCATACATACAGTCTCTAGTTCTAAGAACCATATTTGTTGTCAATTTTAAGCCTATACTTAAAATAAGGAAACATTTCCACAAATAGAGAGACTGTTAGAACATTCTTCTCTTACATACTTCTCTTAAGTACCCAAAGCTGGCTGTCTTGAATCAATTCTGTTTGTAATATTTATTGATGACTTAGAGTCTGAGAAAAACTTCTGGTTTTTCTGGTCCAATCTTTCCCTTTCCAGTACTGTATTCCATCTACTCCCTAGTCATACCCCTGACTCTTGCCTGGTGATTCCCCTCTCTGGAACCTCACATATCCAGAAACTTCTACATTTGCAGTCTTCTAACCTAGGAAATTCCAGTCTCTTAGCCAATTGGTATCTCCCTGCCTACTACCATTAGGTGGAAAACCAACTGGATCTCTGAGCAGGGCTCCTCCTATACTTATAGAAGATCTGCAGATCCCAGATCTGCTGCGATCTCAGAATTTTTCTCAGATATCCCAAGATGAGTGAGCAGACTTGCTCCTAGAATTTTCTGAGTTGCCCCAAATCATGGATCCAGGAGCCCTAGTGAGAGCATCAGATCCTGGCAGCCTCTTCTTGCTGACAGGCTATTGCGGACTCTCCCTTTCTTGCCACTGCCTGAAGACTATGACATCTCTGGTCATGTCCTCGCTGTCACTTTCTAGCCCTGCTGTGGAAGTCTAAGAGCTAGAGTCTCCCATTGCATCCTGGGCCAACTCCAGTCATCCTGGTGAATATCCAGATAGCTCTGGAGGACAAAGTGAGGCTGGTGACCTTGCACAGCCCTCCCTCACTCAAATCAAAGTCAACTGCAAATCATGTCATCATTTCCCTGATATCATGGTCCTCTTCAAGAACGAAGGACAAACACAACAACTCAGCCCCAGTGTTAGAGGGTTGATGGGATGCCCTAGTTTAGGGATATTAATCTCAGCCATAGTGTCCAGAGTGAGGAGTCAAGGGGCTTCCCCAGCACCTTCCCTAGTTGTCCCTGCCTCTGGCTTCTTTGAGTATACCCAGTTAAAACCCCAAGTCTTTCTCTTTTGGGTCTTCTTTT
Organism: Trichosurus vulpecula; assembly: GCF_011100635.1. Lineage (NCBI taxonomy): Eukaryota > Metazoa > Chordata > Mammalia > Diprotodontia > Phalangeridae > Trichosurus > Trichosurus vulpecula. The sequence goes on from NC_050576.1 coordinate 260,875,024, forward strand.
AAGGATCTATGGTTCATATTAATGATAACTAATGCAAAGCATTTAACATGTTATCTTAATTGGTCATCTGATTCTTTTGTAAAGCCATTTTGTTTCCAGCAACAGACCCTGACTATTCTTCAATGATCTCCTGGCTCCTTTTGCAGAATTCCTACTATCAAATAGGATTGGAGTGATTCAGAAGAGGCCATGCAATCACCCCTGTAAGAATGTTACACTCCTTAGTAGCATTTCCTTAGTTCCGGTTGCCACAGTTCCATTGATTGATCTATATACATCTAGCTCCATAAAGGCAAAGGCAAAACACAATTAACTTCTTGTCAGGAAGAGGAAAAACAATCAACCTCCAGTACATTGTTGGCAACAGCAGTAATCTAGTCAGGAACCAATAAAAGACTAGGCCAGGGCAGCAGGGGCAAGTTCTGGGATGAGTTGCTACTTGGCACAGCGCTTGATGAATATATTTTTCAAATGCAAGAGATAGTTCAAAGACAAGACCAGATGAATTTGGGGGCCAAAGGGGGTGGTTGGGGAAGGGTCATCACTAAGAGCATTGTGGAAGTTGTAAAGAGGCAAATTTCCTGACAATTAGAGTTGTCCCAAAAAAGAATGGGCCACCATGGAAGGTGGTAGGTTTTTTTCCATTGGAGGTATTCACGCAAAGGTTGGTTAGATTCCTCCTTGTTGAGGATGTTGCAGCAGGTATGGATTGGTCCTGCCAGCCTCCGAGATCTCCCCTAGGTCTGGCATTCTGTGCTTCTGATTATAGCAGAGTCTCAGATATAAGGTCTTCAAGACAGAGAAAGTAATCTGGTATGGGAGGAGAGGGCAGAGGGAAGAGAAGGAGCCCGAGTTTAACAGTAATTGTTTGATGCAGTTAAATTCAGCCTTTCTGGCGTCACACCATACTTGCTTGTGTTTCAACCATCATTTTAAGGCAAACCTTTGAATCACTGTCTGGAAGGATTTTTATGGAGAGAGAACAAAATGTTGGTATCATCTGTGGTGACTGTTAATGATTGTTAAAGGCTTATCCAGATGACATGGTTGGGTAACTCTAGAAAGGAAGCCTATCCATTGGTTCCACTGCCCAAATTCTCCAATAAAAGGATAGGAGATCCTACCCAGGGGCAAAGCCTTTGGACATACAGCTGCTAAGAATACTGGATGGCATCATAATCATTTTCCTATTTGGTAACAGAGATTGATCTACAGACACTATATTCAAATCATAGGCTTACTGAAAATAGGAAAGGTATGGGCAGAAAAATATTCATGTAGCCCTTTAATTTTCTTCTCAACCCTACCTTTAAAAGTTGGAAGCCAATTTACAAAACTTGCTTTCTTTGAGTTTTCATGAGAGGTAATGGGGTAGAGAAGAGAGAAAACCAACCTCAAGACCAAGAAGAGGCCTGGGTTCAAGGTGGATGTCTGATCCATCCTAGCTCTACAACCCTGGGTAAGATATAACCTCTCATGGCTCTGGGGAGGCTCCTAAGAATTTAATTTGCAGAGAAAGTGCCGACCTGATTGAGAGTAGGAGCTTCCTCCCCTGGAAGTTTTTTCATACCAGTGAAATCCTAGCTCTTGTCCCTGTCCTTTTTCATGGCAAACACACAGTCTTTTTTAAAGTCAAGGTATTGTGCCTGTGTGGTGGTAAAGTCATGTCACTAGGGCAGAAGATGAAGGAATAATTGTCCAAGATGGCTTTAGACAATTGTTGGACTGATTGATCTCAAGGTTCCTTCCACTCTAAGAGTGTCATTCTGTGGGTATCTACAGTGATACACACACACACACACACACACACACACACACACCTTTCAACGTAATCATCATCGTTCCTGAGGAGTAGCGAATCAGAGCTCTAAGACAAGCCTCTGCAGAAATTCAAGTTCATTGTATATTGGAAAAGGCATGTCTTGATCAAGACTGCCTGCCTCTGTTTACATTGTGGAATGAGATATCCAAGTCCTTAAGAATCAAAATGCATTTGGATTGAATTTAGCTGTAATGAAAGCCATCCAAAACCAAGCTTGTGCTCTCTTGACTCTAATTAAACAAGCAAACTAAAACCAAGATGTTTCTATAGTAAATGGGTGGGTAGACAACATAATCTGCACAATAAGAAGATGTAAGCTAGATTTGAGATGTGATTGCTCTTCTCATCTCATCACTAAGTCATCCCCTAGAGTACTATAAAGCTACCTTATCAGATGCCCAACCCAACAGGATACATACCATCAAAGCTGCCTTGTTCAGAAGCCATATGCAACAGCTGATTATATGTTTCAATGGAAGGTTGGTATACAAAGACTCCAGAATTGAAGCAGTCAGGCCACCCTGGGTCTGGTGCTGCTGATAGCTCTTCTCTCTCAAAAAGCTCATCAATATTTGTCAGCACCTAATTCAAAAGAAAAACAGGGAATTGATAGAAAGTTTCCCTGTCCCATCCATCACCTGCCATCCTCCCACATTAAGTTTCCACAGCATCAAGGCTGCACTAGTCAGAAGTCCCAGGGACAGATTTAAGATGGCCTGGTTATGCTCTTCTGTCCTCTATTTTGACATTTGATGTTTTAATGATCCTTTCCTGTCAAATCTTAGCTGCATTTCTCTGAACATTTACCAGGTCTCAGTTGCTATATATAGTCTTTTTAGTAATCATGGGCACTTAGACTCACCAGAGTATCTGCATCCATGAACACACATTTTGAATACTGAATTAGTGACCAGCAGTGGAGTTTGGTTAATGTGACACCCAGTTCAGGTCTCTTCATTAAGGTTAGATGAGCTGAATCCCTGCTGTCCAAAATGTCAACCATGATGACTTCATCAAAAATCTTCTCTAAAACTTTCCTGTTAAAATAAAGTCCAGTTGGGTGCGTTAATTTTGCTAAATTGCTTTTCCCCCTCCTTTTCTTTCTTTTCTTATAAGGAATGAAGTAGGAAGGAGATAGGAAAGGGACATGTTCAAAATAAAATTAATATAAGAACAAAAGATTAAAATTTTAAAATAATTTTAAGATTAAAAATAAAATGAAAACTTCAACGAAAATAAAATAAAATTCAGTTCACAGAGTTCAACACTCTTTTAAAAAGCAGAAAATCAGAACTAGTAACCGCACTATGACACAAGATTGCTACTTCCCTTACTTATGCCTTATGCCTTTCCTATCAATTGCTTATTGTGACAAATTTTCTATACCTTTTCTATCAATTGGTTACTCTGATCAATTTTCCCCCATTATGCCACCTATTCCATCATGCTGTAGCACAAACTGTGCCTCTCAGCCACACTGTAACTCTTGTTTCTTCCCAATCACTATTTTATGAAAATTTATAATAGAAACGTGGCCACTGTTTCTCTCTTCTCTCACCCCTCTGACATCTGGCTTTATGATGGTGACAATATAACAAGGGATTACTCTCATTTCTGGTATACTAGTTATCATGCTGATTTACAAACCAAAGAAATCACTGGCAAGAATGATTATTAACTTTTTGCAAACATGCATTTCCCTGCAATAAAATGCTCTCTCTCTCTCTTTTTGTTTTTTGGTTTCCATTCTTCTACAGAGTATTACTAAACATTTGGTTTTCTTTCTTCTAAATAACATTATACTACCTTAGAATACAGTGCTTGATAATTTGCTTATCAGAGACAAGGGAACAAAAACCTTGATATAAAGTATATTCAATCTCTAGGAAGCCTTACCTCTTCTAAGCTCAGCTCATCACCTCCTCCCTGAGGCCTCTCCTTACACTCCACCTCCCAGTTGTTAATGTTCTTCCCGAGATTACTCATGTGTGTGTATAGGATAGCCAGCATTCCTTTGACACATACTGGCCATGTGACCCTGGATAAGTCCCATGAGTTCTCAAAGAGTATGTTACCAAGAAGTTGTTAACCTGTTTTCTTAAAGGGAGCTCCCTATACCCATGACATCATGTCTAGTCCTTATCCCTACATTTTGTATACACTTACTTGTGCCCATGTTCTATTTTGGGAGGCTCTTTGAGGATAGTGACTGTTCCATCACTGTCTCTGAATCTATCCCCAGCACTGAATGCACACTACACACTTAGTAAATAAATTCTTGACCAACTTACTAAATCACAGAGGAGATACTTAGACCAGGACTTTCCCACTGCTGAAATCAGAGATCCTTCTACCATTCACTTACTCTCTAGGAGATGAGTTATATAGAATTACATTTCCCCCCTAAAATAGTTAGAAGTCATGAACGTTAGACATATGAAACTGTGTACCACAAAAAATCTCAGGTCAGCAAAGCCAAGGTATTAGTCAAATTTTCTGGTGCCATTGGTTTCAGAATTACACAGCTTAGTTTAGCAAGCATTTGTCACGTTTCTGTCAAGCACCATGCTAGGCGCTGTAGGGATTACTCCTTTTGATCAATGAATAGCAAGTCTGGGATATGGTCATATCTCACTATGACATTTAACCAATGAAAGTTTAATAAAGTTCTCAAGAGGGACAAGTGACCATATGTCTCACTAACAGAAAATCAGTAAGAATTCCAAGGATGGTCCCACCTCTCACACCTACTAACTGTGTGACTTTGGGCAAGTCTTTTGACTTCTCAGTACCCCAGGCAGCTAGTTGCCTAAGTAAGTTACAGATGGATTGCTGATCTGCAGTGGTAGAAGGCGTTTCCATACCAGACATTCCTAACAATGACTAAAAAAAAAAAAATCACAGGCCAGGACCAAATACAAAAATTGAACCAAAAAAGCCTCCCAATATCTAGAATATTAAAAGAATTAAGTCCATCGAACTAAACTAAAAGAGAAGCCTCAGAGTAGACATGATATCTATTTCCAAATATGTGAAGCCTCACCACAGGAGGGATTAGACCTTTTCTAGTTAGCTCCAGAGGGCAGAACTGGCAGTGAATGAGAGCAGCAAAGAGATAAATTGAGGCTTGTTTTTCCTTTTCTCTTTTCCAAAGGGGTAGGAGGGGAGGAAGAGAAATATATTTGATTATTAAATAAGTAAAATAATTTTTAAAATTTAGGCTTCAGGTCTGCATAACTCTAAGAACCAGAGTTCCACACAAGTACAACAGGCTGTCTCAGGATATCCTCATATCATAGATATAGAGCTGGCACTGAGTCCAACCTTTACACTTGACAGATGAGGAAACTGAGGCCCAGATTGGTTAGGCAACTTGTTCAAGGTCAGACAGGGAGTAAGTGACAGAGGCAGGATCTGAACTCAGATCCTCTCTGCTGCTCCTTGCTGGAATGTTAGGGCTCTCTCCCCTAGACCTCACTACTACCAGGTGGTAGGGATTTCCTCCCTTCAAGTAAAGGCTAAATGATCATTTGTCAGGTATTTTGTAACGGGCCACTGAAGTTCCTTTCAATTATGAAATTCTGGGTGTCTTTGCTGGAAAGGATTTTAGAAATCCATTGGGAGAGGTGAACCAACTATGTCACTTCAGAGAGGAAGAAAGAGAGATTCAGAGGGCTAATGACTTGCTCAGGACAATACAGTTAGTTAATTAGCGGCTAAGTTGGCATGAGAACTGAGGCATCTGAGCTGCTGCTCCAAGGCTCTTTCCAGTCCACCCCATTATCTGCACTGCAGTAAACATCAAAACAATTCCCAAAGTTGGGAGAAAGAAGCATTTTCCAGTTCACCTAATAATTAGCAAAAACAAGCCAACAAACGAGCACCCTCTGCTCCAGCCGTGGTCAGTCCTGCTAGCTCCTTATGCACCTTTTCTTTTAATAGACTACACAGTGGGAAGCCTCCTCTCTGGCATCAAACCTTACTGACCCCCAGAAACAGAGGTGCCAGTAGGTTACAGAATGTCCTCTCTTCTGGCGCTCTTGGCAGGGGTTTGACATCTGAAATTTCACAGCAGGACCCATTCAATTTGAAAAAGAAGGAATGTCTTACCTCATAGACTCGGAGACCTGTGGGGTTATCAGCACAGTTAACCTTTTTGTCGTTCTGTGTTGTTTCAATGAGGAGCCGAGCACCAAGGCTCCTCTGGCGTAGGAGTCATTTGTTGACAAAGTCACAAAAGACTGATCTTAATAGAAAAAGAGAGATGACACTGATTACAGTAGCCCAGAATCACAGGGGAAAAAAGCAAGACAGAACAGTCTGTTCCCTTTGAAGGAGGGTGTGTGGTTATTGCTTATGTCTTCTCTTGGCCGGTTGGCTAAGATCAAGTACACTTTCTGGGAGGGAGACATTGAGGGGAAATCCCCTGCTGCCGATGGCAAGCATTTTTCTTTTAATGTTATTTAGCAAAAGCAGAGAATCTGAGATCACATTTGCTTCTGGACAAAGAGCCCATAAGCACTTAGCAGAGTAGCCTGGGTCACACTTAGTAGGGCAACTAAATAAGGAAAACATATATATTAAACTTAAGGTTTAACTCCTATTTTTATCATCATTTGTATCCTCTTTTAATATCATATCCTATTCTTATCATCAGACCTATTCTTATCATTTAGTGTAACTCTCTCCCATCTTATTGATGAAGAGACGAAGGCCCAGGGAGATTTAATGCCTTGTTCGAAGTCACACAGAGGGAAAATGGTAGATTTAAGATTTGAACCCAGGTCTTCTAATGCCTGATCTGTACCACACAAGAAAGCCTTGGGAAAAAATGCTACTGGCTTAACACCCAGGGAAATGCCAACATCTGTAAATTAATTAAAAGTAATGAAGTGGTCACATAGTAAGTGCATTCAGTTTCCCTAACAAGGTGGCTTCAGACAGATGAAAAGCCAAGTCTAAACACAACTGTCAACAGGAATCTAGATGATCTGAGCATAGTACTTGAGCCTTTAATCTGATTTGTAGCTTTTAGTTTAAATGCATGGGCATGTGCTGAAAATCACGGTGTGTAGAGACTCAGAAATAAGCAGAATGAACTGTGTACAGGGAAAAATACTCTGCAACAGGAGTCAAAAGACCTAGGTTCAAACCTTGGCTGTTACTCTGCAAGAAACTATACAGCAAGTCACTTAACCTCTCTGCGCTTCAGCTGCCTCCTCTGTACAGCTCACACTTTGACTAGGGTGAGGCAGATTTTGAGCTCAGGTTTTCTTGGTTGATCACATTATGCTGTTCTTCCTAGGCTGCTAAGGTCCCTCTTCCAAGTCTAAATCTAGGATCCTATAACACACCCAAATTGATTTTGTTTGACCAATTCTCAAAACATTCGAACCATTCTCCCCTAAAAAATGACCCTAAAGGGCAAATCCCACCCCTTGATTTTTTTTTATCGAAACATGCAGCCTCAAACACAAAATTCCTAGTAAGTTTGGAAAGATTGTAGGAAGCTGCTATCTATTTAGCTGCTAAAATGGGAGCCAGAACATCCAAGGAATGTTTTCCCCACTTCTTCGGTGTAGTAGTGAAAGGCCAGAGACCATCAGGGTTTCCACTGGCGACAGAGTTCAACTAGGCTGCTAACTACACCTGATATCCTGGGGCCCCTTGGGACCATGTCACCACTGGCCAGTGCCTGTCAGAGAACTGCAGAAAGCTAGTTAATAAACATCCTACAGTATTTAAACAACATACAGAGGATACTTAAGTATCCTAGCTTTGACTGGCACTAGACACTCTCTCCCTAGTGGTAACCTGGGTCTTTGTTGAGTCAGGAAGTCCTGGGTTTCCTCACATCCCTTTAACAAATTTTCAACCAGGGGGTTGATAATTGTGAAACTATGGAAAGGAGGGGAAGGAAGGTGGTTAAGCTAAGATACTGCTGGACCAAAGGGAGAAGGGGGGAAGAACGTCATGTCACTGAGCACATTATCAAGGAAGGGAGAAAGGGGCTAATGGAAAGTCTGTTGAATTAGAAGTCAGGAGCTAGATTCAGATCTTAGCTCTGATGCTTGCAGCCTTGGCCAAATCACCTAACTCTGTGGGCTTCAGTTTCCTTGTCTGTAAAATGAAAGGCTGGAATTAGATGGTTATTATTCAACTATCTTTATCTCTCTTACTTACAGCCAGAAAAAGATAAGTGCTAGTGCTTTGTCATTGTTCTGTCCCCAGATCCATGAGAGATAGAGTAGAATACTTGTTAGACAGCTGACCTCAAAGGCAGACAGGATTCAAAACCCTGCCTCAGATACACACAGGTTGTATGACTCTGGGCCAGTCACTCTGCCAGTGCGTCCAGGTAACTCTCAAAGACTACATCTGAGGGGCATTAAGGATCTGCACCTGTAGAGAATTCTGCTGCTGGTGAAATCACAGTTCTAGTTTTAAAAATCCTTGAGTTATGCACTGTTCTCCCCTTCCCACTTCCCAATCTTCCTGGAATTGTCAATCCTTGTTCTCAAAGAACACCAAAGTATCTTTGAGAACAGTCTTCTCTTGGTCTCATTCAGCTGCAAGATCTGCAAAATGAAGAGGCTGGATTACATGGCCTTTTCAGATCCCTTTTCAGCTACAAATCTTATGAGCCTATTGGTGGTCCCAGGGAGTGAATCCCGGAATTTAGGGGACCGGCTGGCCTCTTAATAGGAGCCCTATACTAGTCTCTATTGTTAAATGACCCTTCAAAATATCCAACAGTTAAGTGCTGTGTAGTTCCTAGGAGAGGTGTAACATTCTAGGATACAAGACTTGTTCATCTGTTATGTTCAACTATTCAAAAGAATGATACAGAAAAGTCACTAAGAAAATGTGATTCAAAGATCAGAGTAGGGATAACCAGGAAGAGTGAGGACAAAGGACCTAAAGCTTATAGAGATTTCTGGCCCCAAGTGTGATGGGAAAGATGGGGGTTGATTGATCATAGGATTTAGACCTACGAGGGACTTGAAAGATCATTGAGTCCGATGCTCCCATTTTGCTGAGGCCTAGGCAAATCAACTGACTTGTGTGTGGTTACACAAACAAATAGCAGAGCCAGGATTCCGAATGAAGACTCCAGACTCTAATTTTGTTCAGGATAGGCTCTGGAGAGGAAATGTAATTGCTGTGCGACAGGGGTTCTTGACCTTTCCGTGTATAACCGACCTGTCGGCGGTGCGGTGAAGCTTATGGACCCCTTCTCGGGGTAATGTTTTTAAACGGATAAAATGCACAGTATTACAACTATAGGATTATAACTAGGAAACCAACTATATGAAACACTGTTATTAAAATATATTTTTTAGAACCAGTTAATGGACCACTGACGAAGAGCCCCGGCGGTGTGGGCGGAGGTTTCCGCCTTCACAGAGAGTAGCTGTACGGTCACATTTATTACAGCTCCTGTTCAGGAGCAGAACTGGATGGTAGTTCATATCTGCTGCGTTTTCCCCAATCACCCAGCTTGTCCTTGAACACCCATCTCAGAGCAGACGCAGCATCTTGCCGGGCCTTATTTGCAACAAGTGGGCTTCCAAAAAGCAAGAGTGTCTGGAATCGAGTCAGGTCAGCGGGAGTCCCAGGGACTGGGACCGGCTCCTGGTGGGCAGACTGGCTGCCAGACACCTCGTGCCCGCGCGGGCTGCCCCGGCTCCCCGCAGCCCTGCAGGGCCGGCCTAAAAATAGGCTCGGGCCAAGGGAGATGCAATCAATGCCTAGCCTGCCGGGTAGAACCGCACCCGTGGCCTCCTCCCAGCGGAGCAACTAGTTTCGTTCCTTCCCGAGGGCCCCGGTGGGGAGAGGGAAGAGGCTTCGGGGGATTCCGCAGTGTCCGAGTCGCGAGCCGGAGGAGAGAAGGTCCGGGGTGGGGGCCGAGGTTCCTCCCCACCCCCACCCCACCCCAGCAGCAGCTGCTGCAGCTGTCAGTCCATTAAAAAGGAAGGGGGGTGAGGACGCACAGGAGAAAGCGACCGGCAAAGAGGTGATCCCGCAGAGGAGGGAGGGAGGCCAACCCCAGCTAGGGGTAGGGAACAGGATCTCCAAGGTGCGCTGACACCTGGCTAGGAACATGGCAAAACCAGCCTAGGGAGCCTCCACCTTCTCAGGCCGTCCCGAGGAGGGAGGGTGACACAGAACAGCTGGGGGTGGGGATCCTCACGGACCCCCAAGTTTCTCCACCACCACCCCCTCCAACCAGCGTTCGGGTCTATCGCGCTCCCCACAAGCCCACCCAAAAGCAACGCCCCCCGGAGAGCGAAACAGAAAACGAAAGGCCGGGAAGGAGAGCAGAGAGAGAAGGAAGAAGGAAGGAAGGACAGAGAGCTGGAGGAGACCAAGTAGCTTCACTGCACGGCCAAGCGCCCGGGGCGCACGGACAGACCCCAGGAGGCCCCCTGAGCCCCTCCCGGGCTGGCCGAGGACCTACCTGTCATGGTGCCGGCGGAGTCGAGGTTGCTGGGGAGGCAATGACTCGGTAGCTCTTGAGCGCAGAGAGCCCAAGCGCCGGGGCGAGGGGGCACCCGAGAGAAGCAGCTGGAAGAGAGCGGACCCGGCAGCTAGGTCTTATACGACACGGTCACGTGGAGCACGTACGCTGGCTTTCAGCTCTGCATCCTTCCTGCCCGTGGGTCGCCTGTTGGGCTGCTGCAGCTGACCGCAGCGGCCAGCTCTGGTGGGGCTTGGCCAAAATGTCTCCCTGAGTCTCCTTTGTGCAGAGCGGGTCAAATGACCCGTGCGTGCAGTCCCCTGGACTAGGTGAGAACTGCTCCTTGCCCGCTGCCAACAAGGGTCCTCCCACTCATCCACCCCCTCCCCCACTTTCCAGGTGGGGAAACCGGGCGTCTCGAACTTGAGCAAGTCTGCCTCTGGGTCAGGAAGCGGGAGGGTAGGCAGAGCACTGGCTCATTACTTCCTTTCAGCTGAGCTGCAGTTGCTTCCCTTTCACTAGTAGGATTATGGAGAACTTCTTGGGCCAGGGGGTCAGGATATACCCGCTGAATTTTGGAACACAACCCCAGAGGATTCCCGTTTTCCAGGGAATCCCTCCTTCCCATCACCTCTACATTCCATAAAGGAAGACAGAGGGTTCATAAAATCACAATTATGGAGCTGGAAAGGATTGTAGAGGCCATTTAGTCCAACGCCTTTGGGGGGGGGCGGTGTTTGGAAGAAAAAAAAAAGCTTTATTGTTGCATATATGATATCTATACCTTGTGCTCCAATCCTCTTTTGTAACAAAGAAAAACATTTAAATTAAACCCAACTGATAGAGTAACCATTGCAGTGTTTGAAGAAGTATGTTTTCGATGTCATTTCTCCAAGACTGAGATAGTTCATTGTAACTCTTTAGAGATCAATTGCCATGTAGTCCAACCCTCTCATTATACAGATAAAGAACCACGTTCACAAAAAAGAGTAAGAGGCAGAGGGGAACTTGAACTCATGTCCTCTTGTGACAAATCGAATGTCTCCCCACTATACCACAATGATTTCCTTGGCTAGAGAGAGTTTTGTTTCATTTTGTTTTAGCCTAACCACTGAGCCAAATGTCACAGAGAGGAACGTTCATTTGCTCCAGAGCAGAGTTTCTAAGCTTGCGTTTTTAAGTTTAATAATGTATATTTCACTATAATTGCTTTCCCTTTGTATTGCTATGTATTTAATTTTATGCATTTAAACACATTATTCTGAGGAGTCCATTGGTTTCACCAAGACTGCCCCCCCCCCAAAAGGTAGACCTAGAGGTGAAAAGATAAGCGTAGATTAATAGGAAGCCAATAAAGTTTAACGAGCATGAAAGTGACATAGTCAGACCTGTGTTTAGTAATATCATTTTGACACCGAATGTGAGATAGGCTAGCACTGCCCAAGATTAGAATAAAGTGCTTTGGGAGAGTTCTGTTTCCCCTCACTGGATGTTTTCTAGCAGAGACTGAATGACTACTTAAAGGATATGTTAAGATTGGGATTCCTTTTGGACATGAGTGTGTGATAGGTGGACCCTGGGGTCCCTCCAGTTCTAAAATTCTATGATTCTGTAATGTTCTGGCTTTTGACAAAGCTAGTGTAATTTTTTAAAAATAAATTTTGTTGATGTTTTTTTTATTAACTTTTATTTTCCACTGTGTATAGGTCATTATTTATAACAAAGAATAAAAAAGATGGGAAAAGGGTCAGCAAAACTAATATATATATTAAAAAAGCTGATATTCCACACCCACTGTTTCTGTAGGCTAATGCAATAACATTATGGAAGCATTGTAATATAGTATCCAGGTCAAGGAAGATAATACTTACTTCTCATTATAGTTTGTAACATATGGAAAATTGTATTTGGCTCTCAGTCTCATATCTTAAGAGGGACATTGACAAATTGGAAAATGTGTTCAAGAAGGATGACGAAGGGTCTAGAAATCCCATCCTATAATGAACATTTGGATGGAGTGAAGACTGAGTGGGAAGACCTGATAGCTATAGTCGCATATCTGAAGGGCTGGCATGTGACACAGGAAGAAAGCTTATCCTTGCATAACTTCTGAGGACAGAATTGCCAGTGGGGAGTAGACATTATGCGGAGGCAGATTTTGGCTTGATATGAAAGAAGAATGTTTCCACAATTAGAGTAACATGGTCCAAAACTATAATGAGCTGTTTTGAATGAAGCCAGCAGTAAAATTGTTCAAGCCAGGGATCTGTGACCATTCCTCAGGGTGCTCTGGAAAGGATTCTTATGTGATGGTTGGGAGGTTGGCTCATGTGATCGTTAGTAATCCTTCTCCCTGAAGACTTGGCTTAAACCACCTTCTATGTGAAACCTCTCCTGATTTCCCAGCCGCCCTATCTCCCTGAACCTGCTGCATCACTTAGTTTCTATTTTGTATTTATTTCATATATGTTGACTTCATCTATTTCTATATGTGTGTGTTGTTCCCCCATAGGATGTAAGCTCCTTAAAAAGGAGGACTGGTGGCACAGTTGTATTTAGTAGGTACTTAATAAATGTTAATTGATTGCCTAGTCATAAAATCATAGATTTAGAGATGGAAGGAGCCTTCCAGCTCATGTAATTCAACCCCATCATTTTGCAAATGAAAAAATTGCTTCTCAGAAAGAGCTCCAGCTCTGGAGTCAAAGGACTTGGGTTCCAATCCTACTTCTACTTACTACTGGTGTCACCTTGAACAAGTCACTCTTTGGGCCTCAGTTTCCTCATCTGCAAAATTAAGGAGCTCCTGAGTCCTTTCTGGACTCAGACTCTCCTACTCATCTGACAGAAAGTAAATGGAAATATTGAGTTCAAGCTAGAAACGGTGGAAGACGGAACACCATCTGTGCTTAGGCAGGGAAAGGGGTACTCCTTAGATGTCCTCGGGATAGGTTCCAGTTGCTTGAAGAAACTGGTGACAAGAGACAAAAGCCTTTTCCCTCCATACACCCAGCAACACAGTCATCAGCAGCCCTAGCCAGGTGATCACAGACTTATGATCTGAAAGACCACTTCCTTCCCTCCCCCAATAATTACTTTGCTGGTGCTTCAGTTTCCATTAGTAAGGACAAAGATTTTCCTTCCATAGTTAGGAGGTCAGCACTGAAACTCATTTGCACTAAATTATAACTAGTTGACCTCTTGCATTGGCTGGTTTACTCTTTAGGCAACTGTTCCCAGAGGTTCACAATATTGATGGCTGAACTTAATGTGGATTCTTGCTTGGTGCGATACATACAAAACGTTTGAGAGAGATAGTTTCCGGGTAATTAATTATTTTATTAATCATGCTAGCAATAATTAATAAAGGAATCAGTGACATTCTCGAATACCAAAGACTCCTCATAGAACCCACTCAAAACTTACATGGCCTTGGAAGAGTGGGTGTTCTTCAGGGCGGTAATCAACTTTTTGGTTAACAATGAGAAAAATGAATATTGTAATGAGAGGTGGGCTTATTCTAATGAGGGTCTGGGGGATGTGACTCTGATCACTCAGTCTTGGTTAAAGAGACTTATCTTTACCCATATCACGCTGTCTAGGGTAATCTAAACAAAAGGGAGAATCCACTTTTTACCAGACCTGTCTGATTAAAACCCAAAGGGCTGGAATCCATCAATTCACCTAATCTAAAATTTCTTTACCTCTTGAACAGATCTGTGTGTTTCCTCTCATTATCAGCCCTGCAATGCAAAAGCTGCCCGAATAACCTACAGGGGCTGATTTCTGAATGAGGAAGTAGGAAAGGGGGAAAAAACCCACCTTAGTTCTAATTCAACAATTAGTTATTAATATAAGACATAAATAATTATTTCTCTCATTGGCACACCCCACTGTAGCACAGAACTCCTGAGCACCAGAAATCCTCCACCCATCAGTGTCCCAAGTAACTAGAACTATGGGCACCTGCCATTATGTATTCATCATAGTGGGTAGAGAACTGGCTTTCGAGCCAGGAAAATTGGGGTTCAAGTCATAGACCCATATTGGTGTGTGACCCTCGGCAAGTCACTTAACCTGTTAGTGCTCTAAACAGCTCTGTAAGTTGCAGAAAAGGTGCCAACTTCCATTGGTAGGTGGAATTTTTTCACTAGGCAGTTCTCTTATACCATAAAACAATACCTATACCATGAAATAATGATGGTTAACATTTATATCGCACTTTAAGTTTGCAAAGTAATATATGTGTATATAACATATACATACACACACAGACACACACAGAGATACAGACACACACACACACACACATATACATAAAATCTTATTTGATCCTCAGAACAACCCTGTGAATTAGGTGCTTTTAGGATCCTTATTTTAAAAATGAAGAAACTGGGACTACGAAAGGTTAAGTGACTTGCCTATGGTCATACAGCTATTAAGAGTCTGAGGCAAGATTTGAACTCAGGTTGTCCTAACTGTCCACTTATCTTGCTTCAATTACAGGTCTAGTCTCTGTCCTATGTCACTTGTCAGATAATTCAATAAACATTTATTAATCACCTACTATGTGCCAGGCACTGTGCTAATGTCAAAAGTGTTAATGACTGATCTCAGATCCTTTTTGATTTTGATAGGTGGAGGGAATTATTAGAGACTGAAGAAGGGTTAGTTAAGGAAGAAAAGGGATGGAGAAATGGGAAATTAGGGACCTCAAAGATGAACCTGAAGGAACATTCCAGATGACTGGCACAGAGAAAGAGGCAACGTCATAAAGCTGCTAATCTTGGGAAGGGGTGGGAAAACAACAAGACCTCTTGTGGAGTTAGGAAGACCTTAATTCAAATACTATCTTACATATTTACTTGCTGTGTGACGTTGGGCAAATCACCTGACATCACTGTGACTTAGATTCCTCACCTGTAAAATTAGGGGGATAGACCTGTGGCCTTCCATCTCAATCTCCCATTTATGATCTCCTGCAGTGACTTGAAGGGGTTTTTGCTTTATCATGGTGATTTATCCAGTTCTCTTGATTGATGATGTAGCATACATAGACCCTGGGCTCATTCTCCCAGCCCCTACTAGCACGGGACATCCTTGAGGGCAGCTACTACCTTTTCCCTCAAGGTTATATTGGTAACCCTGAGGGAATGGGACATCATCTGATACTGTTGCTTTTGAGCCCTTCCAGTGCATTCTATCTGATATCCTTCACCGGTGCCAATTATTGTCCCACCAAGATCACTTTGATCATTTTCTTTCTCAACATTAATTAATTAAATTCAGCTTTCACAACAAGAAATTTACTGAGAAATGATAGCAAGAACAGAAGTACAAACCCTTACGTACCCTTTCAGTTCCTGGCAGAGTGAGCTCAAACTTAAAAGTGTTTGCTACAAAACATTCCCTCTCCCCTCTTAGGTTTGCCTTCTGTACCTCAGTTTTTGGGAAGAATGAATTCCAATATAAAGTGGTAACTGACCAATATTCACCCCATCAAGTTCACTTCTGGGTGTGGCATAATGGATGGAGGAGTCAGGACCCAGGTGTCTCAGCTGTTGGGTTGATTCAGTACTGGGCTGGGGCACATCAGCTGTGATGGCTAAAGGTGAATTCTTCTAGGGGCTAGTTGCTGGACCACTGAAGTTCTTTGAACCTTTTGAAGCTCTAGAATTGTGACTTGATCTGTTGTTCCATCCCCAATAATGATCATGGAAAGAAGCAACAGTACAGACAAAATAAGAGTGGCACAGGTTTTCAGTCACATGGCAAACAGGCGAAGGAGGGGCTGTCCCACCAGAGTCTTACGAATTTCTTCTTCCTCAAAAAATTCCATGAAAAAAGAAAACATGTTCCCTCATTGGAGCCTTTCATATGCCCACTTAGGTGCATCTCAGCAGCCATTTAAAAGGCTCCTTCCTATCAGCATATGGTAAGAAGACAGAAAATAGTTAGAATACTTGGCATGCTCTTAATTGAGGGCGAGAAGCCTCCCTTATGTATCGTCATCCATTTCTAGAAGCAGGATTCATGTGGACATTCAGCAGGCACTGTACATGTTCCAAGGGCTGGACCTTTATTGGCCAGTCCCCTTCTTCCTCTTAGGATAAGAATAACAGTGTTCACATTTCTTTAGCACTTTACTGTTTATAAAGGATCTTCCTATAGGTATTATCCCTATTTTACAGATGTGTAAACTGTGGCTCAGAGATGTTAAATTACCCAGAGTTATGTAGGTTGTAAGCCTCAGAGCCTAGATTCAAACCACAAGATTTTGAGCTGAATAAGATTGTCATGACTATCTATGAAGGGATTCTTAACTTTTTTTGCTCATGGATTCCTTTAGAAGTTGGCTGAAGTGTATGGACTCTTTGATGTTTTTAAATGCATAAAATAAAATACACAGAATTACAAAGGAAACCAATTATGTCAAACTATCATTAGCAGCATATTACAAAAAACAAAATCCCCCAAATAACAACCCCAAAACCCCCATGGACTCCAGATTAAGAAGCTCTGATCTCATCAAATCCCTTCATTTTACACAGTAAAGAAATTGGTCCAAAGAGGCAAAAGAACTTGCCCAAAGTTTGCTGGGTAGTAATAAGCAGCTAAATTGCTGCTTAATTCTTGGCCTCCAAAGCCAATGCTCTTACTCTTAAGTAGTACTCTTTTTTTCCTTCATCTGTGCCTTTTTGAGGTTTCCTAGTTCCCTGTTGTGTTCATTGGGCAGCTAGGTGGCACCATAGTGCATAGAGCACCTGGCCCAGAGCCAGGAAGACAGCTTACACACTTACTCAAACCCTGTTTGCCTCAGTTTACTCATCTGTAAAATGAGCTGGAGAAGGAAATTACAAACCACTCCAGTGTCTTTGCCAGGAAAGCCTCAAATGGGGTCACAAAGGGTCGGACACAGCTCAACAATGAAACTTGTGTTCTTTACACTGTCACATTGCCCGCCTCAAATTAATTCTTTTCTCTAGAGGACCAGCTACACTTTAAATTGCAGCCCTTTTATTTATTTATTGTTATATTTTAAGTTCCAAACTGTCTCTCTCCCCTCCTCCCACACTAGAAAAAGTTATCATTTAACACAGACTTGTTAGTGTGTGTAAAACCATGTTATGGGCACTTATCAGTTCTTCCTCTGGATTTGTATGGCATCTTCCTTTATAGTTGATCTGAGTATTTATAGTTCTCAGAATAATAATCGTTCACAATTATCCTTTGAACAATACTGCTGTTACTGTATACAACATTCTCTTAGTTCTGCTCGCTTCATTTTTCATTATTTTATGTAAGTCCATGTTTTTCTAAAATCAGCCAGCTCATCATTTCTGGTGGCACAGTAGCGTCCCATCACAATCACAATACCACAACTTGTTTAGCCATTCCTCCATTGATGGACATCCCCTCAATTTCCAGTTCTTTGTCACCACAAAGAAAGTTGCTATAAATATTTGACAACATGTAGGTTCTTTCCCTTTTCCCCTGATCACCTTGGGAAACAGACCTGATAGTGGTGTCGCTAGTTCAAAGGGTATGCTTAGTTTTGTAACTTTGGGCACAATTTCAGACAGCTTTCCAAAATGATTGAACCAGTTCACGGTTCCACCAACTGTATATTATTGTGCAGATTTTTCCACATCCCCTCCAACATTTGTCATTGCTCTCTTCTGTCATTGTAGCCAACCTGATAGGTGTGAGATATCTCAAAGTTGTTTTAGTTTGCATTGCTCTAATCAATAATGATTTAGAGCATTTTTATATGACTACATATAGTTTTTATTTCTTCATTGAAAAACTGCCTGTTCATGTCCTTTGACCATTTATCAATTAGGGAATGACTCATATTCTTATAAATTTAACAAAGTTCTCTATATTTTTGAGATATGATACCTTTATCTGAGAAACTGTCTGTAAAATGCACCCCTCCTTGCAATTTTCTACTTTCCTTCTAATCTTGCCTACATAGGTTTTATTTGTACAAAATCTTTTTAGTTTATTGTAATCAAAACTATCTATTTTACACCTGACAATGCTCTCTCGCTCTTGTTTATTCATAGATTCTTCCCCTATCCATAAATCTGATAGTAATGTGTTCTATGTTCTTCTAATTTTCTTATGATATCTTCCTTTATATCTAGGTCATGTATCCATTTTGACCTTATCTTGGTAAATGGTATAAGATATTAACCTGTATCTAATTTCTGCCAAACCGCTTTCTAATTCTCCCACACCCCACTTTTTTTTAACCAAATAGTGTATTGTCCCAAGAGCTTAAACGTTTATTTTTTTGTCAAATACAAGGTTACTATAATAATTTATTAATGTGAATTGTATATCTACTCTGGTCCACTGATCCATCTTTCTATTTCTTAGGCAGTACCAGATGGATAATTACTGCTTCATAATTATAGTTTCAGATCTGCTTTTGCTAAACTTCCTTCCTTTATATTTTTTCATTAATTCTTTTGATACTCTTGACCTTTTGTTCTTCCAAATGAATTTTATTATCATTTTTGTAGCTTAATAAAAATAATTTTTGATGGTTTAATTGGGATGACATTGAATAAGTGGAATAGTTTAGGTAGAATTGTTATTGATTTTATAACCTTCTAGATGTATATGTTGCCCCTTTTTTAACTTATTTCCGATAAGTGTAGGTTTCCAGCACTACCAGCCCTCCCCCCACCTTGCTTCTTTTGCATCACTTTTTCCTTTCATGCCTCCTTTGTATGAGATAATTACTCCATTTTTTCATAGAATCACCCCATCACACACAGTTCATCCCAACCCTTTCTTTTAAACTACCCAATGATGACAAATAATGATGACAATTTTAAGAGTACTGATAACATTGTCACATGTAAGAAGTAAACAGTTTGACCTTATTGAGTCCCTTATAATTGTCTTTAAAGTTTACCTTATATTTCTCCTGGATGTTATATGTTGAATTTTCCATTAAGTTCTGCTCTTTTTGTCACAAATACCTGAAAGTCTTTCAGTTTGTCAAATGTACATTTTTTCCCCCATTCAGGATTATACTTAACTTTGCTGGGTAAATTACCCTTGGTCATAACCCCAAATCTGCAAAATATAGTGTCCCAAGACCTACAGTCTGTCAACATAGTAGCTGCTAGGTTTTGTATAATACTGATTGTAGCTCCTAGATAATTTAAATTTTTTTTGTTGTTGTTGCTTGCAATATTTTTCCCTTAACTTGGGAGCTTTGAAACTTGGCTATGATACTCCTGTAAGTTTTCCTCCTGCAATCTCTTTTAAGTGGTGATTTGTGGAATTTTTCAATTTCTGCTTTACCTTCTTGGTCTAGAACTTCAAGGTAATTTTCCTTAATAATTTCTTGTAATATTATATCAAGATTATTTTTTTAGCATAACTTTCAGGTATTCCAACTATTCTTGTATTTTCTCTCCTTGATCTGTTCTCCAGATCACTTGTTTTTCTAATGAGATGTTTCACATTTTCTTCTATTTTTTCCATTTTTTTGATTTTATTATTTTTTGGTGTCTTGTAATGCCATTAGCTTCCCCTTGCCCAATTCTAGTTTTCAAGGAATTATTTTTTCCTTAAGTTTTTTATTATTTCCAGTTGGTTGATTTTTCAAAAATTTCTTGCTTTTCTTGGCTTGTTCTTATTTTTTTTTCTAGTTTATCCTTGGTCTCTCTTCTTTCATTTTAAAAGTACTTTTAAAGTTCTTCCACGAACTCTTTTTTGGACTTGTGACCCTTTGATGTTTCTCACTGAAAGAGGAGTGGCTTTTTTAGCTCCACTATCTTCCTCTGAATATGAACCCAGATCTTCTCTATCCCAAGAGTAGCTATTTATGGTTGTGTTATTTCCTCTTTGTTTATTCGTTTTTAATTTGTTTTTAGCAGCTTATTGTTATAATCAAGATCCAGTCCCAAGGTGTGGGAAATGATGCCCCAAGCCTCAGATCCTTCTTACTGTCCCAGGGTCCAATCTTGGCCACTCCTTTCCACTCCCAAGTCATGCCTAGGGCCCTCAGTCATGCTGTCCCACAAATGCTCTTGCTCCCTGTTGTCCCTCTGGTGGCTGCAAACTTCAGCTTTCCTCTCTGCCCTAGGAAGCAGGGACTCTGTTCTCCCACAAGGGTCCACACAGCCAGCAGGGTTCCCACCCCTCTGCTACTGCACTCACCAACTATGTGCTAGCTCCTTTTCCCCTTCAGCCATAGTCGGAGACTTTGTCTGGTCAGCACAACTGTGCTTGGCATCCCTCTTCAATCTTCAATTGAAGGTCCTTCAATCTTCTTCTACTCAGCTCTCCCACCCCCACATTGTTGGTGAAGTGAAAGTTCCTGAGAATGAGGCTGCCTCTCTACCCAGCTGCCCCCAGGGTTTATTGTTTGTTGATTCCGGCAGAGTTGGCCTGGACGTGTTTGCACTTCACTCAGGCGAAACCTCCGTCTCTGGAGATTGGGTCTTTTCTGGGGTCTTCTCAAGTTGTCTTAGGAGGGCAGCTGCTTTACCCCACTTTTGTTTATTTCTGCTGCTTTACATTCACTCTGAAGCAATGTTCTGTCTTTTTTTTGTGCAGGAACTTTGGTAAGAATAAAGTTTTCTGACCAATTCTGTCATCTTTCCAGAATCCTTTCGAGACATCAGATATGGTATTCTTAACCTGGGGTCATGAACTTGTTTTTAAAATATTTTGATAACCATATTTTAATATTATTGGTTTCTGTTGCAATCTTATTATTTTTAAAAAGGCCTTTTAAAATATTTACCTGAAGAATCAATAGGTTTCACCATACTTGCAAAGGGATCCGTGATGCAAAAAAAGGTTAAAAACCCTAAGAATAGATGATGCCTTAAAAATTATTTTTCCATAGTATTGTCCATATTAGGTTGATAATACAAACACACAAAGTTTAAGGAAGTTCTTAGAGAACTAAAGATAGTACCATACTTCTGTTGGGTCTAATGGTGTTAACTGCAATGCGTGTTCTTTAATTGGATAAATGATCCCCTTTTACTTTTGTTTCTAAAGGAATTTCGTCATGTCTTTTTTTCCTGTTCATTTGTATTAATGAAATAAGAAGTTTGATAATAAAAAGTAGGTGAATTTTAGATAAATGAAAATAACTTGATTTGGGTTCAAACAATTCCTGAAGGAATGAATCTACATTTTGTCATCTCCAGTTCAATAGGCTGTAGGTAACCTCCCAGTCATTAGCAACTTCTATTTGGTAGATGACCGTGTTCTGCAGAGCACTTACTGACACAATTCAATTCTATAGCCAATTATTAAGTGCCCGCTATGGGAAAGCCATTTGCTAGCTGCCGGGGACTCTGAGATGGAAAAAACAACACAGACCGTGACTTCAGGGATCTCCCAATGAAAAAGAAGAAATAAGACTTTCCATGTAAATATGAAGCAAAATAGCTGATAGGAGTTTAGATCAAAAGTTAAAGGGGATATAAAAAAGCAGAGATCACTCGCTACTAGGGCCTGTCAGAGAAGTCTTCACAGAGGAGGTAACACCTGATCTGAGTACTAAAGGGATAGAAAGGTTGCGACAGGCTTAAATGTGGGGGAGGGGGAAGGTTCCAGGCCCAGGGGAAAGAGGCGCTAGAGGACAGGGCCAAATCAGATACAATTTATCTGGAATGCAGAATGCATGAAGTAGGGGATCGTAGAAGATGAGCAGGAACTAGATTGTGAAGGACTTTAGATGCCTGGTTAAGGAATTTCATTTTTAACCTTTACGTCATAGGGAGCCACATAATTTTTTTTTTATTTCAACAAACATTTATTAAATGTCTACAATGTTCAAGGTACTATGTCACACGCTGGGGATTCAAAGACAAAAAAAGAAAGGAAGAAAGAAAAAAAGAAAGAAAAAGGGAAGAAAGAAATAAAGAAAGATGTTCCTGGCCCTCAAGGAGCTTCCATTCTGCTTGGGGGTTATAATATATTTCTTGAACTGGGCTTTCCATCTCTTGAACCTGGCATATTTAATCCAAAAAAGAGAAAAGTCAGAGTGGGGTGGGGAGGTCAGAGACATGATAACTGTCTTCTAGCATTTGAAGGGCTGTCCTGTGGAGAAGGCTCTGTTTGGCCCCAGGGGGCAGACCCAAGACCAAAGACTGGGAGTTGGGAACAGGATAATTTAGGCTTGATGTCAAGAAAAGCTTGCTAATGAATAATTAGAGTATTCAGACATTAGAACAGGCTACTTGGAGATGGGGTGGGTTCCCTCTACTTGGAGAGGTAGGATGATCCCTTGTCAGGCATGTTATGGTGGGATTCTATCCATGTATGGCTGAACAAGAAGTCCATTGAGGTACCTGCCTTCCTCCTATTCCTTCAGCTCTCTATTGGTCCAAACTGTCCGTCCTTCCTCTCGGAATCTTTATCTTCATTCAAGGCATCTTCTCCTTTGTGGCATCTTCTCCATTCCCCTCCTCCACTTTATCACTCTTCTTACCCTCTGCATATTATCATATATTGGTATGTCCGTGTTCCCATTGGACAATTCAGGGGTTGTGAGGGTATAAAAGGAGAAATACCCACTGGAGGGGATCTTGAGGGATGCAGCATCTTTTGGGAAAAGTCTGGGAGAATCATAAGAAGGATTAAGCATGAAGGGAAATTCCTAGGGTCAGTAACTTAGAGCTGGGAGGGACCATAGAAGCCATTTAGTCCAATTACCTCATTTTACAAATGAGGAAACTGAGGCCCAGTGAAATTAAATTACCCGCAAAGATGGCATTCTAGAGAGCACAATGGGATGGAAGGGCATAGAAAGTTGTGGGTCATGGAGGGGCAGGGTTTAGGTGGGCAGGGATGATAGTGTGGAGTAAAGAATCTCAGCAGATGGTGATACTACCAGAGAGTACTGTGGATATGAGCTAAAGATTTTTTAAACTAGCATTTATATAGTGCTTTAAGGTTTGCAAATTATGAATATTATCCTCACCATAACCCTGTAAGGTAGGTGTTATTATTATCCCTGTTTACAGATGAGGAAATTGAGGCAGAGAGTATATGACTTGCGGAGGGTCAAGTAAGAGTCAGGTTGGACTTGAATTCAGGTCTTTTTGGCTCCAGGGCCAGGGCTCTTTCCGTTGCAGCACTCAGCTGCCAGATCTTTTATCAGATTCCTCCGCAGCTGGTCCCCTTAGTTCTGCCCCTGGCATGGATGATTGAGTGTTTTGTGTTTGTCTATGGGCGTGTATATGTCTTCACCAATCAAATCACTCATCGTGCCCCTCCCAACTGCTTAGCTTCTCTATGCTTCTCTCTGAGCTGTGTGACTCATTGAATTGACCCTGCCAAAGCCATTACCTTAAGAAATGTTTAATCAATTTGGTAAATATAGAAATAAACATATTAAAATAAAAGCAGACACTGATCATGTCCCAGACTAAGACTTTTGTCTAAACCTCACTCCAAGCCCTCCTGGCCTGAAATGCTTCATGGATCATTGTCCATCTTCTTCCTTCTTTCCCTGTCCCAAACTGTCTTATGTTGGTTCCTGAAGTCTGAATTACAGCACAGGGATTTAATAGATATAGACTACCCAGATCCTTTTAAAACTAGAGCCTCATACATGCAATTAACTTATGGTTGGTACAGAAAGCACTCTAGAAGCTTGAGCTCCCTCCTCTGTTTGCAGTGCTTGGGCAAGTGGATCACAGAAGGCTAACTTTAATTTTTTAATCATTGACACTCCCCAGGATAGAAAAGTTTGCTGGGTTTCAGTCTGTTCCTGTAACCCTACCACCAAAAGAGGGGCCAGATGAAATACTCCAGAGGTGAGACCCATGGTTTAGCCTGATTGTCTCAAATCTAGTGTCCATAGCGTCTGGGAGGCAGATGAAGTCTCAGATATGATTGGGTGCCTCTTAGCACCTGTCTTTCACCTACAGAAACTTGTACTGTCCTCCCTTACATCTTGAGGAGGCAAACCAGACAAATGAAGAATAGCAATGAGCCGTCAGGGATGCTAGAATGTCTTGTTACATCAAGGATAAGGGGAACAGGAGTTTTCTAGCAGTCATAACTAGCCATGTCTAGGAGAAGATTCTGTGGGGGGTGGAGAGTTGTAGACCAGTAGCATAGAGTTGCAGTGGGGATAGTAATATATGGGACAGTCCTACCATTGGGAATGACCATCTTTCTCCTAATGAGTCCTTTAGGGTAGCTACAGTGGCCTTGGGGAGGAAATGCAAAATGGATCAGGAGTATACACAGTGTAACAGTTCACTCAGCTGATGCAACTTCCCTTCCCAGAAAGTCTGAGGAGCTTGCTTCAGAGAGAGTAGTGATGACATGCCTTGGAGAGTCTGGGGAGCATGCATAGACATTCTGTAACTGGTTCTGATCTGCTGACTTTGTGGTGAATGGGAGGCTCTTTATTTGACTGCAGAGACATTCAGAAGGTCTTAGTCAGCATCTCTCTCTTCACCTCCTTGTCTTCAGCGGCACTCTGAGGCTCACATCTCTGATGAATAGATTCCATCAGAGATATTAAATGGATGTGAGTTCTGTTCAGCACAGTCATACTATTGCCTCTTACTTCCTGAGGTTGGCCCTTTTTGAGTTGGGTTCAGCACAGTCATACTATTGCCTCTTATTTCCTGAGGTTGGCCCTTTTTGAGTTGGGTGGAGCTTAGACTTGTACTTTAGGAAGTTTTGGCAGCTGTGTGAAAGATGGTTTAGAGAGGGGAAGACACTGGAGGTGGGGAGATGCCTAAATGGAGGCTATTTCAGTAACAGGTAAAGCGGTAATGAGCTAGGATTGTGGCCATGGAGACTTTGTGCAGGTAGAATTCAACTCAACTAAATTTTTTTTTTTTACCTCATACAATATGGATAAATACATGAATGAAAAGCAATTATTAAATTATTACCTTGTGGGAAGCACTATTCTAAGCCATTGAAAATACAAATTCAAAATTCCCTTAAGGAATTTATATTTTAATAGGGGGAGATGCATATATGAGAATAATGACCCAGAAGAGTGTTTTCTGCAGATTGGCAGATTGTCTCACCAATTAGTAGATTGTCTCACCTTTTCCAGAAGCAGTGGTAGAATCTGATTTCATTATGCTTTCCAGAGAGAGGAAAGAGGGGAAGGACAGTTTGAGGTGATTTGGCTGAGGGCGAGAAGACAACCAGAAAACAACAGCATTCTTAAAAGTTGCCAAGACTTTATTTTCTTTGGCCTTTCATGTTACCGGATTTCTTCTTATAGTCCAGTGGACCTCTTTATCCTCTTCCTAAACATAAGGCTGATTTAGATTAAGAAAAAAAAATTGAAGATTCAAGAAAATTGCTTTTTTTTTTCTCCTAGCAATTAAGCAGTGGGAGAGGTGTCAGAAAACTCAGGGTGACATAAGTGTGGAGGAGGGAGAATTCTCAGGCCCTTCTGCCTAGACTCCAGCATCTTTCTCTGCCATGTTACAGGATAGTGAAAAAAAATGGGAGTGGGGGTGGTGGTAGATAATGGATTGAAGGAACTAATGCTCCCTCCACTATGGTTTGGCCAGTAGAAATACAGCTATTAGGACGAGGGCCTTTGAGGTGACAAGAAGGGGTGCGGCCAATACAAAAGAAACAGGAAATGGATAATGGAGCAAATCTGTTTGTGAGTGTCATACAAAGCAGCTCCTCCACGTGCTGTGCCGAGTACACAAAGATGAAACAAGGACCCAGTTCTTCCCTATAAGGTTCTGAAAATCAAAAGTATGAGATGGGGGCGGGGTGGTTATTAGCAACTTGGTGTGCACTGACCTTGGTTGGGAGACAACAAAAGTCACATGCTAACTATCAGTAATTGTTCAGCACAGAGCCTCTGGTCTCCTTGAAGATTTCAGAAGTAAAGATTATCACCAAAATCTGCTTGCAACCTCACCAGCAGATAACTAAAATCAGTGCTGACAAAAACAGAAAACTTGGCTTATCTGTGGGAGTGACCAGGAGCCTAGGAGCTGCAACGGCAGTAGTTTAGCTCTTTGGACCTATCAAATATATCACAGCTGGCTTGTGCATCTATTTCATGAGTGCCAGCCAAGGACAAGCATTCTCTGGGACAGCAAATGAGGCTTACTGGTAATGAGGTTAGGGAGCTCGGTGGAGCTACCAACTCTGAGACTATTATTCTGGTTCAGCTGTATGGGCCTGGACCGACTGGAGGGGAACTAAGAACATCAAATATAGTATGTGTATGTATGTTACCTACATGTCATATATGCTATGGGATGTCTAAGTTCATAAACACAATTGGTGGGTGGTGAATGAGGCCCGGCTCACCTCTTTGGAGAGTAGAGCCAACAGCAGTGCCTGCTCTGCCAGCCCTTCAGCAGCAGCTTTTGAGGGTGCTATTTTCTCCTCTCTGTGTCATCTTGGCTCCGTCACTTAATCTCTACTGGCCTCAGTTTCCTCGTCTGACAAATTAATGGCATGGATTAAATAACCATTCTATTTCTAAACCCATGATATGAGGGTATCAGGCTAGAATAATATTGATCAGCCAGCCCTCAAATATCTCTCTAGTCTAGGGATACTAGTTCAGGACAAAAGAAGCACCAGTCTGGATTATTCTTAACAGGAAGGTAACCCTTAGTTATACTTCCACTAAATGCTCATTGTAAAAAAGAGCATCAGAAATAGAGAGTTGTAAATAAGCCCATTTATCCAAGCAAATGGCAAACAGAAATCAGAGAAGTTATATGGATCAGACTGTGCCAAAGACGATATAAGAGTGAATGAGATTTTCATCTAGGAGTGAGACAAGACCTCAGCTCAAATCGAGAATGAACAATTTCATTCAGAGATGGTCCATTCTAGCAACCTTTAGAAATCCAAGCAAATCCATTGATATGATGGGGCAGACTTCCCATGCATTTCTCTTTCTCTTCCCTGGAGTGTCCACTGACATGTCTGTGTGAAGAAACTCTGGAATCAATTCATTAATTCCCTTAAGAAAATTCGTGGTCCAGTTCAGCAGCTCTCCACCAATCAGGAGAACCTCCACAGGCAACAAGCACAAAGCACCGGGTTTCCCTATCTTCACCTTGCTTGGTTGGGAGCCAGGTTACAGAAAGCAGATGCCATCTCAGAAGATGAATTTGAGCTTCTTCAAACAAGGTAGATTGCTATGGGCAAGTACCAATGACTCACATTTATATTGCACTTTATTGCTTATAAAGCACTTTAAACACACACATTGGCATTCTTACAACAGCCCTGTGGCAAGGGTGTGTTGTTAAATGTTTAACAGCCAACTCTCTGAAAAGGTAGTAGACACTATTAAGTTTAATCTGCATTATTAACATTTTCCCCATTGCTTTCTTAAGTCTAGAGCATTAACAAGGTAATAAATCAAGGCCTAACTCGTAGCATTTGCTGATTTCTAAGGTGTAAATGCTTAGCACAGTGCCTGGCACACAGGAGGTGCTTAATAAATGTTTATTGATTGATTAAATGTTCACACTGAAAATTCCTGAGCTGCTGTGAGCTGGCTCCAGCACACCCCTGCCTGTGAAATAGCCTTTGACCTCAACTCCTTTGAAGTTTCTACTGTACATCGCTGATTCCTGGTCTATCCATCTTACCATTATACTGTACCTCCAAAAGCACCAAAAATTTAGAACCAGAAAGGAACTTAACTGTCAGGCACAGCATTTGGCCCAAAGTAAGCACTTAAATAGCAATTTTTTTTCATTTTTTCATTCACTCATTTATCCATTCCTTCATATTGTATAGCCCCCTTCATAACAGATGAGGAAGCTAAGGCCCAGAAGAATTATGACTTTATGTGGTATCACTTAAGTTGGGACTTTCTTACTGTTTTAAAATGATTAATTAAGTATCTTTGATTGAGCCTTACTAGGTGCAAAGTCCCAGGCCCAAACCCCTATCTACTAGGTGCTTAAGTCTGTGTGGGCATGAAGCCCTCAGGGTCCTAAGGGGAGTTGCTAAGACTACAGCCAATAGTAGGAGCCTAAGTTCTGGTCACTCAGATGATGTTTGATGATGACTAAAGAGGGTATAAAAAGCTAGAATAGAGCTGTTTGGGAGGGCTCTCACTCTTGGAGGCATGTTGAAGTGGAGACTCTGGGCAGCTGTAGGTAAGGACCCTCCAGCTTGTAAACCTGGATGTTCAGACTTTGTTAAACCCTGGTAACTATGTGTTGAGATTTGAATCAGACAAGGTCTGTCTGTTGATGTTTGTAATTTGTTTGTATTTGCTCTGAGGCTCAGGGTGCTGGCTTTTCCCCCTGAACTAAGTGAATGATATTTGTATGTTGGATTAAATTGAGATTGTTAACCCCTTAATGTTACTTTCCTTAGTAAAGCAGATCAAAAGAACCTGTGTTGGCAGCTTTCTGTGTGCTGGTTGTTGGTGGGTCTTACACCCCTACGGCAGCTGCTAGCCAAATTGTAGCAACACTTTCTCAAGGCCGTTTATTCCACAAACATTTATTAAAGTGCCAGGTACTGTGCTAAGCACTGTGGCAAAGGACAGGCCTTGCCCTCAAGGGGCTTACAATCTACTGAGGCCCTACAGGTAAGAGAGAGCAGAACTGGGATCTGAACCAGCCCCAGGTTCTCTTTCTTCATATCCAATGCTCTTACTTTAACCTTGTGTTAGGCTGCTTTTCGGGGGATGAGGAGCACTATGAGAAAAAGAAATATATTTTCAAATGTCCAGAGGCCCTGCAAATGGCAGCTCTCAATGGTCAGATTTTGTGGAGAGTTTGAAGGTGTGAAATTCTTTGTATCCATTATCTCTGATCCTAACAGCAACATTGTATGGAAAATGCTGTTTTTATTCCTGTTTTATGGATGAATCAATGGAGAGAATTTCCTATGGGCATGTTAGCTACTAGGTGGCAAGATTTGAACCCAGGATTTCTTGATCCCAGTTCCAGTACTCAGCTAGCTAGTAATGTGTTGACTCAGGCCGTCTGTGTCCCTGTGCCCCTGTTTTTCCTTCCCCCAGGAAGACCAAGGCTTTAACTCTCTGGCTTTCCCTGCTGGTATCTTGCCAGGGCTGCCCTCTTTGTTCCAGACCCAGTTTGCTGCAGAAAACAAACACGAGCTCTTAACTTCTCCTCTGCCCTTTCCATCCTTGTACCATCTCACCCTTGCACAATCTGGTTTTTTGCTGGTGATCACTATGGGGAAACATTCACGGGTTTAACAATATAAGCAAAGGGGAACGTGATAGGCCTAGAACAGGTTTTGAAAGGTAACAGCCCTGTTCTGTATCTGTGGCTCTGGCCTCCGCTCATCTCAGTCAATGACTCAGCTCCTTCTGGCACAGGAATGCAGACCTCGATTGCTCGCCCCTGGATAAAGGCAGAGAGCCAGGCACAGATACATGCCAAGCTGAAACTGACCTGAGAAATCATCTTGGATTCCACCCCCTCATTTTTTAGTAGAGAGAATGGGGGACCAGTGAGGGAATGTACCTTTCTCAAGGTCACATAGCCAGTCACTGACAGAGCCAGGACCAGAGCCCCTCCTCATTTATCTGCGTTTCTTTCTGTTTCTTCTTCCTCTCACCTCTAATACATCTATACATCCCCTGAATCAACCTTGGAAGTTGCTGCTGCAACTTCCTCCTATCCTGACATCACTGTTTGTAGGGAGGACCCCAGGGAAGGTGAGAATTAGACCTCCTTACCAATCACGCATTTCCCCTGGCCTTGGAGAGGCCCCGTAACCTTTCCCCCTGTAATGTTTGGAGACATAAGGGACAGGGACCCCAAACTCATTTTCTTTAAATGAAGATTCACAAACTAACAATCTAGCATTTTCCACTGGCCACTCTGTAGCCACTGGCTTCTGTCTAGACTACCCCTTTGCCCCACCTCCATCAACTCCAATCCACCCTGCGCCAGATTAATCTTCCTAATGCACAGCTCTAGACACATTATTCCTTACAAAATGTCTATGATCCCATATTGCTCCTTGGATAATGTCCAAATCCTTCAGTTGGGCATCTAAAGCCCTACCCAAGTCAATCCAGGCCTACCTTTTTAACTTCATCTCCTCACACTGTTCCTTTACTAAACATTTCCCCTTGTTTATCTCTTATTCCTACTCCTAACCCTCCCCCATGAACACCTTCCATCAGTAGTAGCTACTATCTTGTCTGTTAAGCTTTCCCTGATTCTCCTGACCAGAAGTAATCTCTCCCTTCTTTTCTCCCTTAGCACTTTGTGTCTCTCTCATGTATTTCCTAGGCTCTGTTATATATTATAATTACTGATATATGTGTCTCATTTTTCTTAATAGACTCCTAGAGGTCAGAGACCATGTCTCCTTCATCTTTGTGTCTCTGTGGCTCATAACACAAGATTGTTTATACAGTAGACATTTAAAAATGTATCTTATATTTGGATGACTATTTGACAAATCTTGGTCTTCCACAGATAGCAAGCTCTGTGGCCTTACTTTCTCAGAGCCTGGCTACCTACATCTCCTCTTTAGGGATCTAGGGGTATTCCTAAGGGGTTGTGATGTCTCTTCTCTAATGTTATCAACTTGAAATCCCATTCTGATATATTTTCTCTACTATTGGCCATCAATGGTCACATTTACCCAATTAACATCATTTAATCTTTCAAAGGGATATTTACTTTGAAAACATATTAAGTACAAAAGTACTATATTTCCCCTACATAGCTTCCTTTCCCCACAGAACTTGATTGTTCCCAACTTCCCTGATTCAGTTTCCTAATGTGGGGGCATAAAAGGTCCTAACCTCATATAGTCATTGCCCCTCAAACTTGGTGGGTGCAAGAGACCACTTGAGTCATTATGCACAGATGACTGATTGATCAAACGTATTTCCTGATGTAGAAAAGAGGGAACACATCCAGAGAAGATAAGTGGTATTATATCTATGTTTCATAGCCTTGTGGGGTTAGGACGAAATAAACCTCCTCTTTTTGTAATTGTTCAGTGACTCGTGAGTGAATGTAAATCGATCTTTGTTTTTCTGTCCTTTCCCTCATAGTTCCCTGGTTGAGACAATTGTGGAAAATGGAAGAAGGACCTTAATGCGCGCGCACACGCGCGCGCACACACACACACACACACACACACACACACACGCACACGCACACACACACACGCACACACACACGCATACACATTAGGAATTGGTATAGTTTTAATAATTTTGTAAACTATCCTAATTTATTTTTTTCCATTTTAGGAAAAACTGACAAATGAATCTAAAAGCCTAGAGTTGAAAATAGGTTTTAATTACAGCAAGACAATTCAATAAGCATCTACTGTGCCAGCTACTGAATGAATTTAGATTAAGCTTAAGAAAGGACTAACTATCTGAATGAGGTCGAGATGCTATAGAATTACCATTCTTGGAAATTTACAAAAATAGTGAAAGGATGGGGTGCCTCCCTCAACCCAGTTAGTCAATTGATCAATGAATAAAATAGAAGTTTTAAATGTATAAAGAAGATGATTTATATCCTGTAATCTTCTTATTCAGTGTGAATATTTTGAATCAAGAAAGAAAGCAAGGTGATTGGCAGAGAGCACTGGTCCTACCCATTGAACCTATTCATGGATGAGCTCAGTTTAGCCCAGAAATGGAAGATTTTGGTTCTGGAGTTGAAGATTCTAATTTTTGCCAAACTTCTGATAGGGTAATGTTCTTAATGGGAGAAGAGTGTTTTTTCCTTTCTCTTCTCCCTCTTCCCTCTCCACTAAGCATGCCACTTGAAAGGAGGGACTGATCAGAGATAGTGTGTCCAACCTGGAGCACAGAGCAATGGATCAAGAACAAACACAGATACAGACACACACACACACACACACACACACACACACACAGATACAGACAGACATCTGAGAGAGGAATACGCTATAAGGCATGTGAACCCTTGAATCCAAGAAGAATACTTGCTATGAGCTCAAAAAAGGACCTTCTATAACAAAAATTAGTTTACCCTTTGGCAACACAATGTGTGTATTTCTATTACTATTGTCTAAATTTAAGACACTCTTCTCCTTTACTCTGCGTATTCTTGTGGGAGAGAGTACCCTGCACTTTTGGAGAGGAATATTTTGTATCAATGGTTCTTTTTCTACCACCTTAGCATATATCCTTTTTCTAAAAGCTAATTGAGGCTGGCTAATCTTCAATGGGAAGCACACCAGTCAGGGCTCATGAGTAACATGGTTACCCCTAGATATATGAGAGGGTGAATATTCAGTCACCTTCTGGGTACCTAACCTGGTAGTGTTAGTGGAATTGGGGAAGTATTGGGGAAGTAGGAATAGTAGTACGCATCCTATTTTTGTTGATGACAGAGGATCAGATTAAATCATTTGCTAGATTCTAAGACTCCATGAAACTCATAATCTGTGCCATTCAACAAATAATTTTTAAACAGTCACTATCTGCAAGCCCTGTGATTTTATTGGCATAGAAAACTTCCCTTGAGGCAATTTCCACTGTCAATGCATATCTGCAATTTATAATCTTAGAAGGTTGCCTGGATTACTAAGAGGTTAAATGGATTTTGCTGGATCTCATAGCCAGTATATATCAGAGGAAAGACTTAAACCCAGGGCTTCTGGACTTATTAGGCTAGCCCTCTGTCCATTATGTTACCCTACCTGCCACAGATCCTGTTCATGTAAGGTGTACTACGCTAATACATCTTTACAGGCTTTGCATATGGGGAAGGGGGGTGGGCATGTAGACTACTGGGAAGAGAGTGAGATGACTTTTATCTGTGGGTCCTGTGTCACAAAGTAGGGCAATACCCCTGAATACTCAGGAGACGTATGATCCAACATAGATTAGCAACTATTTTCCTCTACTATTTTATTTCCCCTAGGGATATGAAACAATTAAAAATAGATTAATGCTTCCATAATAATGATTGGGTCTCAGGTATGTATCCAAAGACATGTAATTTCATTAGCATGGGAAATTTCCTTCACTAAGGCAGATTGACATACAATCCATAACTTAGCATATAAGTTCTAGCAAGATGCCTGAGATAGTTTGGCACGGTGTATAGAGATCTGACTATGAAACTAGAAAGACCTGAGCATAAGTCTTAGCTCCGACACATACTGGCTGTTTGACCCTGACAAGTCACTTAACCTCTAAATAACTCAGGCAACTCTGTAAATCTATAGATTGTAGAGAAGGTGCCCACCTGCATGTGTAGGGGGAATTTCCTCAACCTTGGAATTCCCTGTACCATGACATTGGCCCAATCCACGCACCAAAGCTGTCTGAGGCATAAAGAGGTAAACTCATGTGCTCAAGGATATGCAGCCAAAAAAGTTTTAGAGACAAAATTTGAATCCAGTTTCTTCCTTTAACAAGGCAAAAAATGAACCAGTCCTTGATCCAAAAGACTTTACTAGCTGAATTATTCTAATGGTGATCTAATTGTTTAAGTTTTGTTGGAATTGTATATAATAAAATTTGTGTTATGAAAAAGTCTAACTCTGTTGCCTTATTGTGGCATGCATGGAAATGATTGTGTTCTTGGTGACTAACCAATGAAATGCGAACCTTGGCAGGTCCTCCTAAACTAGACAGACTCTGAGTAAAAATTGAGCTACTGACTATATATTTGCTTTCCAAGGATTGGCTTACTTAAGTACAGAAAGGTTTGTACCAAAAGACCATTCACCAGGTGATCAAATTTACTTTTTGTCCACGTCTACCTAGGAAAAGTACAAATGCACAAAATGGCCCTCAGTCTTGTTTGGTGCCTTTTGACAATGAGGGTGGTGGAGTAGCAGAAAAGAGGCCATGAGGCCATGGAATGTTGGATTTAGGATTGGAAAGGACATTAGAAATCATCAAATCAAACCTTTTCATTTTATAAATGTGGAAACTGAGGCCCAGAGAGGTTAGGTGACTACTCCAGGGTTATACAGCTAGTAAGTGTCAGAGGCAAGATTTGAACCCATGTCTTGCTGACTCCCAGTGCCATGACCTATTCACTATGCCACAATTTAGCAAGTTCTTGGATCATATAATAAGCATTAATTTAACCATTGATATTCAATGTACAGTTGCTGCTCAATGACCAATGAGAGGGAGGGGAGAGAGAGAGAGAGAGAGAGAGAGAGAGAGAGAGAGAGAGAGAGAGAGAGAGAGAGAGAGAGAGAGAGAGAATAAGTTTCAGTGTAATAACAGTTGAACTGAATTTGGGATCCAAAGACCTGACTTTGAATCTTGGTCTTCGTTTCTTATCACCTAGGTGACCTTGGGCAAGTCATGTAACCTACATAAGTCTCAGTCTCCTGATTTACAAAATGATAGAATTAAACTAGAGATGATCTCTATGGTCATTTCCAGCTCAGAATCCTATGAATATACCCACGTTGAGCCAAACCACATCTATATTTATATTCTTATAAAAGGATATTTTAAAAATATAGCTAAATGAAATAATAGCTCACTTCAGATTGGTAAGTAAAGAGTGGACAGATCTAGTTTCATCATGTGGCCAAAGACACAAGCAAACATTTCATGAGATATTTGGTCATCTTCCCTTGTGGTATATGGGGTAAACATATGCATGCTAATCTGGAGATAATTGCAGTGTACGAATAAGCATCTATTGAAGAAAATTAGAGAGCTATTCTACAAATACCTTGAAAAGATCCTTCAAGTCAAGTTAACATATACCTTTCTATTTGGGGACTTGATTGGGAAACTGGGCAGAGGAGAAATTTATGGTTCATGATAAACTCTCTGGCCTACCTTTGGAGACATATTTCATATTAGTTCCCTTCACAGGTCCAAACAGCTGTTCACCTTGCGTGGATTCAACTCTCCTTGCACAAGTGTCTTCCGTGTTTGGAATGCAAGCCCTCCTCACCTCCACCTCCACCTCGAATTCCCACCTTCTTTCAAAGCATAGAATAAAGGTACTCTCTTCTACATGAGGCCTTTCACTCAGTTATCCTTGCTCTCTGTCCCTTTTAAAATCAATTTTATGTACTTAAATTTGGATCTGCTGTCTCTGCCTCTAGTGGAATGTAAGTTCCTTGAGGGCAGAGCCTGTTTTGTTTCCATCTTTGTATCCCCGGTACCTAGGACTGTGCCTTGTACAAACATACTTAGCAGGCACTTACTATGTTTGTTAAATTGAATGACACTATTCGGTAACCTCATATTATGAATACTTTCGCTTTTTTGTGATTCTAATTTTAAAATAAGCTTTATTGATGCCTTTTGTTTTTACATTGTAGCTATATGATTTCACGCTCCACCCTCAGAACTAAACCTTTCCTTTAAACAAAGAAAAACCAGCTAACCAAGAGCAACTGATGTAGTAATTTCATCAGGAAATGTATGCAATGTTCTGTCCTTGTAGTTCCCTAATTTTTTGCTGGGGTGGGGGCATGGAGAAAATATATGCTCCATTGTTTATTCTAAAGAACTGATCATGGTTTTTCTAATTACTCAGAGTTTAGTTTAATTTTTAGCATCCTTTTCATTTACATAATTCTTGTCATGGTGTATATTGTTTTTTGGGAATACTTTTTTGAGACTTGCTTAGATTTTATTTTATTATTTTAATTTTTTAAGGTTACACATGTACAATCATGTTAAACATATTTCTGCATTAGTCATGTTGTAAAAGAAGAATCAGAACAAAAGGGAAAAACCATGAGACAGAAGAAACAACAAAAAAGTGAAAATAATATGCTTCAATCTGCATTCAGATTCTACAGTTCTTTGTCTGGATGTGGATGGCATTTTCCATCCTAAGTCTTTTGGAATCATCTTGGATCGTTGTATTGCTGAGAAGAGCTAAGCCTATCATAGTTGATCACTACACAATATTGCTATTACTGTGTACAATGTTCTCCTGGTTCTTCTCACTTCACTCAACATCAGTTCACATAAGTCTTTCAAGGTTTTTCTGAAATCATTCTGCTTTCATGAATACTTTTTTTTTCTTTTTTTTCTTTTTTTCTTTTTTATTTTTTTATCATGAATACTTTCTTAAAGAAAAGAGGTGGAAGGCACTGGATGTGAGCAGCCCCAAATGAAATAACGAAACATGAAATCGACTGTAATTTATGGAATGGAGGATTAGCCAATCAGAGCCCAGTCTTTGGAGCATGCTCTCATTGGCCCTTCCTATTGAGTCACACAGAGCATTTGCAGATATTACCTTCCTGGTTCCAATCCAACATGTGGAGGCTTGGTGAGTCTAGTCCTGGTCATGAGAGACTGGGGACCTGGTACTATATGCTGAGGAAGAGTCTTCTGGTTGGTTGAGGAGCTGGAAGAAATGATGACTCATGAGCTGTTGAGCCAAAATTGAGTTTGCATGGAAAAGGAGTGATCTGTACCTAGGCCAGTCCTTTTGCATCTTTCTTTTCTGCTGGGAAAGAAGGACTGTTGTGAATTGCTAGATATGAGGAAGAGGGAAAGGGCAACTGTCTTTTCTCCCATCCATATGTGTCCCTGAGCAAATGTTGCCTCTGTTATTTTTGTGTTTGGTCTTTTTTGGATTTTAGGTAAATGAGTATTCTGAGAGCCATCAGACAGGTCCCACCGACAACTGGACTCAATAGCAGAGGCCACTTGAGTGGTAATGGCTGGGCTGGTAGAGGAAGTACTGAAGGTGGAAGTTGAAATACAGAATCCTCACAAACCTCAGGGGTCATGACCACTCCTGATGGAGAGAAATTCATCTATGGACTCTAGGAAGGTAAATACCAGTTTAGAAGAAAAGTAAGCAATCACAAGAAACTACATGCCCTTAGAGCAGATCAAGCTGTCAATTCTTAAAAATAGGAAATGGATAAAAGTGAAAGCATTAATTCTATCACCATTTCCTAGAGAAGTTTAGACAAAGCAAATCAGTTCCCATAAAAAAGAAGCTAAAAGAAAACATTTATTATCTGACAAAATCTTAATCTTACTAAAGGAGGAGATTTAGCTGTCAAAGGATAACATCTGTGTAGAGTAGGAACTTATTTGCAAAACTTCATAAAAGAAGATAACTAAAGACTATAAGTCTGTAAAAAGTTTTTAAAAAGTAGTTGGAAATAGGCTGTAAGTAGATTGATTTGAGAGGGAAATGGAAAGGGAAGAGAGTATAGTACCTACTATGTGCCAAGCACTGTGCTAAGCAGTTTTTACAGATATCTCATATTTGTGAATATTCATATTTCAGAATAACCCTGCAAGTTGGGTTCTATTATTTTCCTATTTTATAATTGGGGAAACTGAGTCAAACCGATTCAATGATTTATCCAGGGTCACACAGCTAGTAAAAGTCTAAGGCTGAATTTTAACTTGGGTCTTCCTAATTCCAAGCCTAGTGCTCCATCTGGTCTGGCATTCCTGCCAATTTCAGGCTGGACTAGAAGCTGGAACTGGAGCCCCATTACACTCCTGTGGTCCAAACCACATAGTTGCTGTTTGCTCTTTGATCAGTACACAGCCTATGACTTGCAATTGTTACTCATATTGAAATGCTACCTCTAGGCATATGTCTACTCACACCACCTTGGATCTGTGGCCCGAGTCTGGGTAGTGAACCACAGGACCACCTCTTCTTGCTCTGGTGCTAATCTTCTTTGCACTAGAATGCTCCTCATGGCTCATTCCTGGTCAGGCCTCATCCCCAGTGTCTATGTACCTAAGTGTCTGTCTCATTATGCTTACCTGGGCTAGAAAAAATGATTCATTTCACCCCCTTGGATTTCCTGATTAGGTTTCAGTCTGCTGCATTTTTTAGATCTCTTTGGGGTTGGGGTAGGGACCAGAAGGAGCTTTGTCCTTTTCCCTGCTATTCCATCAGGGGTTGCTAGGTGGCACACTGGATAGAGTACTGGGCTTGGAATCAGGAAGACTCATTCATGAGTTCAAATCTTGTCTCAATCATTTAGTAGCTGTGTGACCCTGGGCAAATCACTTAATCTTGTTTACCTCAGTTCCTCATCTGTAAAATGAACTGGAGAAGGAAATGGCAAGCCACTCCAGTATCTCTGCAAAGAAAACCCCAAAAATGGGGTCATGAAGGGTTGGGCACAACTGAAGCAACTGAGCAACAACAAGCTATTTCATCATCTGCCTGACCTACTCTTATCATTGCTGCTAATGGAACCAATATATTTAGAATCAACTATCTAAGTACCTTATTCCTCTCTCAGAAGTCAGAAACTTCCAGAAGTGAGGCTAAAAACCGTATATTTCTCTTGTTCCATTTTCCCCTGCCTTGATCAAAGCTCTCTCCTTTTGGCTAGCTCTTCTTCACATTTTTGGAGAACCTCTCTCCTCTCTTTAGTCCCTCCTCCTCTACTCTTCACAGGCATGCCAACGTCCCTGACAACCCCCTGCCACTCCTCTTTTCCAACAGGGTCAAGGCTCTCCTCCCTCTGCTGTCAAGTCACTTAACCTTTTATTGCCTAAGGCAACTCTCTAAGACTATAAGTTGCCAATATGGCTCAGTGGAGGAAGTTTCCACACTAGGAGTTCCCCCATACAGATGAAATCCAAGGTCCAGCCAATGAACTAACTAATGGGATGATTCTTGAATCTTGCTTCCCAGCACCTGTTTAGAAGCCTGGGTCAAACCACCCAATGGGTGACCAGACATTTACCCAGTGGACTGTGGCTGAGCTGCACCTTTTGTACTATGCTAGATGGGGCACAGTGATGGACTATCCCCTGAGGACTCTAATCAGCTGCCTCCTCTCATGGAACCTTGCCCAGCCTGCTCCTCTGGGAAGAAAGCAAAGCCATTATAGGAAAGCAAGGACATTACATTTTATCATTCTTGAGCTACATAGTGTCCAAAAAAAAAATCCAGTTCCTGCTCAGCCTTTTGGAAGAAATGATGAACTGTTGGTCAATGACATGCTGGTTACAAAGTGACATGCTTAAAGAAAATGAAAAGATTCCGAACATATTTCCCTCAGAATCAGTCACATGACACATTTTTCCAGGCAGTCTTGAACATTTCGCACACTTGAGAAAAATGAAAGCCTCATAGGGAATTTGTCTGGTTGAGATGAGGGGGGAGCGAGGGGAAAGAAACAGAATTGGGATTTTGAACTTCACCCAGAAGATGATTGTGCATATGTCGCAGATAGTTACCAACTGCTTGAAATCAGGAAGACTTCATTTGGAACTTGGGACATGTTAGGAAACAGTATGTGGCTGATTGAGGTGAATAGCTGGAAACCCAGGGCAGTAAGAGGTCAGAAATGACTGGGGTGGGAGGGGGTGGTGTTTGCTCAAGGGTTGGGTTTTTTTACTTTTCAATTTTAAGTGCATGAGTTCACTAACTTACAGGACTTAATGCCAGAAAATTTCTTCTTAAAAAAAGCCTGCCAGTTGGATTAGGTCACATCAAACGATTCAGTTCTTCAAGTGTTTAAATTTTTTTTTCTTCTCCCCATACTCTTCTTGGCCAACTGCCTCGTTGCCCTGGAGAAACATCCCATAAGGGTGCTGCTATTATGGTGAATGCCTCTCCTGAAAAGCTTTCAGGAGTCTCAGCCATGCTGCACTTTCACCACTTACTCTCCGGTCATCTTCTCCACTGTTTGGCCGACTGCCCTACAGCATCACCTCCTACCAGTATTACTCCCTTCTCTTCTCCAACCCAAGGGTTGGAACCAGAACCAAGAATCAAATCAACTCCACCATTGTTCCTGGGTCTCCTACCTTCTCGCAGGCCATTCACAGAAGTATCCCATACAGTTCACTACTCTCCTTTGTTAGAGAGTAAGCACCCTGAGGGTAGGGCTTGTCTTCGTTTTGTATTTGTGGTCCTAGCACTCAGCACTGACACAAAGTAAGCACATTTCTCATTCATTCTTCGATGTTAACTTCTAGACAGAGGATTCCTTTGGTCTTTGTCTCCCCCCTCTCCCCCCAATAACCCTCTCTAATATCTGGTTTATTAAATGATAATTGAATTGCACTGAACTTTGTTCTTTGGTTGCTTTCTCTGTTAGATACCCTTCTCTCTGCACATCCAACGAGCCACTCTAGCCTTTTATCTTTCTGTCTTTTTCCCCTTTGTGCTTATGGATAGCCTGACATTGTCAGAAGATCATAGATTTTAGTGCTGGAAGTGACCTTGGATAGCAGGAATCCTGGAGAAGTCACAAAACCAAGGGAAAGGTCAGATGTAGTGATGGGCACAAGCCATGGCCTCAGTCCTTGGCTGCTGCCACTGCCACTGAGGGCCTAGAATGAACTGAGCTTTCTCTGCATGATTGAACTAAGTTGTCTGGGGACAGAGACTGATAAGAGCAACATAGGTCCAACTGGGGAAACTCTGGACTGAGCCAGCCTAGAACTAATTCCCGGTGATTAAGCCACAATTGGATTCACATCAAGAATGGAAATTGGTTGGCTGTGCAACCCACTGTATTTGGTCAGCCATGAAGAACATCCTCCTCCCCCACCTGTCAAGAGCAGTCAGTGTTTTCCGTGAATAAAATTCAACAACAAACACATTCAAAGGGGCTCAGGAGGAAGGAAAACTTCATTCTTCCTTCCCTGCCTCCCACTTCCCACCCCCAAGTTGCCAGGCCTCCAGGTTGGATCAGCAATAATGATGGGAAGCAAAAGGTACAAATGGGCATCCTTCACACAGAATTCAAAATGGAGCTCGAGCATATGCAAACAGCATGTGAGCTCCAGCTCAGAGGCCCTGGCGGATCCCAGGCTACAGAGTGAGAAATAAGCTGGTGTTTCTGAAGCCATCTGGGAAAACTCTTAGATTAATTTGAATCGAGCCAAGCTGAGGCCCTCTGCATTTCTTCCCAATGTGATGGGAACAGAACAATGACACGATGGGAAGTTGGATGTTTCCTTGTTGAGATACCCATGTGTCCTAGCCTAACAGCTGTCTTAAGTATGTCCAGACCTCTCCTGAAAGCAGGATAATTAACTGCCTTTTGCTTTGAAGTCTATAGAAAGCAGCTTCCTACTGTGGGACATTTACAGCTTCCACAACTGCCATGTCAAATGTGCCTCCTCTTAGCCGCATCAGCCCAGCTCAAGCTTTTAGATGTTCCAGTCTCTCAAAGGTAATCAAATCCTTGCAGCTGCTCAGTGACTTTTTTTTTCAAAACCAGTATTTTTATACGTGTATATGTATGTATGGGTGTATGTATGTATGTACACACACACACACACACACATATATATATATATGTATATTTATATATACATACACATATGTATGTGACTTTTTCATTAGAAACTTAAATAAATTTTCTAGGAACATGGCCCTGAATCTGAACATCTGCAGACCTTTATTTGCTGAGTTCAGAAGAAGCAACTATTAGGGAGGAGAGGATGGTGTCAGTAAATTGACAGGTGTTGAATTATGGGTGTATACAAGCACACCTTTTTATTTTTATTTTTTGGTTGTTATTTGGTGTGTGTGTGTATTTAAGTTAAACAGGGCTGAAATAGGACTACTTTCCCCCTCCCCCCCCCCCCCCCCCCCCGAGGAAGAATCCCAAAGTGATTTTTAGAAGAGGAAGCATTCAAAAAAGTTCAGATTTAGATTTGTGGGCCAGGACATGAATAAATCTAAAAATAAAATTAACACCAACAACAAAACCCCAAACCAAACCCCATGGTTTGAAGGATGGTAAGGATGAAGCATGATGTGTGAATGTCTTCTTCTATGAATATGCTATATATATGTATTTTTTTCCTATACCTGTTTGGTATTTACCTAATTACTATAAATACTATAGTAGAAATATGGTTTTAAACTCTTGACCATTAATGTTTGTGGATTATTTATGGTGAAGGTTATATTTGGGAAACAGAAGAAAGTATTTGTGTGTAAAGACATTCCATAACAGAGATGTAATAAAGATCTCTTAATCTATGAATAGAGCTTTAAGATGGCAATAAGTTGTGAATTATCCTTAACTGCTATGTCCTTTTCAACCACTCTCCGAAGAAGCTGAGAACCAAAGTATTTGTCTTTGATTATAAGGGGCCCTGTACTTGTTCCTTATACAGTGGAGACAGTGAAGAAGTCAAAAATCTACTGAGGACAGAATTTTTATGACATGTAATAATCTTTTATTTATTTGTGCATTCATTCAGCAAGCACTTTTGAAGCACCTACTAAGTGCAAAGCACTATGCTAGGCTCTGGGGAAATGCAGACAAAATGAAAAATAGTTATTATCCTCAACAAGCTTATATTTTACTTGAGGTGGAAAAATATGCCATTTAAACAGATAAGTAAATATGTATGTGTATACACACAATATATGTAACTTATGGCATGTCTGTGTAATTTATGGAATGAAGGGTTTGGCGTACTTGAAAAACTCACATTTTGAGAAGAGCATGGGATCAATACTGACACATTATGAATAACTAACCATTGTTAGTCTGTGATGTTTGGTAAGGGGCCTAATGAAATAACTGACAAGTTAGTCTGATTGCTTTTTTTTTAATAAAAAAACACAATTGTTTTTAAGTAGGAATTTTGCATGCTATATATTATGTAGAAATCTTTGCCACTTGGTGAAGCAATGAAGTGTTGGAGTTGTTTTTCTTTTAAATTTATGTCCATTTGCCTTTAGGGAGTTGATGGAAAGGCACCCATAGACTGTGGAATTTCTTTGTGTATAAAGCTAAAATTGTTTCATTAAATGTTAATGGATTTAATAGTCCACTTAAAAAGAGAAAATATATTAACCAGTAGTAGTAAGCACTTAGTGCTGACCTGACACATTCAGAAATTGTATTTGAACTGAGAGTGCTTAACATCCTATGTGAACAGAGGTTAGGAATGTATTTTGTTCTTTTACTATAAGGAAATAACCATTCTGTTTATAAATGAGTTCAATTTTTAACACAAACAGCTATTACAGTTGCAACAAATGGGCTTATTTTGGCCCAAAGACAGATTCAAGGATCTCATTTAACGTTAGAGAAACAGCAAAGGGCTATAGAATAGAACAGAATAACCCCAAATTATCATAAAATTCCACTATATCTTTCACTTTCTATAGGACCTTATCTAGAAAGTGAAGTTTAATTCAGCAAACATTTATTAAGCACCTACTGTGTGCCATTTTCTGGGCTATATAAAGTGAAAATATTATAGCTGACATTTGTGTAGCATTTTGTGATTTTCCGTGTATTATCTTCTTTGGCTTTCAACACTAGAATAGGTTCTACAGATATTATGCCCGTTTTCTAGATGTGAATCTGAGGTTTAGAGAAGCTAGGTGATTTGCATGTGGTAATACACATGATACCCTGGGCAAATCACTTAACCTCTGTTTGCCTTCATCCGCTGGAGAAGGAAATGGCAAACCACTCCATTATCTTTGCCAAGAAAACCCCATGGAGAGTGTGGTCCATGGGTCGTGAGGAGTTGGACATGACTGAATGACTGAACAAAACAAATATCAAAAGTGGGACTGAACCCTAGTCTCTGATGACCACAACTCATCATTTACCATGATACTAAGACATATTTGTTACAAGGACTTTGTTTTTTCTTTTTTACTTATTTTCAATGGGATGGAGAGTAGGAGGAAGAGAAGATTTCTATTCATAAAAACTTTAATTAAAAAAAGATAAAAGAGAAGAGGGGGTTGAAGACATAGTCTTATGGGGCTGGTTTAGTCGGGTGGCATTCATATTTAGGGGGGTGGAAGAGAAAGAGGAGTCAGCAGAGAAGACAGAAAGAATGGTCATAGAGATAGGAAATGAACCACGAATATTCAGTGTCAGCAACAAGGAGATGATGAAGTATCTAGAGTAAGGGATGTCCAACAGAGTCAAAGGCTGCAGAAATGTCAAGAAAGGTGGAGC
Organism: Trichosurus vulpecula; assembly: GCF_011100635.1. NCBI lineage: Eukaryota > Metazoa > Chordata > Mammalia > Diprotodontia > Phalangeridae > Trichosurus > Trichosurus vulpecula. The sequence goes on from NC_050576.1 coordinate 260,919,168, forward strand.
ATACAAAAAGAATGTCATTTGATTCTGGGGAAGAGAATTTCCCTAGAGTGGTAAATGAATAGAATCTGGATTGCAGAAGATTGAAGAAAGTGGAGGGTGTCAGATCCCAATGCTGACTGTCCATATTGGGGGAGTGGAAAAGGACCAACAATTTCTGCCATGCATTACATTTTTATGCTATCAAGAGTGTATTTTTGACCCTCGTTAGTATAGCAGATTTTAGATTGCACCATTTCCCCCAGATTAAGTGAAGATGAATATATCTTACTGTTCTTAGAAAGTAAAAGCACATTCTTTGGAAAAAAGAAAAACTATCAGGGTGGACAAGGTTGTCAGCAGCTCATTGTGGCCTCATGTTTCATCCTCAGGAATGACCAAATTCCTTGTCCTTTGAATACGTTGTCATCAGCTTTTCTCAAATCAAGCAATACCCATTCAAGATCTTTCAAGCACCCAGGGTTGTCAATACTTTATGGTTTTGCTGAATAGGAACCACATGTAGTCAAGGCTCATTTCTTTCTTCCTTTGTTCTTTCTTTCCTTCCTTCCTTCCTTCCTTTCTTTCTCTCTCTTTCTCTCTTTCTTTCTCTCTTCCTTCCCCCCTTGCTCTCATTCTCTCTCTCTCTTTCCCCCTCTCCTTCTCCCTCTCTTCTCCCCCCTCCCTCCCTCCCTCCCTCCCTTCCTTCCTTCCTTCCATCCTTCCTTCCTTCCTTCCATTAAAAGGTTAAATAACATCAATTCAACAAACATTTAGCAAGCACCTATTATCATACAACTCTTTGCTAGGTGAGGGGAGTTATTTTACTTGAATCAGTCTATGGTCCCAATGGTTTCCAATCTCTGACCTAGGCTGATGATGTTGACATCTTATCCATGCCTTCTTAGTCTGTGCAATTCTTGTCCGTGACCTTATACAATCTACCTACCTTGCTGGAATTCTTTCTCAGACTTTTTTTTTGTTTTTAAAAAACTTGTATTTATTTTATTTTTAATTTATGAAATAAACATTTATGTAACATGGTAGCATAATAAAAAAGATTGCACATGAAACTGCAAGTCTATTATGTACAACTTGCTGTTCTTTTAAAATATATAATACATTTATTTGTAATAAATTTAAATATATAATTAATTTATTATTATATAATAAATATATAATAAATTTGTAATGTATAAACACATATGAGTTGTTAGACTTTTCTAATGGTTTTAAAATTCATCTTTCTCTTCTCAGTAGAGGTGTGTGTGTGTGTATGTGTGTGTGTATGTGTATAGGGACTATAGGTACTGAATGGTTGATATATTGGGAAATGTATATGGGTTATTGTTGCTTAACTGTTTTTCTTGGGTTGAAGGTGGGGGGTTTGGAATGGGAAAATTACTTTGCTGTAAAGTTAGTGGCAGATTGATGATTCAAATCTAGGTTTTCTTATCCTAAGTCAGTTTTTCTTCCTTTGTAGCATGTTGGCTTTCCTCAAGTAAGGTTTGAGTCTTCAGGAGTGCTTAAGAAATAATAACTCCATGACTGATGAAGAGTGAGGCAATTGCAATCCAGGTACACCTCTCTTGAATCTGGGTTCAAGTTTGCTTCTGTTGCAAGCAATCGTCTTAGACCATAGATTATAGACCCTTTGGCAATTCTCAACTAGAGCTATTGTCTGCTAGTTGCCTGCCACTCTTAAGTCACTTGACTACATGGTCTTCTAGCACCAAGATAAGATTTATTTACAAAAATCTTAGAGGTTACTTTAGTCTTTCTGACTCAGCTGGCAGATGTACACATATATGCATATTTGTCATCTATCTATCTATCTATCTAGTCAAGCTAGATTATTTTGCTTTATCCAGATAATGAGTAGTCACTCTATGTAGGGTTAAGAAAAGGATTCTTTTCTCTTTGCCAAATGGTTCATGGAATATGAAGAGGTACATTATCCTAAATTTAAATAGTAGCTTCCTTCAAATAAATTCTTCAAAAGTAAGCCATTTGCATTTTATTTCATTTTCAAAATTGAGCACACAGGAGAGGAACCTAGAGACTGAGATTTTAAAGCATTTACTGCATTGATAAAGCAATCAAAAGGATTGCAGATCAAGTCCCCTAAAGAAGACCTTACAGGTCATCAAGTCCAACCCTGTCCTTATACAAAAGAGGAAAATGAGGCACAGAGATGCAAATTTGTTTGTCAAAGTTCATATGGCTAGGTGTTAATAGAACTGAGATTCAAATCCAGATCCCCCTGAATCCAAATTCAGTGCTCTTTTCCTTCATAGGTACCCTTTCTTTGTTGGAGGGCCTTCAAACTGTCTTTTGGGAATTTCCTTTTCAGGAATAGTAACCTCAGTATAGTAGACTGCCTATGAGAGTTTGAGGAATTGTTTGGTTGAAGATGAAAAAAGGTTCACCTACGCAGCTACTTTAGGAAAGAGGGTGGGGTATTCACACCCTCCTTTTGCTCCAACCCTTGGAATGTAGGTGTCATCAGCATTGTAGAGCTACTCCCCTCCTTCTCCTATCACCTGTGACCTACTCTCTAACCATTACTTTCTATTCCATCTACATGTAATAATTTTTCTGAGCATGCTTGGAGGAAAACAAGAAAGAAAGCAGTGTAATCACAACGGGGCCAACCCCATGCCTGCTTCCTACTTTTACTATACAGTCAATCTTTAGCTCCTAGGACAGAAGACCTAGATCCATGCTTGTCCCATTTTGAGAAGTGTATAAAAATAAGAAATCATTATCAATAAGATTCTCTCTCCTAAGCTCCCTGTAAAGATTAACTCCTAACAATTTAGATGTAGGATATGGCTCTTAGTCCCTTTCATTTTCATCTATGTACCTTGCTATCACCACCTCCTTTTGTTTGGCTTCCCCTTTACAACCACAAAGCTCATAGATCAGAAAGTCATTATGATAAATCAAATCGTGATCTAGAGTGAGCTGGCATCTGTACTAATTAATTCGGAAATGTTAAGTGAAGCCTTAATGAACAGAAAAACTTTGGATTTAACATCTGTCCTCTTGGAAAATGTGAAGGAAAAGGAAAGAGAGACAAAGCATGGAAGAGAAAGAAAGGATAATACCGTCTTTTATCAAGTCTCCAAGAGAAAAATGTTTGGCAAGCATTAGTGGCCTCCAGCCACATCCTTCTTGGGGATACCAACAGGTGGAGGTAGCTACTCAAATCCTGTCTCCCCTAGCTAGTCACTTGGGTTTATGCTATCCCTTAGAATGCTGGTCATTCCTCCATTCTCTGGTAGGGAGAATTGATCTATCTACCTGTTTCTGGGTCTTCTGATAAAGACTCCTGGAGGGTCTTTTAGTCCAACCTCTTTACTTTTATAGATGAAGAAATTGAGGTCTAGAGAGATCAAAGGAAGTAACATGGGGGATTTAAACTCTGGTTCTCTATCTTCAAAGTCAGTGGTCTTTCCACTGTATTGCATTATCTCTCAAACCCAAATTCTCTCCTCTTCTTCCATGGGTCTATCTCTTGAACCCTGCTCACTCTTCCTACCAAGACTTTCCTTCTCTATTTCCTTCAGGAAGGGAGGGGAAGCAGATTGCTTTTCCCAGGGCAGTGATAATTCCATTGTTTCCAGGATCTCCGCAAGTAGATTCTGAAAGCCTTACTTCTTTCCGCTCATGACATCAGCATTCCTAAAGATTCCGGGATAATATTTCCAAAGGGTCAGATTAACTTGACTGGTGACTGGGGATAGAAGAGGGGTGAAAGGGAACTCCTTTGAAGCACCTGTTTCTGTTGTTTGGTTAATCCTTTATACTTCATGCAGGCCAAACCCCTCGTGGCAAATTTACTTATTTCTAAGGTGATAGATAATGAGAACAACTCTTAATTCTATGAATAATTCACAATCCTATAGTACTTTTTTGGAATACCCTGTACAGGTATTTTAATCCACATTTTACAAATGAAGAAACTGAGGTTGGGAGAGATTGAAGTGATTTGACTAAGAGGCAGAGCCAGGATCTGGGTTTTCTGAGGCTAAGATATCCTCTTGTTCAGGCATTTTTCATTTGTGTCTGACTCTTCGTGAGCCCATTTGGGGTTTTCTTGTCAAAGTTACAGCAGTGGTTTGCCATTTCCTTCTCCAGCTCATTTTACAGATGAGGAAACTGAGGCAAACAGGGCTAAGTGACTTGCCCAGGGTCAGACAGCTAGTATATGTGTGAGGCTGGATTTGAACTCAGGAAGATGAGTCTTCCTGACTCCAGACCTGGTGCTTTGTGCAGTATGGCACCACCTGGCTGTCTGAGGCTAAGACTAGAACCCCTTAATAAAAACAGCAGCAATTCACATTATACAAGGCTTTGAGATTTTCCAAGGGCTTTTCTTGAAATTGGGGTGCATAGTATGCTAGCATTCCCATTTTTAGAGATGAGCAAAATTAGTCAGGCAATGAACATTGATTAAGCACCTACTATGTGCCAGGTACTGTGCCAAGTGCTGATGATACAAAGAAAAGGGAAAAAGACTCATAGGGGTGGGGCATGGGGGGTGGAGGCAACATGCAAACAATGATGTGAAAACAAGCTAAGAATTAGAAATAAACAACAGAGGGGAGGCACTAGAATTATGGCAAATTGGAAAAGTTTCCAGCAGAAGGTGGGATTTTAGCAGGGAGTTGAAGGAAGCCAGGGAAGCCAGAAGGAAGAGATGAGGAATAAGAGCATTCCAGGCTTGGGTACAACCAGAGAAAATACCTGGATTCAGGAGATAAAATACCTTGTTTGAGAAACAGCAAAAAGTCCCAGGTCACTGGATTGCAGAGAATGTGAGGGGGAGTTAGCTACAAGGAGACTGGAAAGGTGGGGCAGGTATTGAAAGGCTTTGGATCCCAGATGGAGGATTCTATATTTGATCTTATAGGTGGTAGGGAGTCAACTGAGTTTATGAGTATGGGGTGACATGGCTGGATCCGTGCTTTACAAAGATCATTTTGGCAGCTGAATGGAGGATGGAGTAGAGGGGGGAGATTCTTGAGGCAGGCTGACTCACCAGTGTCTATTTCAATAGTACAGGTGGGAGGTTGATGAGGACCTTAACTAGGGTGGGATTGGTGTCAGAGGAGGGGGGGGTGTGGAATTCAAGAGATGCTGCCCAGGTGACATTAACAGATCTTGTGAACAGATTGGATATGGAGGTGGGGTGAGTGAGGAGTCCAAGGTGACACAGGTCAAGAGGCTGGATTGGGTGACTGAGAAGATGATGGTACCTTTAACAGTAAGAGGAAAGTTAGGAAGAGAGGAGGGCTTTGGGGGAAAGATAATGAGTTCAGTTTTGGATACGTTGGACAATGAGGCTCAGAGAAGCTAAGAAACCTGCTTAAGGTCACACAGTAAGGGTAAGCAGTAGGGCTCAAACCTGGGCTTTCTGACCATAAGTACAACACAATTTCCACAAAGCCACACTGCTTCTCCTTGGGAATATTTATTTACTTTTCCAAAATGACACACTTATATAATCCCTCTTCCATTTTCTAATTAGAGTTCAAACTTTTCTTGGCATGAATAAGTCCCATTTTTCGGCTCATATCATTAAAATAGCATGCTTATGATAAAGTACTTTCTTTACAGCTGCTGGTAGGCAAGGGATGCTGGTGACCCAGTGGACTGTGGAGAAGATAATTACCGCCTGGCACATAGCAAGGGCTTACTTAATAAACGCTTATTTTACCAGCTAGGAATTATATGAACAGGATCCCATTAAAGGCTTTTTGTGGAATCATCAATTCTATGAATGGGTTTGTAGGCTCAACAAGTAGACAAGTCCATAAACTCCAAGCTGATTCTAATGACACACGCCTCCTTTGGTCCTCATTGCCCCAGCTTGGATTGGACTTATTCTCCCAAAGGCTCTGAGTGACCAGAGTTCTTTAGTGACTCCTAGACATTCCTGCCATGCCTCAAGTAATGTGGGGCACAGCTTCTGGTCCAAGGGTCATTCCTAGAATAGGTAGGTCCCTCCCTTTTCTGGGACTGTCCAGATAAATCCCTAACAGGTGTTGACCCTAATTGTAAGGGGTTTACACTATGATCTGGGCCAGGGGTCATCAGCCAGGAGGATGGAGGGTATGAAGAAGAGGTTGATGACCTTCACCTTAGAATCCACAGGGAAGAAACTAAGATGAAGGCTCAAAGTTCGGAAACAGATTTTTAAAAATGGGGTCCCTGAAATTTTTTTCAATGTCTTGAAAATGATATTTCAGTGTAATTGGTTTCCCTTATATTCCAGGTATTTGATTTATACATTTAAAAACACTATTCTGAGAAGTCCAGAGGTTTCTCCCAACTGCCCAAAGGGACAACCGGGACACGTAAAGAGTTTAAGAACATCTTATCTGGAGTATCCTCTGAAATGTGAATGAATCCTAGGTGGGTTCTAGGAAAGCGCAAAGGGCCTTTTAATGAAATCCTTGAGGTCTAGGGACATAAGGATGATGGGAAACTCTCAGGGGAATCTGATTCTTCTTCCTTCAGAAGAGGAAGAAAGGAAGAAAGCGAAGGAAATGGGAGACTTTGGGCAAATCAGACAAGAATAAGAAAGAAGAGAATTAGGGAATAAAATACAGATTTTGAATTAGCCCCAACTCCTCTAGGTTTCTGAGGCTTAAAGGTTCCCTGTTTTGTTAACTATTTTTTACAACCCAATTGGAGACATTGGTAAATGAAGTGACTTTGCCCTAGTCACAAAGCAATAGGGCAACACAGTCAAGATTTGAACTCAGGCCTTCATATGTCCAAGGCTCAACACATTAACCTTTGTGCCATTGCTGGCTCCTTTCTTAGAACTCCTAGCTGTAAACCCCTCAGAGAATCTAAGGCAGGATGGTGTACTGGTCCCCAAAAAGAAGAAAGGAGGGAAGGGGGAAGAGAGGTGGGTGAAGGCAATGTGGGAGGAAGAAAAGGTGGTGTTAATGTCTACCGAACAAAGCCTTGAGATTAGGCCCTCAGAGAGGAGGGTAGAAAGAAGCAGGAGACAGAGCCAGAAGGGGTAGCTAGACCCAGGGGGTTAGAAGAGAGGGAAAATTTCCCCCACATGCTTTACCACTTGGAAATTAAGTTAATAAACATCTGGAGAGGCAGTGACCAGAGACCTGACCTTGGAGTCAGGACAATTTTCATTCAAGTCTGATCTCTGGTATTTACTGTTTTCGTGACCTGCGAGTAAGCCCCTTGATCCAGTCAACCAGACCAAACTGGCCTCTAACCTGTGGTGGGAGCTGAACAGAGCAGGCTAGAGACAGGACTCAAACAGAAGTTAAATTTCAAAGTGAGGGAAATGGCTTGCAAGCAAGGACAAGTGTGCCAGGGCCCCACTCCTAGTAGGGGGAACCCGAGGCAGCGTGGGCAGATCTCAATACTTATACCAATGGCACTGTGAGCTGTCACCCTGACAACAAGGGAGTAGCAGCAACAGACACAAGTTTGATTCATAGCAGGGCTTCAAGACCAGAACATGGATATAGCAGGTGCTTGTCTGAGCTCAGAGAACACCTGGTGCTGGTCAAAGCAATACAGTGATTATATGATTTTGCCAGAGGGTGAGTGCAAAGGACTGTTGTTCTGACAAGCTCAGGGCACAGTCTGCTTGCTGGGCTTTAGTTCTGTAAAACAGGGTGTCTTCTAATGTCTTGACAATCTCAGCTCTCAGAGCAGGAGGGATTGACTTAGTAGGGGGTGTTTCCTTTCTGGGAGTGCATCTATCTATAATGTTGTGGTTAAGTTCATTCAGGGTAAAGCTTTGGGGGTTTGGGGCAGGAAGGAAACTTACAGTTTCTCCCTAGCTGAAAACATTGCTATTTAGGGGAAAAACATGCTGCTGCTTCCGAGAAGAGCTGTCCAGGGGGGAGGGTGCTGTGGATGAGGATGGTGGTGGGGCAGCCAGATGAAGAAACACACTTGCTGGGCCAGGGGACAAAGTTTGCCATAGCTTCCAAAGGGAGGGCAGGTAGAGGAAGAAGTGCCACCAAGATGTTGGTATTCTCCCCATTTTTCTCTTTGGGTCAAAATGCTGGATACTCTATCCTTAAACTTTGCAGAGGTGGCTGTTGGTGTGGTGGATAGAGCTCTAGACCTGGAGTCAGGAAGACCTGAGTTCAAATTTGACCTCAGACACTTACTAGCTGTGTGACCCTTGGCAAGTCACTTTCTGTTTGCCCCAGTTTCCTCACCTGTAAAATGGAGATAAGAATAGTATCCACCTTCCAAGGTTGTTGTGAGGATCAAATGAGATGCTCTTTGTAAAAGGTGCTTAGCATGGCACAGGGAAAGCACTATATAAATGCTTAGTCCCTTTCCTAATTATGGGTCTCAGTCACACTGACTTCCTGACTTCTAGGAAAAAATGGTCGGAAAGAGAAAGAAACAGAAATCAGAGACTGCTGGTTGCTCCTTTGCTTTCTAGATAGGGAGGGTTATATTTGTATTTCCAGTACTTAAGAAAGTGCCTGGCACATAGTAATCTCTAAGTTTATCTTGTTTGTACTGGGCTGTGAGGTAGTGCAGTAGATACAGTATCGGGCCTGGAGTGAGGAAGACCTGAGCTCAAATCCAGCCTCAGACACTAGCTATGTGACTCTGGGCAAGTCACTGAACCCTGTTTGACTCAGTTTCCTCATCTGCAAAATGCGCCGGAGAAGGAAATGGCAAACCACTCTAGTATCTTTATCAAGAAAATCCCAAATGGGTTCATGAAGAGTGGACATGACTAAAAAGACCGAACAACAAAATATCTTGTTTGTATATAGTTTGCATGTTGTCACCCACCTCCAGGTTAGACTGTGAGTTCCTTTAAAGCAGGAACTTTCTTTCGACTTCCTTGGTAACTCCAACCCTTAGCTCAGTGGCCAGCACATAGTAGGTACTTGTTGGGTCATTTCAGTCATGCTCTGATCCTTTGCCAGATTTGTACTCATGAAAATGAGTCTTCCTGATTCCAAGTCCAATGCTCCATACACTGTGCCACCTAGTAGGTGCTTAATAAGTGCTTATTGACTGAGTGACTAAGCACTTTTGTTCAAAAACAAACAAAAGTTTTTGCATGCAACTAGAAAATAAGATACACAGGCAATGGGCCATAGAAATTTATCTTGCCCTACAAGAAAGAAAGGGAAAAGGGGATGGGAGGGGAGTGGGGTGACAGAAGGGAGGGCTGACTGGGGAACAAGGCAATCAGAATATATGCCATCTTGGAGTGGGGGAGAGGGTAGAAATGGGGAGAAAATTTGTAATTCAAACTTGTGAAAATCAATGCTGAAAACTAAATATATTAAATAAAAAAATAAATTAAAAAAATAAAAAAAATAAGTGCATGTCTGCTTGATATCTAGTGTTGCTAGGCCTCTTGTGATGGCCTTTCTCCCTACCTCCCTGGGAAGTTCACCTTGGGAGGGTTAACAATCAGTCCTTTCCATCTTCCAAGAGAAGAGAGGAGAGGAGAGAAAAGAGCAGAGAGGTTCTACTTTTTGTCTGCCAGACCAAGAGACAAATGAAGACCATTCAGAAAATAGAAGTCTTTAAGCCCTGCCTACTACTTCTGATCTGTGCAGGTTCTCTACTCCCATTCACAATCCTGTTATGTCTCCTCCTTGGGCCTCCTGATGGCTGGAGCCAACATCACACCTTCAGCTTTCCAAACTGTAAGGGCCAGTAGGTTGTCTTCCTTTCCAGTGGACTTTTGAATCAAGGCCTCCTGGGATATTAAGATGAGAAAGCCACCTCTTTAATGGAGGCATAAGGGTTATTAGGTTCCTTTGGTCTATGATTCTGTCTGCAGCCCAAGAAAGAGGAACAAGTTACTCCATCTTCTTTATTCCAAACAGCTAGAAGAGAACTTGGCTTCGGTTGATAATGATGATGATGTCCCAGGACTGGGAAGGAGGTAGGCTCCTGACAATAGGAGCAGATAAACAAGAGACCATCAATCTGCAACAAAGCCAGAATCTGAATTTCCATACTTCTCAGTGCTGCCTAGGATCAGCCTTGGCAATTCTCATGATATCAGGTTACTAAGCAAAGTTTCAAGAATGACAAACTCCTGACCTTTAAAAGGCAAAATTTATGAGAGACGGCCTGACATAATGGATAAAGAGCTGGTCCTTGAGACAGAAAGACTGGGTTCAAATTCTTGTCTGTGATACTACTGGCTATGAACGTACTCTGGGCACGTCACTCTTTCAGTGCCCTGGGCACTTTCCAGACAGCACATTGTTGAGAAGGTGCCTCTCTTCCTTTAGAGGAGTTCCTTACTTTGCTAGAAGTAGCCTACCTGGATTGACTTCCCTGGTCTTATCCAAAAGAAAAAGAAAGGGAGGAAGAGAAGAAAGGAAAGAAAGAAAAGAAAGTAAGTAAAGAGGGAGAGAGGGCGAGAAGGAAGAAAGAAAGGATGGAAAAGAGGGAAGAAAGAAAAGAATAGAAAAGGAAGAAAGAAAAACAGGGAGCAAAGAAAGAAAGAAGAAAGAAAAGAAGGAAAGAAAGAGGGAGGGAGGTAAAGAAGGAAAGGAAGGAAGAAAGAAAAGAATAGGAAAGAAAAGCAGGAAGAAATAAAGGAAGAAAAAAGAAAGGAAGGAAGGAAAGGAAGGAAGAAAGAAAAGAATAGGAAAGAAAGAAAAGCAGGAAGAAGAGAAGGAAGAAAGAAAGGAAGGAAAAAAGGAAGGAAGGAAAGAAGGAAGGAAGGAAAGAAAGAAAGAAAGGAAGGAAGAGAGAAAGAAAGAAAAAAGAAAAGAAGAAAGAAAGAAAGAAAATTCAGCCCTCTAAGGAAATTCCCAACAACTTTCTGGTAAAATAACAATGCTTGAAGAAGCCATGAATTTTTAATAGAGTTGATATTCACACAGCAGCTACAGATCACAATCCCTTTATTCTCTATTACACACACCTTTGTTATGGCTCATATTTTGTGGAGGAGTAATTGGGAATCAAGTGAGTCTGTCCTTGGATCCAGGTCATATTTACACCACAATGATGTGTGAGAGTATTCTAAGAATCATATGCAAGGGGTCCAAAAAATCGTTGTGCAGATCAAAACTTGTAACAACAGAACAATGCATAATAACTTTTGGGACACCATGTATGTGTAAATTTGTATGTGTGCACATATATAATGCGTACATATAAAATATATCTATATTATATGTATATATAACATTGTACATTATATAATATAATGTTTTGCATGTATAATAACTATAATTACAATAAATTCTCCTAGATATTATTTGATCTTCAGAACAATTCTGTGATTAAGTAGTACAAATATTGTTATCCCTACTTTACATGTTAGAATGCTGAGGCCTAGAGAAGCTGACTGATAGCATAGTTTTTGACATAGAATGGATTTTTAGAAGCCATTTATTCCAACCCCTTTGAGGAAACTGAGGTCTTGTGGGGTCAAAGGTAGGAGATAACATGGGATTTGAGCCTTTATTCTCCACCTTAAAAGTCAGCGTTCTTTCCACTATTCTACACTGCTTCTTAAACCCAAGTTAAATAGTAAATGTCCCTTCTATCCCATGACAAAACTTTCCCTTGTAACAAAGATGTACAGCTAAGCAAACATACAAACCAGCACAATGGCCCTCTCTGAAAACATGGGGCTCACTTTGCACCTGTAGCCTGCCAGCAGCCTCTGCTGAGGGGAGGGTGCTTTGTGACACCTTCAGTCTGCCAAAGGCAAGATTGGTCCTTGCATTCATTAAAGGGCTGAAAACATACAATGTTGTTTTCTTTTATATTGCTTTAGTCACTGAGTAAATTTTTTTTTGGTTCGGCTTACTTTGCTCTGCTGCGATTCATACTACTTTCCTCAAGTTTTCTTGAATTCTGCATAATTGATGTTTCTTACACTCAGTAATACTCCATTGTATTCATATATCACAGTTCATTCAGTTATTCCACAATTGATGGCATCCACTGTTTCTTTCTCTCTCTCTCTTTTTTGCTATCACAAAAAGAGCTGATAAAATATTTTTGATAGATTTGTTTTTGACCTCCTTCCCAGATCTCTGCAAAAATGGATTTGATTAGCAACTTTTAGTTTGAAACTGTATCCTTGAACAGTTGAACCGATTTGTGGCTCCACAAATAGTGAATTAGCATGCTTGTCTTCCTACCGCCCTCCGACATTTACCATTTATGTATTTTGTCACTGCCAGTATAATGTTGAACTCAGTCTTCTTACAACTAACACAGTGGGTTTCCTTTCTCCTCCCCCAACTACAATTTTTATCTTCACTTCATCATCTTATCTAACTAAAAAATACCAGCCTTCTGGATACTGTAATTAAAAAAATCAGGAATGTGGAAAAGCTGGCTAGTGATTATCCTGGGGCACAAGAATGCAGACATTCTGAGTAGTTCAATGGATCTATGATCTCCTTGACTCAGGAGCTCCTTCCGGTGATTATCACAAGTCATACATGTCTGCCCACCCTTTGTCTTCCTTCCTTCCTTATTTCCTTCCTTCGTTCCTTTGTTCCTTCCTTCCTTATTTCCTTCCTTCTTTCCTTATTCCCTTCCTTCCTTCCTTTGTTCCTTCCTTGCATATAGTTCCAAATTGCTGTCCAGGATGGATGAGCCAGTTCACAACTCCACCAACAGAGCATTAAAGAAGCTAATTTTTCCATATCCATTTCAGTATTTGTCAGTTTCCCTTTTTTTGTCAGTTTAGCCAATCTGATCATCCCATGCCATCACCTCTGTCCTTGTCCTCTCAAAAGTCTACCAGAGGGGAGCCACCTGTTCTGGAGATCTTTCTTTTTTTATGACATGAAGAGGGTCCCAGTGGAGCACTCTGACTGTCCACTTATTATCCTTTGCTCTTGCCATGTGACCAGCTTGTATTTTCTTTCTGTCATAAGACTCTTCAAGGATATATCCTTTACTCCTGTTCTTCTTCAGAGTTTCCCACTGGTTTTATGTTGCAAACTGCTTCTACCCACCATGCACCTCTCCTTTGCCCTTTGTGCAATGCTCGTCATTAGTTCTTCAGAGTCAGTGGTGTTTCAGGTCTTGTTGCCATAGAGCAACAGCACTGGCAGATTATTTTTATGGAGAAGATGAGCCTTTGCAGTTATGGGAGTCTGGGGTCAGTGAAAATGCTTTGCAACTTTTTGAAAGCAACCCAGTACACTTTACTTTTCAACTCTGGGCCCATCTGTGTTATCTGTCACACACATATGTATGTATATATATGTATATATACATATGTGTGTCCATATATATATGTATACGTATACATACATACGCACATAAACACACACACACCCCTTATGGAGTTTGTTGAACTCTTTCTCTCCTTCAACAGGTTCCATAAGAACTTTCCATTCAATGCATGTTGACATCTGGCCAATGGCTTTTCTTCATCCATTTAGTTTTTTGTGTGTGGATGGACTGCCCAAATTCATTTAAGTGACCATAGAAAACTCTGCTATGTTTCGAGGCTTGATACAATCAACACAATGTCATCCGTAAACAGGAGAATCTGGAGAACCTCCCCATCCATAGAGAATCCCTCTTTGGTCTGCACTCTGTCCTGGATCTCCTCCATTGTTATAGCAAATACTTTTGTGAGCATGCATCTCCCCCATTTTATTCTCCCCTTGATGTTTATTATCAGGGTTATTCTGGACATAGAAATTAATTCGTGATCTGATTTTAGAAAACCGCAGTTGGGGCTCTTTGAATGTCTTCATATTCCTACCATAGTTTAAGCTTAAAACTGTGATTGTGTGTTAGTGTGGGCAAGCTGGGCAAGTGCTTAATGCTGGTCTGACCAAGTTCTTAGTCATCCATGGGGCACTGGACACTTGCTTAATCTCTCTAGGTTAAGTTAAGTTAACCTCTTTAGGTTTCAGTTTCCTCAGGTACGAGAAAGGATCTTAGTGTCATAGCTTTGGCACTAAGGGAAGCCTTATACATAACCTAATCATATCTTTGGGATTATAGAGTTAGAGCTGGAGGAGACCTGGGAGGCCATCATTTTACAGAAATGAAGGCCCAGGGAGGCCCAAGGTCACACAATGATTGCCATTAGGGTTCTGATTTGAACCCAAGTCCTCTGACTCCAAATCCAGGCTCTTTCTAGTACCTTATTAATTAGTACTATGAAATTGAAAGTGCTCTTCTGGCAGTGTGACATTGCAATAATTCAAGATAAGAAAGAGGGCTAGATTTGGAGTCAAAAGACCTGTGATCAAGCACTGGCCCTGTTTTAGACTGTGTGTTATTTACTGTGTGTCTATGTGTACTTCTGGCCTCAGTTTCCTAATCTGTAAAATGAGGGGATTGGATTAGATGGAAGTCCCCTCCTTCCTAAATTCCTTCCCTAAAGTCCTTCCTTCTTCAAGTCCTTCCCTGCGTTCTATTATCTTAAAAAAACCAAAAACAACCAAGAAACTTTCCTGAAGAGTTTAATACCCTCCTTCGGTAGCCCATTTCTTCTCTGTAAACAACCCATCCTGTCAGAAAAGTCTTCCTTGCTTTTAACATGCTGCATCTGGAGCCATTTGTCTTGTTCTGTTCTCTATGGGGAACAGCTCATTATCATCTTATGATGCCTAAGGGCCTATTACATACTGTGCATATAAAGCCATTATTAAGTGACCCCCTTAACCTTCTCTTCTCCAGCCTGAATTATCTCAGTTCCTTTAACCTTTCCCCAAGAGCTTATTTTTCAACCTCTGTAATCACTTTCTGTGGCTTTTCTCTCAACTGCCTTAAGTTGTCCAGATCTCTCCTTAATTGTAGAACCCAGAACTAGAAATTATGCTCTAATTTGAGTCTCTCAAGTTTGTGAATAGGGCCCGGAGATACCAGAGGGACTAAGATGCAGGCAGAAGCAGCGGCAAATTGCTTAGTAGAAAGTTAAGGGAGAGGAAGAGGTAGGAGGAGGTTTGCTCACTGTCCCAGATGTGTCCTGTCCAACTCCGAGATTCTGTGATTCCTGCTCATCATTTTCAGGACTGAGTCAGCTTCCCAAACAATGGCAGCCTCATGGATGTAGGTCAATTAATGAATTGTAGTGTTATATAGATCATTGGGTAAGGGCACATCTGGGACCTCTACATGAAGGAATTCTCCAAAGAGGTTTACAGCTTTGGAGAAAAGTCTAGGGTGAGACATACACTGAAACTGTGGACTGACTCATGAGATTTCTGGCCCTAGTGTGATGCTACAATCTGGCTTGGAGGTGACCCTCAATTCTTGAAGGCAAAGTGCAAACTTTGTTTCAGAGAAGTTGGAAAAGCTTCAAGGAGGGCTTGGTGATGGACTATATAACTTCTGTCCTGGTCCAACCTTGCTAAAGTCAGAAAGGCTCATTACATTATGGCTTAATGACAACATTTTTGACCACTAACCTATGAAGCAAAGAAAATGATGGGCTGTCATCTTTAGCCACCTACACTGATGAGATCATAGATCCATGAAAGTCATGGGAGCTCCTAAGAATCTATAAATAGTTAGGGGTGACAGAAGACTTATATCTGAGTTTGGGTCTCTCCAAATGGCTAAAACCTTAAAATGACTTAGTTTGTCGATGAACCAGCACCGCAAAGAAATCTTTTCTAATGGACTTTGCCTTTGGAGATTCAGTACCTGGGGAGAAAGACTTGTACTTCAATGTATCTGCTTGGCTGGCATTGCATTGTCTGTGTGTGGTCTATTGTTACAGTGGGTTGAGAAGGAAAAATGTTATTACAATGTATTGAGAAGGGGAGGAGGGTTGTGTGTGGGGTTGATTGTTACAACATGTTGAAAAGGGAGAGAAAAAAGAACTTTGCTGTCTCTGAATAATAATCAGTAATTCTTCAAAAGAAGGGAGTAAGACAAATGAAGATTCTCAAGAATCAGGCAACCAGATAGTGTTTCTAGAAGCCTTCAAGCCTCCCTCCCTTTAAAAAGTTCAGATCGGCTTGATTGAACAGTGAGCAGTTCTCAGGTATAATCTTACCCTAGGGTAAGCGACCATCGGTAGTCCAACTTGGCAAGCACTTATTAAGTACCTACTGTATGCCAGCAACCATGCTAAGATGCTAAAGATAAAGACAAAAAGGGAAGTCCTTACCTTCTAGGAGCTTACATTTGTATACAGAGAGTTTTAAGTTTTACAAAGGACTCTAATTCATTTTTTTGGGCAACAACCTTGAGAGATAGGTCTTTTGAATCCATCTCATTTTATGGATGAGGAAACTGAGAAGCAGAGAAGTTAAGTGATTTGCTTATGATTACACAGAGGCAACAATTTAAATCCAGATCTTTCCTGATCCCAAGACAAGAGCTTTGCCCATGGCACTGAGCTCTTCCTCTTTCCTCCTTTTCCCTCCTCTTTTTCCTCTTCCCTCTTTTCTTCCCTATATATGCCTCTGCAACTATTTTCATCAAGAGCGTTACCTGGTCCATTTTGGTGCAGAAGCATCTTTTTCGGGGCATCTCTTTTTTTTTTTTAAGGATTTTCGATGGAGCAGCTATCTCTGTAAGAACATGGAGGCCTCAGAGAGGAGGGAGCATGGTTATTGCCTCTGGCTTTTCTCCTGAAATATTTTTTTTCCCACCCTGAATGTTTTCCCCTTTCCTTGCTGCTTGGCTGAGATCGTTGTGAGCTATGTAGGAAAGAATGCAGCTCCTTCTTCGTTGGGTTCACCAAGGGGCAAACTCTTTAAATCTACAGCCAAATTTTTTTCAATCTGTAGCATGAGTGCCCTCTGCTGTCTCTTTCTTCCCTCTTTCACTGAGACAGTCCTTTGGGCAAAGAGTCAACAAGCACTTAAGGCTTTGTATGGGCTAGGTAGCTATTGTGCTAAGCTTGGGGCATCCAAAGGAAGGCAAAACTCATGACTCCTCCCTTCAAGGAGCTACCATTCAAATGGGGGGGGGGAAATATACAAATGATTATGTACAGAAATGATATGTAGGGTGTAAATAAAAGTTAATTTCTGTGGGAGGGGGCAAAACAGGAAAGGCCTCTTGTGGAAGGTGGGCTTTGAACTTCATCTTGAAGGAGGCCAGGGAACCAGGAGGCAGAACATCCCAGGCACGGAAAATAGCCAGTGAAAAGCACCGAATCTGAGACGGACCTTCATGCACAGGGAACAGCAAGTGATTATTTGGGATCTTATTGTTCAGCCGTGTCTGACTCTTTGTGACCCTATTTGGTGTTTCCTTGGCAGAAATAATGGAGTGGTTTGCCATTTCCTTTTCTAGCTCATTTGACAGATGAGGAAACTGAGGCAATCAGGGCTAAGTGACTTGCCCAGGTTCACACAGCTAGTAAGTGTCTGAGGCCAGATGTGAACCTCAGGAAGAGGAATGTTCCTGTAGCCACCTCGCTGCAGATCTTATGCTTTGGGATCTTGTGATAGTTGAAATATCTAATTGGATTATGGGGCAGTAGGCTTTAGGAAGGGAAAGGATCCCAGAGACCACCTGGTATGACTGCCTCATTTTACAGAGGACAAAGCTGAGGCCCAGAAAGAGGAAGAGACTTGCCCAACAGAGTCAGGATTGGAATCCAGGTCCTCTGACTCCTCTATCTCCTATTTCACACTGCTTCTCCCTGCTTCAGTTATTTGATCATAGGTTTAGGGCAGGAAGACACCTTGGAGGCTGTGTAATCTACCCTCATTATTTTATAGAGAAGGAGATGGAGGCCCAGCTTTTAACTGATTTTCCTAAGAGTTCACGTACAAATGGCAGAACCAGGATGTACACCCAGATCCTTGGACTTCAGGTCTGGTGATTTCTCTGGTGGACCACTTTACATGTTGAGGCTCAAGATATCTTCTAGACAGTGTAGATATGACTTTTGGCCTCAGAAGATCTGCCTGGCCTATAATGTCCTATAGAAGGAAGAAGCCATCAGAGACTGGTGGTGAATGTCATTAAATTGACCCCACATTTGCTCCCTGGCTTCCAGTTCCACCCAAAGTTCCTCCCTAACCTGTATAAGTTGTGGCAGGTGAAAGATGACGATTTCTTCAATTTCCTCATACTTCACTTATTTTTCAGCTCTTTTGTTAATCAAGTACACAGTTGCACAGAGCCAGCACAAAGAAGAGCCAATCAAATTGTGATCTTTTTTGTTTTCTACACACATGGCCTATCTTAGTCCACCAGTGTCCCTCCAAGCTCACTTGATATTTAGGTGGGATTGAGGAAATTCCTTTCAACATCCCTCATCCCTATGGTCCCTACTCCCAGGGCCATACAAGTATCTCTGGAGCACCTGCAGTCTTGACTCCAGGACTCCAAATGGAATGGAGGTCAGAGTAGGTTTGTGGCAAGCAGATGGATGCCACTTTCTTTCTATTTTTTTAGATTAATTTATTTTTAGTTTTCAACTTTCATTTCCACAAGATTTTGAGTTACAAATTTTTCCTCACCTCCTCCCTACCCCACCCCAAGATGGCATGCATTCTGATTACTCCTTCCCCCATTCTGCCCTCCCTTCTATCACCGCCCCCCCATCCTCTTTCCCCTTACTTTCTTGTAGGGCAAGATAGATTTCTATATCTCCTTGCCTGTATATCTTATTTCCCAGTTGCATATAAAAACAATTTTTAACATTTGTTTTTAGAGCTTTGAATTCCAAATTATCTCCCTTCTTCCCTCCCAATCCACCCTCATTGAGAAGGCAAGCAATTCAGTATAGGTTATACATATATCATTATGCAAAACACTTCCATAATAGTCATGTTGTGAAAGACTAACTATATTTCCCTCCATCCTATCCTGTCCCCCATTTATTCAGTTTTCTCCTTTGACCCTGATCCTTTTCAAAAGTGTTTGTTTCTGACTACCCCCTCCCCAATCTACCCACCCTTCTACCATCCGCCTTCTCTTATCTTCTTTCCCCCTACTTTCCTGTAGGGTAAGATACCCAATTGAGTGTATATGTTATTGAGGGGTGCCACTTTCCCCCATGCAATATGGCATACCATCATTTCTTTACTTTCCCTTTATTGGGTTTTAGCAAGCTACTATACTTATATTATTTTTTTATCCTACTTCTTAATGGGGGAAAGTCACCTTTCCTTGAATTTTTCTACCTCCTCCCCATACTTTCACATCTCCTACTATAGCATATGTTATCATGTTATGAGCAAATCAAGTTATACATGATATATTTTATATTATTAAATACTATTTTTCCTAGTCATTTTCAGTTGTATCTGACTCTTTGTAGTCCCATTTAGAGTTTTCTAGGCAAACATACTAGAATGGTTTGCCACCTCCTTCTCCAGATCATTATATAGATGAGGGTTAAGTGATTTGTCCAGGGTCACACAGCTAGTAAGTGTCTGAGGTTGGATTTGAATTCAGGAAGATGAGTGTGCTATCTACCATACCACCTAGCTGCTTATTAAATGTACATATAGTCATCTTCCTTAAAAAATGAAGATTCCCTTTTTCCTGCCCCAATCTCATAACTTCTAAGTTTCTGTGAAGTTAACTACTCCAGCAGTAAATTTTAATTTCTTTAAATTGTGAAATACCCCAAACACTAGTGTCGAATAGAAAACACCCTCTGTTACTTTGCTAGAAAGCACATCTCTTATAAAAATATAAAAAGATCGATTCTTTCTCTTCCTAGTACAATAGAAATCATTCTATCTTGGAGAAGGAAAATGGTAGCTTATTAACAATTGAGAAACCCCCAATAGGTACTGAGTTATATTCACCTATTGAAACCATCCCCAATGATTAAGTCACTCTTTACATCTTTGTCTTAAGATTTCAGAAGTCACTTTCTTAATCCTCTCTATAGGCCTGGTGTCTCTTTTGTACATGAAACACATTTGAAGCAGAGAGACACACATGGGTAAAGATAAAGGGCTGCAGCAAAATCTATTATGCTTCAGCTAAAGCAAAGAAAGCAGGGGTAGCAGTCATGATCTCAGACAAAAGCAAAAGCAAAAATAGATCTAATTGAAAGAGATAACAAGGAACCTATATCTTGCTGAAAGGTACCATAGACAATGAAGTCATATCAATACTAAACATATATGCACCAAATAGCATAGCAACTAAATTTTTGAAGAAGTTGAATGAGTTGCAGGAGGAAATAGGTAATAAAACCATACTAGTGGGGGACCTCAACTTTCCCCTCTCAGAACTAGATAAATATAACCAAATAGAAAGGTTTCACCTTTTCCATGATCTTCTTCAGAGAGAAGGGATCTCAATCAGTCTATCAGTCAACTAGCATTTTTAACTGCCTACTCTGTGCTAGGCACTATGTTAAGTACTGGGGATACAAAGAAAGGCAAAAGATAATCCCTTCCTTCAAGGAGTTTTCAGTCAAATGGGGGAGACAACATGTGAAGAACTACATCCAAACAAGCTATTCAAAGGATAAATGGGAAATGATCAATGGAGGAAAGGAAGAGTGAAGAGAGGTCAGTAAAGGCTTCTTGTAGAAGGCAGGATTTTAGGTGGGACTTGAAGGAAGCCAGGGAATCAAGGAGGTAGAGACGAAGAGGGAAAGAATTCCAGGCATGGGGGATAGTAAGTGAAAATGGCTGGGGTTGGGAGGAGTGTCCCATCCCTCTCTGCTTTGAACTCTCCTATGCACTTATCACACTCTAACTTACATAATAATTTATAGACAAGCTCCATCCCCACATTAGATTATAAGTTTTTGAAGGCAAGAACTGTGTCCTGTTTCATCTCAGTGTGTGCAGCACCTAGCAGAGCGAACTGCATTTGGAGGTGTTTAATAAATGTTTGTTGAATTCTTGGCTTGGATGAAATGTTACAGAATGATTTCCCAGGGTAAGAACAAATAGCTGACATGGGAAAACTACAAAGTAGAAATGTATGTCAGATGAGGGAAGCCAAGTGAATTCTTTATAGAAAGCAATAAGGCTTTATGCAGAATTATATAAGAAGGCATACATGGTGGCACACAGGTGGTGCCTATGAGTAAAGTTGTCTTCAAGAACTCCAGAAAGCAGGTAGAGAAAATCTCTATAACAAGAGCAGATACTTACCTATCCCTTCAAGGTTTGTGAAGAGTTTTATATAGAGTATGTCATTTGAACCTCACAGCAGGTCTGGAGGCTATTCCTACCTCCATTTTATAACTGAGAAAAGGTAAACTCAGAGAAATGACCCAGGGCCATACCGTTAGGGAGAATCAGAGCTGGAATTTCAACCCAGATTTTCCTGTCTCCAAGTTTAGAATTGTTCTAAATTGTCTCTGGAAATTGATGGGCATTTCCAAGGAAATTAACACACTACTGCTTCCCTGACACCAGCCCGAAGATTGAGCTAAACCTTTCTTGTCCATGACTGCTAACTTTGCTTTAAGGAAATGACTGTGTCCAAGAAATAAAATGTATTTCAGTGAAATTAAAAAAGCTGACTCTTTGCTTATCACTCATTTTCTTCATTCTTATACTTGCCTGTTGTCGGTGAATTCCTTTATGCTTTTATTGCTGTTCTCTGTTGTGGCTGAATGAGTATATCTCTTGTGAAGGATTCCAAGGAGTGACTTCTTCACATCTTTGGTCATGCTTTAAAATCATAAAACAATATAAATAGGATGGGTTTTTGTTATTTATTTTATTTTTTTCTCTTTTCCATAAAACATTTGTCTCTGCAAAGCTTGTTCACTAGGTGTCACTCTTGATCCAGTTAAAGTATTTGGTGAACATCATTTTATAAATAGTACCACAGCTATCAAATATTTATTGCTTTGGTTACATAAACACGAAGAAGAAAATGTCCCCACCTGCATGTTCTAAAGTCTCTCTGTATAGTGCCTTTTGCCATAAAAGGCTATGGGGTATTAGGTCTCCTGGGTATTTATATATATTCTGAGGCCTCGCTGTGGTCCTATCTTGCCTTCCTCAGTATCTATGTGCACTGGGGGAGCAGCTTCATCCAACTGTACCATTTGCTTATGTGACACAGGAACCAGCCTCTTCATGTGATCACATGGATAAATGCATTTGTCAGATGCCTGTGTGGATTCTGTGATTATAGATAATGTCTTCAAAATGCACCTGTCAGTTTCCGGATGCCATACTTACATTGTCTCCTCCTCTCCGAAGCCTCCTTTCCCCAGAGTCCTACTCCCAGTTATTTTCCGTTCTTTCCTGATCTCCATCTCCCAGCCATCAGCAACAGGCAGAGATGTTGATTTGACTTGGCAAAGGAAGGACAACATTGAGGAGGGATTTTCAAGAGGGATGCCAAACTGAAGACAACAAGCTTGTCTTCACAGGCAAAGAAGGGTTTGGTATTAAGGCAATAATCTGGATAAATCAGGATGATGCCTTCCAGCTGTGGAGGGATGAGAGAGAGCATTTTGGAGGCTGGCAGGATTGGTTAGGAGTATATTAGTCCATGTCCCACTGCCTAGCTCTCCATTTTACACTGTTGTTGTCAGCATCCACACAGTCTGGAGTTTCTTGGAAAGCAACTCAGAAAGCAATTCAGAAGGTCTTGACTGGAACTTGAAATGTAAAATGCTTTAATCTTCCATTGAATGCCTTCCCTCTGACATCTCCGCCTGTCATAGAGGTTGATCTTAGGGTCTCCAAAGCCATGCCAGCGGAGAACAAGCTCCAGAATGTTCTTCTGAATTGGGAAGACTCCCAACACAGGCTTGGTGATAGTACGACTCTGTGAGCCTCATTTGGAAACCAGCCTCAGTAAGTTTAGGGCTGCTCATCACCAACTGACCCCAAGCAAGGGATTTTTCTCAGCTGAAACTATTTATTAAGTCAGAGTGGTGTTGGGCTCTGTTCTGGAGCAGGAAGTAACAACCCTGACAAAATCATGGATGTGTCATTTTTGTCTTGTCCATTTCATTGTATTTATTTGAATGCCTCTGACATAACCAGTCTTCCCCCGGAGGACAACAGCAGAATTCTATCCTGAGTGGTTTCAGTTACTAGTTCAATAGTTCACAATTCGCTGATATATATATATATATATATATATATATATATATATATATATATATATATATTCTTGTCTTTGAAAAAACTTAGCTGAAATGTGTTCTAGGGTCCTAAGATCCTAGATCTTGAGCTCGAAGGGAGCTCAGAGGCCATCTCATAGGCTCGCAGATTTAGAGGTCATTTAGTTCTTGCTGTAGATGAGTAGGCTGAGGTCCATGGAGGTTAAGTTACTTGTCCAGTGTCACAGGGGGGAGTCTCCAAATCTCAGAGTTGTAAGCTATCTTAGAGGCCATTTTGTATACCAATCATAGTTTTAGATTAAAAAGAGGCTTGAGAGACTATTTAGTCTAAGTCTGTCATTTTATAGACGAGGAAGATGAGGGCAGGAAAAGTTAGGTGACTTACTTGATCAAGGTCATTCAGGCGGTAAGTAGCCCGAAAGGAATTTGAATCTTGGGTATCTGGTACAGTCCGCTGTCCCATGAATTCCTGTAACAGCATCTTCCAACAGGCTGTCATCTTACCTTTGCTTGAAAAGCTCCAGTGAAGGGGGAAGGTATGACCTGAGTGGTAGCCTCTTCAATTTAGCATCAACATTCTTAGGAAGGATGCTGTTGTGCATGCCAACATCACTGCAAGTTATCAGACCACTATTCATCTGTAAAATGGGGCTGATAATAGTATTTATATCACAGGAAGATGAAATAATAGATTTAAAGTGCTTTGCAAACCTCAAAGGATTATATAAATCCCAGTGATTCTTATTATTATATTAAATTACACTACATATTGTGTTATGCTTATTGTACTATGTTGTATTATATTACTGCTAATTATATTTATTGCTTTTTCACTTTACCAAGGAAGAAGTAAAACAGTGAAAGAGAAAGAAAAAAGCTGCCAAGGAGATAGAAGTCTGCCTCTGCTCTTCCCGTTCACCACATTCTTGATGTGTGATCACTGTGCTGTCATTCAGGGCTTCTACAGAGGCAGAGGCAGAGCCTGAAAATCATTGCTGGTGAATGAGTGAGTAGCTGCTAATTTGGTAATCACCATGAATAGGAAGGAAAGAGATTTGTTCTCTCCACTGTCTACGATTTACTTTTATTTGTGACTGAATTTAGTTTCCATTTAAAATCATTATGAGGAAGCAATACATTCTCTTCATGTTCACTAAAATCCCAACCACGTTTTGGAATTTAGTTTTAGCAAAAAACCTGAGCAACCCAGCATTCATTCCTACCATTTGCCTTCATCCCCACTAGTTTGTACTTTTTGTGTTCGTTTGAGTTGCTTTCATTATTGAAGTCACTTATTAAGAAGTTATTTTATTATTATATTAATGTGTTATGTTGTAATATATTATATATACAGTACATATTATATATTAAAAAATGGTTGGAGGTCATTTGTTTTTCTGTCACCTTAATTTCCGAAGGTTTTCCTCTCCTGTCTCTTGCCCAGTGAGCCAGCCCCTATAGCAAAGGATAAAAAAAGAGAAAAAGGAAGCTTAAAAGAACCAACTAATATATTAACCATGTCTCACAGTGCATCCAATGTTCTGTCTACATGTTCTCCCACCTATTCAAAGAAGGGAAAGAGGTATGTTTTCTCTTTTCTTGGGTCTGGCTTGGTCATTATAATTATGTAGTGTTTTAGTTTTATTAAAAAAAAATCTTTCCATTTTCACAGAGGCAATGAACAAATTGGGTAGAGAATTGGCCTAAGGGGCCAGGAATACCTTACCTTTGATATATACTGGCTGTGTAATCCTACATAATTTGTTTATTTCAATGCATATTTTTACCATCCAGGCAGGTAGGACTATTCAAGGACTCAGGGCATGCCCTACTTAGCCATAAAGTGAGGGGGTCCCTTGGAGCTCTAAATCACAATGATGTTATCATTGTGAATTGGTTCCATGGAAACATAATGTTAGGTGAAATCATGTCAGTTACAGGTGGTATTTAGTTCAATAGGAATAAGATTTTAAGTGTACAAACCAATTATAGCTGTTTCTAATTCTATGGCTGGGTTTGGTATTAACAACATTATTGTGGAATTATTTTGTTTGGGGGCAACTATAGTGTGAAAAATGCTCAATGTTTACCATAAATAGTGATAGTAACACACATGCAAAACCTGTGCACATACGTGAAAACAATTTATCCAACAATTTAATAAGCATTTATTCAGTACCTACCATTTGTAAGGGCCTGAACTAAGTAGGAACTAGAAATACAAAGACAAAAGCCAACAGCAGCCTCTGTCCTCAAAGAACTTACATCCTACTTGGAAATATTATCTGCAAAGAGAAAATTCCAAATGATTTGAGGAGGGAGAGACTACTAATAGCTATGACATAGTGGAAAGGTATCCTGTAGGAGGTAACGCCTTTAGCTAAGCTTTGAAGAAAGCTCAGGGTTCTAAGAAGCAGATGTGAAGGGGGAGTGTTTCAAGCATGCAGGACAGCCTCTGCCAAATTTGGGGAATGGCAAGTAGACCAGTTTGACTGGAATCTAGAATACCTGAAGGGGAGAAACATGAAATAAGTCCAGACAGGAAGTGTCATGGAAAGAAAACATATGGTTTACAGCTTAAAGTACAAGTCAACAAAAAGCTTTACTTCATTTTTTGTTGTAAGCTGAGGCAGGGGGAAGCTGTCACCAGGGAAGGGATCCTCTATAGCGTTGGGGGCTTCTGAATGGATCATTATACTTATACAGAAAACAAAAAGTTGTGCTGGGTTCACAACCAGTCAACTATTGGCCTTCGGGGCAGTTTATTGTGCTTCAGGATAGGGGGTAGTGATTTCCTAATCTGCTAATTTGTTCTTGGATCTGGAGGCTGAGACAGAGCAGATTGTCTTTTGACTGGGCTTAAACAAAATCTGGGGTAAAAGAAGGCCAATTGTAGGGATTAGCTATGGCTTCCTGTTTACATGGAAATGGAGCCGTATTCTACAATGGTATTACTCATGTTAAGAAAGAAAAAAACAAAGTGTCTACTTCTCTCTACTACCACAGACAGCTGGAGCCAGATGCCATAGAGCTTTAAAGGCAAATTGAGCAGCTTGTATTTTATCCTAGAGGCAATGAGGAGCCCTGGAAAACTATTGATCAGGGGAGGGACGTGGTCAGACTGGTGTCTTGATAAGATGATTATGGAAGCTACATGGAATATACAGAGGGGAAAAATTGAAAGTTGGGAGATTGATTAAGAAACTATTTCAACAGTCCAGGCAAGGGGCAATGAGGCTTTGCAACTAGAGAAAAGGGAGAGTCTATGATTCTGTAGGGAGGGATGTAAGCAATATTGTGGAGGTAAAATCAACAAGGATCGACAACTGATTAGGTCTGAGGCAGAGTGAAGAGTCAAGGGGAACTGCAAAGATGATACTAAGGTTGATGACTAGACTCCTAAAAGCCTGAAGTTTGTATCAGCCAACAACTTACCATACTCTGGAAGGTCTGGGAGGCAGGAGCCTCTCCTGTGAATCAGGTGGTAGAGCTGATTCAGGTTGGACCCATTTGCTGTATCCTTCCCCTCAATTAGAGGGCAGCAGTCTCCAGAGGTATACTTAAGTCATTACTAGCTGCCCACCCACTATCACAGCTCTCTAGGACTCATGGTGAAGAATGATTGAGCCCTAGTTGGTTTGGTGTCATAGGAGCTCAGTCACTCAGGAAGCCATATGGCTGATGCGTGCTTGTGCAAATTAAAAACAGAATGCTTCCCCCTCCCTTTGAACTATGGGGGGTTCAGAAAATTAACTACCACCCTACGGAGGAGTATTTCTGAGAAAGCCAGTGAGACACATCTGCGTACTCAAGAATAGAACTATGCCCTAAAAAAGATTCTTGGGTAAGACCAGCACAACATAGATATTTAAGTCCTAACTGATTAAATCATGGCAAACAGAGGATACCAGGTTCAAAAACAAATTACAGAGGCAACGGTTGCCCTTGCCAGTGAGATGATGGATAACATATAAACATAGGACCATGCAGAAAAAATTGTGTGTATAGATCAATTAATAAATATTCTTTAAGTGCCTCCTTTGTGCCAGGCCCTGGGCTAAGAGCTGGGGATGCAAAGAGAGGTAAAAGACAGAACCTACCCTCAAGGAGCTTATAATCTAGTGGATTGTTACTGCCTGTGATTCTTGTATCTTTGCCAAGAAAACCCCAAATGGAGTCACAAAGAGTTGGACGTGACTGAAAATGACTGAACAGCAGCAATGGGAGGTAAACCAGTGGGGTCAACTCATTTAGGGAAGGCCACCAATAGGAGGTGAACATAATAAAGTTGGGCTTTGAAGAGAACAGAAGATGTAGACTTGTGGAGATGAGTGGGGAGGACATCTAGGTAGGAGGAAAGGTACAAACACTTGTTCAGAGATGAGCAAGTTGTATGGTGCATGTAAGTGTATTTATGTGTGTGAAGCTAAAAATAAAATAAAATTGAATAATTTTTTTTCAAAAGCCCACAGAGAAACCAAGTATTAAAAGAATTAAATTTTTTCCCAGATGAGTTCCTTTACCATTGCCTGTCTTTTCATAACAAATATACTTCTTCTAAGGAGGACAGATAGCCTGTAAAAATCCTTACAGTAGCTTCCTATTATCTACAGTAGCAAACCTAAACTATTCAACTGGCCTTCTAAGTTTTCCTATCAAATTTCCCTCTCCAGTACTTCATCAACCTAAGCTCTTGTTACTTTCCAACCTGCTCTCTCTCTCTCTCTCTCTCTCTCTCTCTCTCTCTCTCTCTCTCACACACACACACACACACACACACACACACACACACACACACACACACACGCGCACACACACAAACACAATCTACGCTCAGCATCCATCAGTTATTTCTTTGCAAATAGATTGCATTTTGTTAGGAGTCCTTTGGAACCATCATAGATCATTGCATTTTTCAGAGTTGCTAAGTCTTGGACAGTTGATTATCTTTACAATATTGATGTTGTATAAATTGTTGACTGGTTCTGCTCACTTCGCTTTCTATCAGTTCACATAAATCTTCCCTGGTTTTTCTGAAACCATCCCCTTCATCATTTCTTATAGCACAATAATATTCAATTACATTCACATACTACAGCTTGTTCAGCCATTCCAATCGATGGGCATCCCCTCAATTTCCAATTCTTTGCCACCTCAAAAAGAGCTGCTATAAATATTTTTGTACACAGGAGTCCTTTTCCTTTTTCTTTGATCTCTTGGGCATCTCTGTGGACTTTTAAGGGGAATCTCACTGAAAATAAATAGACGCTGCTGATGTTGTCTCTTGTATCCACCTGATCCACACCCCTTGCCTGTTTATAGACTAGAAGAGGGACGTTGTGAGTTGTAGCTTTCTTTTTCTGTCTTTCTCCCTCTCATTCATATGAGGTAGATAGGTGGTATAGTGGATAGGGTGCAAGGCTTAGAGTCAGGAAGACCTGAGTTCAAATCCAGCTTCAGACATTTACTGGTTTTATGACCCTGGGCAAGTCACTTAACCACTCTGTGCCTCACATCTGCAAAATGAGGACAGTAAATAGCACTTACCTCACAAGACTGTTGCACAGGACAAAAGAGTTAACATAGCTAAAGCTTTCCTTCACAAAGTATGAAGCCCTGTTATAAATTCTAGTCCTTATCATTATGTGAGCCCCTTCTCACTACCTGAGCCAGTGTGGTGCTGTGATATGATGGAAACAACAATGGCCTAGGACAAGGGTCTTTGTTCTGATTCTGCCATTTGTTAGTTCTGTGAGAGCTTATTAATGATAAAATAATAGTAATTGACAATTTGACAACACTTTACAGGTGTTATCTCATTTGAGCCTTGAAATAGTCCATTGAGGTAAGTGTTCTAGGTTAAAAGATGAGGTGGTGGAGGGGATAGATTGTTCAGCTTAGAACCAGGATCATAGAATCAAGGATCTCCAGCTGGAAGGGACCTCAATCTGGGTCAACCCTCACATTTTACGTAAGAGGAACTTGCTCAGCATCACATGGCTACTAGTTTTCAGAGGCAGGATTTGACCCCATTCTTCTTAAGTTCAGGTCCAACGTTCTCACCACCATACCAAGCCACTAACCCACATGTTCAAACCCTACCCCAGGTGCTTACTGGGCCAGTCACTTAACTCTGAGTCTCAGTTTCCTCATCTGTGATATGGGAATGAGCACCAACCTCACAGGGCTGTGTGAGGCTCAAAGGATTTATGGTGTGTAAAATGCTTTGCAAGACACAAAATACTATATAAATGTGAGTTATTATTGTTATTTTACATATGAGGAAACTGAGGCTCAAATCAGTGACTGGCCCATAGTCATAAGACAGGCCTCTAGTATTAGAGCCAATTTGAAGTCAAGTCTCCTTGACACTGTATTCAGGACTCTGTCTGCTAAGCTGGTGGCTTCTCCACCGGAGCAAGTGCTCGCGAAGATGTTTTTTCTCCCAAAAATTGTTTGGAGTAATCTATCTGTCTATCTATCTATCTATCTATCTATCTATCTATCTATCTATCTATCTATCATCTATCTATCTATATGTATATATGTAGGAAATATATACATATACACACCTACACAATATACACCTACACATACACACACATACATATACACACATGCACACATGTATATACGCACACACATCTACAATACACACACATATATACATGTATATACATATACATACACATACATATATATACATATATACATATACACATACATATCTATATATCCATACCTTACCATTACACCAGAATCATGAATCAAATAAGCTTGTCATGTTGGGGAAAAGTGCATTGGTCATGCTACATAAAGTCTTATCTGGGGAGACTTTCTAGAGGAGGTGGTCTTCAAGCTACGTGGAATGAAATTTGAAGATGAAGAGTAAGACACGTGTGTATGGGAAAGACAGGAGAAGATATGCACAAAATTTCCTTTGATTAACTCAAAATCCCCAAATGGAGCTCCAAGTAGTTAAAATGTTGCTTTAAGGCTGTCTTATTTCCCATAGCACTCATTTACTTTGCTAGCATCAGAAAACCAAATGAGAATTCTGTTCAGAAGTTCAGGAGTCATGATGGGCTTTTAGATTAGGTGAATCCTATAGGCAGCTGGTTACTTTGCCCAGTTTCAAGGAGTGTTGAGAAGGTTCCCTTGATCAAAACCACAGTTTTATTCCTTTGGTTCCCTGCTCCTTGTTTGAATACAAACACTCCTGCGAAAGGCGACACGATCAGTCATTTGTACTTTGATGTGAAATAATTAGTAAGATCGTTCTCTGAGAGCAGATTTCTGTAGGGGCCAATAAGACAGCGAACACAAGTTGGTACATGGGAGTGGGTGAGTTGTGTGGGTGTGGTTTGTCCTTCGGTATCAAAGAGGACTGACATCAAGAAGCTGATGTTACGACCTGCAATTGAATTGGATTTGAGTGAGGGAGGGCTGTGCAAAATTACCAGCCTCACTTTCTCTTCTGGAACCATCTGGGTCCAGTGGCCAGATATAGATCAGGACAACTGGAGATGGCCCTATACACGTCTACTCTCAGGGTCCAAATTTCAACAATTGAAATTTTCTAAAGGTTGGTTTAGTCAGAAATATAAACTATTAAATGAATAATCCTGGAGAAAATCTGCTAGAAAGATATATTGTTTTAGACATCCTCTTACCCTAAGAGAAACTGATTTTTGATTTCAAGTTATTTCCGACCTGGTTACAAAGGCAGAATTCAACTTGTGTGGGTTCATAGACAGTGAGGAGAAAAGGGCCATTTCTTTGACTGACATTAAAATTCAAATGATTTTGGAGCTAGTGTTTCCTGAAATGAGTTTTAAGAACTTCTGGAAAACCTCCTGAAACTCTCAGTGCCTTCTAATACTTTTTGAAAAAATGTGTTCCTTAGACGAGAAAATAATGCTGTATTGGGGAAGGAGAAGGGAAGAAGCAAGATTAGGGTGATCAGGGAGGGATTCAAGATCAGTCATTTTCAGAAAGTCACAGATTCAAAGGGGAGAGATGCCAGAGTGGTTGATGAAACTGGAGGAGGAATCAAGAAAGGCCTGGAATGCTGTGGATTTTTTGTGGACCAAGAAGAGAGTAGAGTAAGATGGCCAGACATCCAGACATAGTTCTTCCCCCTCCCCCGCCCCACCCTCCCCCCCTGACTTCTTGCTGCCTGGGATTTTTGGGAGTTAGTCCAAGCAAGTACAATTTTGAGAAAGAAAGCTTCATTCTTCCCAGAGGAGGAGACTAATGCTGGAGAAAGAACATCAGCAGCAATCAATATGTACTCAATGCGATCTTACTGATTTGAATGTTGTTCTCCAGTGATGTAGATCAATCAATACCTGCCCATCCTATTTGACTCTCATCTGTGTCCTCCTACAAATTCAGTACAGGGGGCCCACCCAACATGGCAGTCACCTTCCTCATTTCTTTTCTTTTTTTTTGGAGGGGGGAAGGCTGGGCAATTGGGGTTGTGACTTGCCCAAGGTCACACAGTGTGTCAAGTGTCTGAGGTCGGATTTGAACTCAGGTCCTCCTGACTCTAGGACCGGTGCTCTACTCACTGCACCACCTAGCTGCCCAACTTCCTCATTTCTTCTGGCTTCTTGAGGATATCAATGTAGACCTTGGACTACCCATTTGCCTCTCCTTACCCTGCTTGTATGATCAGCTCATCTTTTCTCCCCCTATCATTTTCTGATGGCATCTTTTATTTTATTTATTAAAGCTCATACCTTTCTGTGTGATAACCATTTTCAATTCTTCAGAGATTTGTTTGTGTTCTGTGTCTCATAGCTATGCAAAAGAAAAAAAAACCGTAGACAAGTTCTTACTGCTTAGTGAATACTCGATGAAGGATTGATTCAAGTCCAAGTGTATTGCTGCTTCTAAAATTTTCTTTTTTATTTATTTTTAAAAATTTATTTATTTAATTTATTTAATATATTTAGTTTTCAGCATTGATTTTCATAGGAGTTTGAATTTCGAATTTTCTCCCCATTTCTACCCACCCCCACACTCCAAGATGGCATATATTCTGGTTGCTCCATTCCCCGCTTCTAAAATTTTCAATTTGGATTGATCTCTATCCCTAGGTATAAGTTCTGCTGAGTTCTCTCCCTTTCTGCCTTCATGTCTTTCACTGACTGCTTTGTCTACTGTTGATGATACCAATTTACTCTCCTTTCTTTCCTTCTCCCTTTAGTCCCTTTGCTTATAACAGATTCTGTGGGGAGAAGAATAAATAACTTCTTCCCAGGTATTTCATCTCCAACTTTGTTCCTTTTCTGGCCTCACTGGGCAATGGTAAACACTGTGGAAGGATGTTTGTTATGTCAACAATGGCCCTAAAGATATGAAGCACTACATTTCTCTGGGTTTATCTGAGGGCTAATCATGACAACAGAATAGATATTCATAGGTGGCCAGCTAAATACCTGAAATTAAGTTTCTCTTTTGTGTAAAAGTAGAGATAATTTTTAAAAAATCCTGCTGTTAACCTAGGGCATCTAGGTGGTACAGTAGACAGAGCACAGGGCCTGAAGTCAGAAAGACTTATCTTCCTTAGTTCAAATCTGACTTCAGACACTTGCTAGTTGTGTGACCCTGGGCAAGTCACTTGATCCAGTTTCCCTGATCTGTAAAATGAACTGGAGAAGGAAATGGCAAACTACTTTAGTATCTTTGCTAAGAAAACCTTAAAAGAGGTCACAAAGAGTCAGACATAACTGAGATTACTGAACAACAACACCTATTAACTGAAGGGTTACAGAATGTCATGGTAAATTGTGTGAGGTACCTTCTCAGGTAAGTCCTCACCCATAGTTAAGTTGGAGGCTATTGGTGGAGACAGTCACCTCGTGTACTAACTACTGCTGATAGCAGGAAACTCATCACCAGGACCAATAGCAAGTATACTGGCAAAAGCCACTGATTTTGGATTCTGTTAGCCTTGCAAATATATTCTACAACATCTAAGGTATTTTTAATAGAAAGACATTAGATCAACTGGGAAATGGCTAAACAAGTTGTGGTATATGAATGTGATGGAATACTATTGTGCTATAAGAAATGGGGAAGATACTGACTTCATAATAACCTGGAAAGAACTACATGATATGATGCTGAGCGAGAGGAGCAGAACCAGGAGAACATTGTACACAACCACAGACATATTGATTCTGTGATGACTAACTTTGATAGACTTGGCTCTTCTCAGCAATACAAGGTTCAAAGACAGCCCCAAAGATCTCATGATGGAAAGAGCTATCTACACCCAGATAAAGAACTATGGAATCTGAATACGGATTGAAGGAAACTATCTGCTCTCTCTTTTTTTCCTATTTTTTTTGTTTTGTTTCTTTTTTCTTGTGACTTACTCCATCGATCATGGTTCTTCTTTATGACTTGACTATTGTGTAAATATGCTTATTGCGAAAGTATATGTAGAACATATGCCAGATTCTATGCCATCTTGGGCAAAGGGGAAAGTGGAGGGAGGGGAAGAAAATTTGGAACTCAAAAACCTGTGG
This sequence comes from Trichosurus vulpecula, assembly GCF_011100635.1. Lineage (NCBI taxonomy): Eukaryota > Metazoa > Chordata > Mammalia > Diprotodontia > Phalangeridae > Trichosurus > Trichosurus vulpecula. The sequence goes on from NC_050576.1 coordinate 260,952,663, forward strand.
AACTGAGTGTTGTAAACTAAAAAAAAATCTATAAAAAAGAAAGACATTAGAAAAGGCATTTATGAAATGCTTACAATATGCCAGGCATTGTGCTAAGTGTTGATGCTACAAATATAAGAAAGGAAGACAATACTCACTCTCAAAGAACTTACATTCTAATGAGGGAAGATAGCTTATAACAAGATCTTGGGATTTACAATGGGATATTAATTTCTCTCTGCCCAAAATCCCTTCTGTGTATCAACCTGACCTGGTTTGGGAATACTATCCCAAATCGTGATCTCCAGTGAAGTCTTTGCCTCATTCTCAAGTAGCATGTATTTCTTATTTCTACCCAGGGGTTCGCTTATGAGAAGGATCTTGTGATTTCCTGGTCAAGATTCTGACCCCTGACTGCTCAGATGTAAAGGGTCTCTCGATCCAGTGGTGTACATAAAGTGTATAGCAATATTGCTTTGGTTCAGGCAGTTAAGAGTCCTGTCTGTTGGTCTTTGTGCTAATTTCTCTGCTTGTATTTTCTCTGACGTTCAGCTGACCCTTCCCCTGAACTAGTGAATGTAATTAAAAGTAGTATTGTTAACTCCTTTTTGATCAATCTTTCCTAGAAAAGCAGATATAAGAACCTGTGCTAGCACCCATCCTAGGTATGCCGGTGTGGTTGCTTCTACAGTGACCTTGGCCCAGATGCCTAACTTGTTGGCCTCAGGGTCCTCATTATAAAATGGAGGAGTGGGGCAAGACTACAAGATCTTGGAGGCTCCTTCCCAGTTCTAAATCTATGGTCCTATATTCAAGCCATCTAATGGTACCATCCAATGGTCCCGTTACATTGGTTGGCTAGACCTCCTTTGTCTCTCCTTTTTGCTTTCTTCTCTCCTTCTTTTCCTCTTTCTGGTTACCCTCCTTCTCCTCTCCCAGCCACCTCTACTTTCTCCTTTAATTTCATTGCCTCTCCCCATCCTGCACCAACAGATGTGAAATTTGGGTGAGTGGGTTTGGCAAAGAGTATGCGTAAAAATGGACAAAGTCCAAGTTTGGTCAGATGTCAACTAGATACTTGGTAAGACAAATAGGAAATCAGTGGATTAGCTCTCCCAAACTATTTCCTTATAAAGAAGAAGTAGAATATGGGAAAAAAAGCATTTCTCCCATTGCCATGTGAAAATAGAAATAGAATAGTGCAGACCTGACTGCGAATGGAAAAAAGGCTATGTATGATTCTGTAACTTTTGTGTTCCCATGAGTACCTCAAGTATGAGGAGGTTAATGACAACTTTCGGTGCCCATCAGTCTTTTACTTCTTGAAAAAAATCCCAGTACTGGTCCATGGAGATTTCTTACATGATCATTTCATGATGTATATAAGTATCTGGCAGGGAACCCCAGTAGATGTCACACAAGATTGTGAATTAATTCCACCAAAACAAATCCCTCCTCTCTCAAGAAGAATGAAGATATTCTATGCAATAGAAGTCACAAGAAAAAATAACTTACCTTATTTTTAGTTAATTATCACTTTTTTGTTTGAGAAGCAGACCCAAGAAGTAGGCATTTATGGTTGGGATCACAGAATCTTTGGGAAAATTTTTTAGTAGACTTGATTTTGTTAACCATTAAGTGAAGATATAAAATTGTGAAAAGTATTTGAAGAAATATTAATAAGAGAAAAGTCAAAATCTTCATGGAGTTCCTAGGAAGAAGAGTATAAAATAGCAATTTTCAATGTTTCCTTTGTATTTTAGTTTAATCTAGAATCAATTAATCAACAAGCCAGGCACTGTGCTAAGGTGCTGGGGACACAAAAGCAAAGACAAAACTACTCTTGTCCTGCAGGAACCTACATTTTAATGGTCCAGGAATAAATAAATAAGTCATTTATTAAGTGCTTGCTATATGCCAGGGGCAGCTAGGAGGTGCTGCAGTGGGTAGAGTTCTGGGCCTGGAGTCAGGAAGATCTGAGTTCAAATCTGACCTCAGATACTTATTAGCTGTGTGACCCCGGGAGAGTCACTTAACTCTGTTTGCCTCAGTTTTTTCTTCTGTAAAATGAACTGGAGAAAGAAATGGCAAACCACTCCAGTATCTGTGGTAAGAAAACCTCTGAAAGGGCCACAAAAAAGTTGGACATGATTGAAAACAACTGAACAGAAGGTGGTGCAATGGATAGAGTTCTGGGTCTGGAGTCAGGAAGACTCTTCTTTCTGAGTTCATATCTGGCCTCAGACACTTGCTAGCTGTGTGACCCTGGGCAAGTCGCTTAACTCTGTTTGTCTCAGTTTCCTCTCCTATAAAATGAGCCAGTGGAGGAAATGGCAAACCACTCCAGTATCTTTGCCAAGAAAACCTCAAATGGGGTCATGAACTGTCAGACATGACTGAAATGACTGAACAGTAACAAACAAGTACTATATGCAAAGCATCGTACTAAGCTCTGGGCAAACAAACAGAAAGGTAAGACAGTCCCTGCTCTGAGGGTGATCATATTCTAATAGAGGAGGACACCACATACAGAAAGTAAGACCCAGTATTCATTAGATGACACTACCTGTTTTTCCTCTTTCTCTTTTTGTAAAATGCTATACAATCAGCTCATTCCCACTGAAAATACACTCTGAAATATATTACTGCAGCTACACATCATTTCTAAAACAACCTCAAAAAAATACCTAAGAAAAATGTGAGTGTGTGTGCATGCAAGCATGTGTGTGTGTATGTGTGTGTGTGTGTGTGTGTGTGTGTGTGTGTGTGTGTGTGTGTAGATTCTTGTTTTGGTAAATGTTTTGGCTTGGAAAGAAATCCACCTCTGAATATTAGAAAAGAAATTTTCTTTTATACATAATGCCTTCCTCCCCACCCCCACCCTGTTCCCAGTGATTGGCTCCTCCTCCCCTTCCCCTCCAAAATCTTAGTAAAGCACTCCCACCTAAAAATTAGCTGATTAGTACAGTTTGTTTATAGGTTGGCTTTCTTGGGGATTCAAGGAAGAGAACAATACGTCTATTGACATCCCAAAGCTCGAAGGTAAAAGAATATTTAATGTTCAGATCATAACCACAGTCATTTGTGGACTAAGATAAACAATTATTTTCCTATTTCCTTGTGATGAAGTAATTATCACCACTTTCAATATCTTTTTGACTTAAAGAACAAAGATAGCAAGCATTAAAGCAGAATTAAGCTTGATGTTTGTTCTCAGGCTCAAAAATGTTTCAGAGAGAGAAGATATTCAAGGTCTAGTCTAGTCCTCAGTCCTAGGAAAAACAGGTTAATTAAACCATATTGAGCAAAAAAGGGTGAATGAATGATCACATCTTCATTTTTATAAAGTTATATTCTGTTATGTGATCCATTGACTGGTTGACCTTGGGATCAAGGGGTCATTGATCTAGAGCCGGAAAGGATCCTAGAGGTCATCTAGTCCTACTTTCCTCAAGTTTGTACAAGTGATTACGCATTTATTAAAGGTATACTATGGGCTGGCACTGTGCCAAGTACTGAGGACACAAAGAAAGGCAAAAACCCCCAAACTCTAGCCCCTGTTCTGAAGGAGTTCATGGTATAATGGAGGAGACAACCATGTATAGAAAAGATATCTACAGGATTAATTGGTAGTAATTAACCTAGGGAAAGCACCAGCATTAAAGGGGATTTTGAAAGCCTTTTTCTAGAAGGTGGGACTGGAAGGAAGTTAGGAGGCAGAGATGTAGAGGGAGAGATCCCCAATATGGGGAACAGCTGGTGAAAATTCATGGAACAGGGAGTTTGTTACTTAAGGGGTAATCATCAGAAGCAGGTTTGGAAATGTCCCATGAACTCAATGTCCTCATCTGTAACCATTACTTCATATCTTTTGGGTGTAAGATGCTAAGCCCAGGGCAGGTCCCTTCTGCCCCTGGAGTAATTACAGTTTTCTCTGTCCTTTGAGCCTTGGATTTCCATGCCGTGGGCCACTGGGTGTGTAGCTTAATTAATGCTTCCTTAACTTGTGTCAACCACTGACATCCATCTAGCCACCTGAGCTAGCAATCCATGCTCAGTGAGAGATCTGTACAGTTCTCTGCTAAGCCCTAAGGCTGTTCTGAAAAGGTCAACTCCTGGGGGGATAGCAGGTCATTCATCTCCCCAGCCCTCCAAACCTCAGATCTCTGTTCCTCAAAGGAAGCCCTGAAGAGCATGACACACCTGTCTACCTTCTCTTAGAGTGTCTCTTCCATTCTGGTTATTCAGTGTCACCACTTTGAGATGATACTCCTCCCCAGGTTCACTCCAACTCGGTTTATCAATAAAATCCATTGCACTGTGTCCTTACATCATTGAACTTTTCAATAAATATCAAAAGTTTTCTTAAATCTGATGCTCTGTCCCTTGCAACGTTGTCCACTAGTGGCCGCTTTTATTTTTCCTAACTCACTGGGCCAGGAAGAGGATGGGTACACTCCTTGCTTCTGACTGCCATTTCTCTGGGCATTTCCATCTGACCTGCAGCTGGAGCCTCCTCTATGTGTGGTCTCCCCAAATTGGAATGTGGACTGTCTCAATTTTCTCTTTGTATGCCCAATGCTTGGCATATAATAAACTTACTTTTTAAAATTCATTTATATCCTGACCGATTTATCCTGAATATGTCTTATTTTCATATAGTTATATGTTATAGTTTTCATGTTGTCTCCTCTGTTAGATTTGGAGCACCTTCAGAACAGAGACTGTTTTTGCCTTTAAATCACCAACATTTAGTACAGCGCCTGGAACGTATTAGGTACTTAATAAATGCTTGGTGTCTGACTGACTGAATAATCAACTTCAGGAACAAGTTACTGACCTTGATTCTATTATTCCTGTTGAATTGATGGATGGGTGTAATGAACAAATAGGAAATTAGGATAGGGACTGTGATTTCATTGATGTAGGGAGCTCTCAGGGGAAGAAATTCCCCTTGCCAATGCAGGTTGGTACCTTCTCTGCAACTTAGAGTCTTAGAGAGTTACCTAGAATGTTGAAAGGTTAGAGGACTTGCCCAGGGCCCCATGGCCACCTTGTGTCACAGGTGAGACTTGAACCTGAGTTTTCTTGCTTTGAGGTCAGCTTTTTATCCACTATGTGAGGTTGTTTCTCATCACACAGACAACACAACACAAACCTCATAGGTACAGGACTGGGGGCTTCACCAGCATTTATCACTTGAATCTTTGGAAAGCCCCAAGACCATGGCTTAAAGCTCAGCCTCTCCCATTCCTAATGAAGGAGAGAAGTACGGAAGATACATTTCTAGAGCTGATGATGTTAAAAAGTTTTAGAAGGTGGACAACGATGAGGCAAAATGGTAGGCTGTCCTGTGCCATCACCACTGCTATTGCCACTGCACTGTGGTATGCTTGCGCTGCTGCCCTTGGTAGGGAAGGCAGAGACATAAGTGGGATCTGCACCAGACAATATCACTAGAGACTGGTTGGAGGAGAAAGAGACTGAGGCCAATGGAAACCAAAGGGAGTAGTTGCCATACAACTGGAAGCATAATTAGAGAGATGGGATTAGTATGGACACCAGCACCAACAGGAATATCTAGGCAAATCCTGGTTCCTGACCTTGCAAGAGGGTCCACTTTAAGACAGTGATTTTATTACCTTTCTCTTCTCTCTTTGGAAAAGAATGTTTCCATTCTAAAGGTCATCTCTGTCTCTTCAAAGTCTTTTTTTGCATTTCTATCTATTTGGTCTCTTAAAGGCTTCTAATAACAAAAAATTGTAGTAAGTCATATTTTACCAGTTTAACTGACTAATATATTACTGTCTGTGTTATTTCATTGGCTCAAAGGAAACTGAGGGAAAGGCTATTATTGACTAAGTATTCACATAGAGAAATTCTCTTCTAATTGTTGAGACTACAAGCCGGAGGCTCCTCTCAAACAAACATTTTAAATAGCTTCTTGAAATCAGAGAATGAGTGAGTCTGAAGCTGGACACAGCCAGGTGGAGGTGGCAATGGATACATGAGGTGGTCTCTCAGGCAGTTTTTCCCCTTCCCCTTGAATGCATTTGTAAAAGGAAGCCCATCTTAAGGGACAAAGTTGAGGGTATGGTAACATGGCTCAGAGGCGGGAGTGTGAACAAAGGGTGCCAGTGGAGAGGGAGGGACTACTTCTCCTCCTCAGCCAAACACTCTCTCCTCCCAATCACTGCCAGAACTGTAACACCACCACTACTACTCCTAGATTTATATACTTAAGGAAGATTTGGTCTATGATGGCAGGCAAATTACATCTATATGATGTTAAAACCCTGTGCAAAAACCAGAAAAATTCAATCCAACACTCAGATATCATATCTATCAAACTAAATATTGTATCAGTCAGATGCCAAACATCGGTCTCAACCATCCTTCACCCAACTTCCAAGGTCATTTTCCTAAAGCATAGATCTGACCACGTCACTCCCTGCACTCGGCTCATTAAACTGCAGTAACAACTTGGCATATTGGACACCATGCTGGACTTGGAGACAGGAAGATGTAGTGTTTAAATCCTGTCATACACACTTGCTGGTCATGTGATTCTAGGCAAATTGCTTAACTTTTCAGTCTCAGGTTCCTCATTTGCAAAGTTGGAGTGATAATGGCACCTGACAGTGTCGTTGTGAGGATCATGAAATAATATGTGTAAAGTGCTTTGTTAGTTTTAAATAAATGCTAGCTATTATTAGCATTGACTTTAAGATCAGATATAAACTCCCCTGTTAGGAATTTAAAGCCCTTACCAGTCTGTCGCCTTCATATTTTCCCAGTCTTCTTACGCATTATTTCTTTCCACATATTCTATGGTCCAGCCATACTGGATGACTTGCTATTCCTCATACATGGTGCTCCATTTTCTTTTCTGTTTCTGTTTCTTTTTTTTTTTGGAGAGGGGAAGGCAGGGCAATTGGGGTTAGGTGACTTGCCCAAGGTCACACAGCTAGTGTGTCAAGTGTCTGAGGCCAGATTTGAACTCAGGTCCTCCTGACTCCAGGGCCAGTGCAATACTCATTGCACCAACTAGCTGCCCCCATGGTGCTCCATTTTCTATCTCCACACTTTTCTATTGGCTATCATTCCATACATGGAATGTTCTTCCCCCTCTCCTTTCACTATCAGAATCCCTGACCTTTTTCAAGACTCAGTTAAAATACTACTTTCTGTAGATCTGTCCTGGTCACGTGACCGGAAGTGCCTTCTTTTCTAAGGTTACTCTATATCTACTCTATAGGTACCTCATATATGCCTATAAATGTACATTGTACCCCTTATTAGGACACAAGCTCCTTAAGGGTAGGGATTCCTCTTTATTTTTATGTTTATCTACAGTATTTAGAATAGTACCTGACACATAGTGAACACTTAATAAATGCTTGTTAGTTGATCATCAATATTTAATTGAGAAAATATTCCATTTCTCTAGCTCATTGATACAGAATTTCAAAGGAATTTTAAAAATCACCGAGTTTAACATTCTTATTTTATAGGCAAGGAAACAGAAGGTAAGTGATTTGTCCAATGTCACACAGGTTCCAAGTAGTAAAGCTGGCATTTGAACTCAAATGTTCTGATTATTGAGAGTCCTTTCTACTATACCACAATGCTGCCTCATGACTCTTGTAGGATGGGAAATCTTTATTGACTATATTTATTATATAGTACTTGGGAGCTCTTCATTATATCACAGGGCCCTTCTAGCTCTAAAGTTCTATGTATTATGATCTACCACAGATTAAAAGAGCCAAGAATGCTTTCCTATGTACTGATACAGTATTGAAGTCCATCCTGCTGGTAAAGTTCCCAGTCTTAAATAGCATGACTTCTTGCCACTAGGTGGCAGGAGCTCCTGGACTATTTTCTCTTGTCAATGGTGCACTCAGGTCGGTCATACTTCTGAGCAAAGATGCAGATTTATCACTGTTCAATGAGTGTTTTGCGAGAAATGTGCAAGTGAGTGACAATTATTTTTTGCATTGCAAAAAATTTATTTCTTAGAAATAATGGTGCATCTGGAAAAAAATGGAGGTAATTGACCTTGGAGACTAGTAATAATACTAGATTATAAGAACCTGGAGGGCAGTGCAAGGACTTAGTCTTAATATCTTTTCTCAGATACCTGCCAAAGTGTTTTGCCTAGGGTCGATGTTTATTGGCTATCTATTGAATAACTGATGGAATAAATTAATGATTTGTTACTTTGAAATGCTGACAGTTCATGTGCAAAGATACTGTCTAATTTCTCTTGTCCTCTTAACACATAGGTTTATGTTTTATTACATTGAGTTCATTATTCCACTAAACTGAATGTTTTGTGGCCAAGTAAGAGTTTATGTTATTACTTAATGAAAAGAGAGCTAGCCTGGGAACCAGGAAAAATGATGATGGTGATGATAGCACACATAGCACTTACTATGTGCCAGGTTCTGTGCTAAATGCTATAAAATATTACCTTAGTTGATCCTCACAACAACCCTAGGAGGTAGGCCCTGTTATCCCCATTCTACAGCTGAGGAAGCTGAGGCAAACAGGAAGATTTGGATTCATGCTCTGCCTCTGACGCATGCTGGCTATGTGACTCTGGGCACACAAGTTATTTTCTCTGTGCTCTGGGCAGCTCTTGAAGTCTATAAGTAGAGAAGGTGTCAATCTGCATTGATGGAAGGATTTCCTCTCCTGTGAGTTCCCTATGCCAGTGAAATCACAGATCTATTCTATATTTCTGTCGTTCCTTATGACATTTTAAGCATTTTATTTTTATTTGGTGGAATAAAAATAGTCTTCATTTTCTAATATAGCACTTAAAAATCTCAAGGATTAGTAAATTCATCATTATAGGCTCTCCCTTCATGGGCCCTCAATACCTTAATGGACAGTCTTCCTGAGTTGCTGTGACTGAAAAATCCATCAGCTGGTAGCCAGCCTTCTGGGGATGAGCTTTTCCAAGCTTAGCTAGGCTGGATTTCAAACCACAGAAATACAATCCATCAAGAATCAAGTCATGCTGGAAGCGGGAAAGTGTTTCTTCACAATTAACATATGAGCAATTCTAAATTAGGTTGCTAGATTAAATTTGACCTCCACCCGTGTATTACTGCCGAGAACTTGCCTGGGGGAAAAAATCCCAGTCGCTGTTTTCTGATAATACTGGTGACTGTTTTCTGGGTTGAATGCTTTCTTTTTTTCTTAGACAAATAACAAAATATGCTTTGGGATAAATTTCATTGTATGGTGTTGGATTTAGATGGTTAGTAGCTACAATCCTATAACATATGGTTGTAGGATAGTAGTTATCTCTCAACAGACCTGCCAAAGGCTCTGGGGTTCAAGGTTTCCCCAGTTTCTCACCTTTCAAACCCCTTCTACTCTCTCATATGAGGAGTATTTAGCCTTCAAAGAATAAAATGAGGAGACAAGGGGAATATTTATCATAAAATAGCAAAAACTAGTGTGATGATAAAGAGACAAATCTAATGATGAAGAAATTCGGTGCCAAAGTTAGAGCAGATAGAAGCCTGCATTGGTAGAGGATGTTTTCTTACTGGGAGTTCTCTAGATCAGTGAAATCACAGTTCTTGTAAAAGATGTATACTTCTGTTTTCAAACAACCTTTGCCTAGTTCAGATATGAGCAAAGTTCATGAGCTGCCTGCTCTTCCCAACCCTTTGTATTATACTCTTTTTCTCATTCTAAAATCATATGAAATAGTTAAACTCCTTCTCCTTCATCTCTTTACTGTTGTATTTCCCTTTTTGCTCCCTTTACTTTTCTCTCTTAAACCCAACAAAACTACACCCAGTCCTGTGGTTGGATTCAACTGATTTCCCCCTGTGACCCTTGGAAGCAGTGGAATTCAGAAGGAACACTTGACTCTTTCCCTTCTATTAGAATGGAAGCGTTCATCATGATGACGCTCACTCCAATTACCACTATGTATTCACCTTTCTAGGTCTCTCTTGACTTCTGTGTTTATATTTCAAAGTTTCTGCTCATCTCTGGTCTGCATCAAGAACATTGGCTTTGACAACATGGCTACTTCAGCGGCAGCATGCTGTCAAATGAAGAGCTGGCAGGGAATGAGCAAGGAAACAATTAAATCAGTATTTGCTTTAGGAGACTGGCAGAAAGAGTGTGTTATAAGCTGGCCACAAATACCAATAGAGAATTAAGGTCTGGGAAACAATGGTAGCATCATATTTTCTATATTACTGTGAGGTTTAGACCTGCCACAGATGTCCCATCCCATCGGTTCCTATCAGCATCATCTGTGAGCATAAACACCCAGGCTATCTAAGGATTATGAGAGAGAGAGACAGAGAGAGAGAGAGAGAGAGAGAGAATGAGAATTAGAAGAAAGAGTCCCTCTCTACTGTAGTTCTAAACACTTAGCAATTCAAAAAGAGGAAGAGGAATTTTTTTGAAAATTTTTTTGTGTAGAGAGCCAAATTTAAATTTAAAATACCTCTTATTGGCCATATTATTTATCAACTAACAAATAAATCATCAAATGGCAAAATTAGATCACATTAGCTCATTATAGCCACGCTTAGCTCTAGTGATATTTGAGAAAATGCACCTCTCTCTTTATTGTAGAGGTGGGGGACTATGGGGGTGCAATACTCTCATATATTATTGATGCATTGGTTGGTTGTGCTGAATTTCTTTCTTCTTTCCTTCCTTCCTTTCTTCCTTCCTTCCTTCCTTCCTTCCTTCCTTCCTTCCTTCCTTCCTTCCTTCCTTCCTTCCTTCCTTCCTTTCTCTCTCTCTCTCTCTCTCTCTCTCTCTCTCTCTCTCTCTCTCTCAAAATCCTTGTTGTTTGTGGAATGGCTAAACAAATTATGGTACATGAATGTAATGGCATGTAACTGTGCCATGAGAAATGGTGAACATGATTAATGGAACAATGAAAAGTCTTATATGAACTTATACAAGGGGAACTAAGCATAATCAGGAAAACTGTATATTCTATGACTCCAATGTAAATGGAAAAACAAGAGTGATGAAACAATCAAAACTCAATGCCGTTAAATTATAACAATCAAGCTTGGTCTCAAAGAAGAGATATGAGATGATACCTCTCCTTGCTCCTTTACCAAAGTGAAGGACTATGGGTGTGGAAAAAACAACATAGAAATGTGTTGTATATGTATATATGTATAAAAATGCATAAATGTACTTATGTATAGGTATGTACATTTTATAAATATATATGCATGTATATATGTATGTATATAAATATATACATAAACACATATAACAAACATACATACAAATATACATACATACACACACATATACAAACGCACAGAGACACAAAATGGGATGTAGGAGTATTTAGGAGATGTGTGTAATCCCAGGGAAGGCAAAGTGCCAGTAATAAATATCCTGTATTATGCCAGTAACAAATGTACTGCATTAAAACCATACCCTGTCCCCCCCATTTAGGTCCTAGGCTTGTCTCCTTCTTAACTATCTGATTCCAAAGTGGTCTAATGAGTATGCTTTGGGACATATTAAAGATTACCAAAAATGTAAACACGCTCTTATTGGTTTGTCCCTCCTCTTTATGCTCCAACTTCCAGAGAGATCTATTCTATCATAGGCTGGTTACCCCTCTTTATCTCACACCGTGAAGGCTTAGACAAAATTATTGTTAATGGTCAAGTAATTTATACACACTATCAGGTATGCAGATAAATGCTCAAGCTATAAATGATAGAATGAATTATAATGAAGAATTTATAAATCCTTACTATGTGCCCGACACTGTGCTAAGTCCTGAGGATGAAAATGAATGAAACCAAGATTGTTCTTGACTTCAGTGAGCTGACCTTCTAATTGAGGAAGACAATTCAAGGCTGGCATAGGACTTACAGCTGGGACTGCCTCTTTCCTCCCATCTTCTTTCACCTCCTGGCTAGTATGAAGGGTTGAAAGTAACAATTGAGATTTAAACTCTGGGTGGAAATTTTCCCAGTGCTTGGCTCTGGGAAAGAGGAAAGATGCTGTCAATTGAACTTCAGCTATTTCTACCCTTGATAGCCAGTGGCTTGGTTTAGTCTGCTCTCTGACTTTCTGGCTGTCCCCAGTCTGTGCTCATGCCCGTGCCTATCTACACTCTTGGCTCTTGGTCTCTTTGTCTCCATCTGCGCTTTGCCGTGAAGTTTCAATTCTGCCTATTTTTCTTGTTTTTGGTTTCAGGGGGCAGTAACCCATCTGCTATTCCCTGCTGGCTCAGCAGGAGGAGTACAGAGATTGTTGCTGTCCAGCACACTCCTCCATTTCATCATGTGGTCACTTGGTTGAAGTCTCCCACAAAGGTAAAAAGGTCCCAGAAACCTTAGAAAATTTGGACATTGTATACACGGCTGTGCTTTAGTCCAAGTGTTTTTGACCTTTGGGTTTTCTAAAATCTCTCTGGTTTAGACTATACTAGCAAGTAGGGGATCCAGAGCATTTGAGCACAGCTTTAGAAGAAGCTAGGGATTCTATGAGACAGAATGGGGGATATCAGTTGAAGGAAATGAGGATATGTAGCCTGGAGATAAGAATGTTCAGGAGGAACATGGTAGATGTCTTCAAATCTTTGAAAGGCTGTGATGGAAGAAGAGGCATTAGATTTGTTATTTTTGGCCCCAGAGGAAGAATTGGGAGCACTAAGTGGGAGTTGCAATAATAATAATTAGCATGTATATAGTGCCTTGCAACAACCCTGAGAAGTAGGTACCAGTATTCCCATTTTACAGATGAAGAAACTGGAATAGTCAGAAGTTAAGTGACTTGCTCAGAGTCTCACAGCTGGTAAGTATCTGAGATTGGATTTGAACTCAATTGTTACTGACTCCTGCTCCACAGGTCCATGCCCTATGCCACCTAGCTGCCTCAGAAATTTTGTAGCGGCAAATCCATATTTCATAATAGTTAGAACTATTAAAATGTTTGGGATGCTTTAGGAATTAACGAGTTCCTTCTCATCAAAGGTCTTCAAGCAAAGTTACTTGTTGAGTGTGTGGGAGAAGAAATCTAAAATCAGCACTTCAAAACATCCATGACATCGAAGTGAGCAATTCCTCCATGTCATAGTTTTAGGAATTGATGTGGCTCCCAAATCGATCATTTTAAGGTGATGAGGCTTTATGAACTTCATTAGATTAGTCCTTGATGTCCTGAGTTTGATGTTTTTACAGCTTGGTGGGATCTGCCAAACCCAGACTGCCACTGGCACAGACCTCCAGAATTCAAGGACATCTCTGTATAGTGATGAGCAGAACATGGCAAAGTCAGGTAGAGGAAAGAGTTGGTTTGAGTCCTGGCTCTTCAATCTACTGCTTGTGTGACAATGGGTAAGCCCTCTCATCTCTGTGGGCCTAATTTTCCTCATATGTAAAGGACTAGAGGACTTCTAAGATCCCATCCTGCTCCAAGTGAACAAGAAGTAGGGTTATGAGGAAATGCTCATCTAAGAGGGTGCTAATTTACTAAGATTATAATGGATTCATAATCAAACAATGTATCAGAAATACAAAGTATATACTGCAGGAGATTCTTGGAATTGACTCTTGGACAGCCTGATGCCTCTTGACAAAGAAGCTCGTCCATTTGGACAACAGCACAGCATGGAGGAAAGACCATTGCGCTGAGAATTGGGAGACATCTCTGCCAGAAACAGGCTGTGTGATTTTCATTTAGTCATTCAATCTCTCTGGATCTTAATCCCAAAATGAAGGCGCCAGACTGAGATGGTCTATAAGGCCCAGCTAATCATATAATAATCTTGTGGGGAAATATCTTCTGCTTCCCTCTAGTCTTGGGTGAAGAGGTGACCCTTCTGTACCTCTACATGCCCCCTTGACCCCATTTCCTCCCTTCTTCTCTATCGGGTTGCCCAAACACACACACATACTCTCTCTCTCTCTCTCTCTCTCTCTCTCTCTCTCTCTCTCTCTCTCTCTCTCTCTCTCTTTCTTCCTCTTTCTCATCTCATCTTCAGTCTCCTGCTGTCTATTGGTTCTTTGTCTTCTGGCTACAATAAGCCCATCCGTGTATCCCCATCCCCATCGTTTAAAAACCCTCATTTGATCCTATCATGCACACTAGCTATCAGCTGATATTTCCCCTTCCCTTCATGCCTAACCTCCTGGAAAAAGCCAATTACTCAGGCACTGATGCACCCCTACTTCCTCTTCTTTCATTCTTTTCCAAACCCTCTGCTAACTGTTTCCAACTGAAATTGCTCTCTCCAAAGTGAATAGCGATTTCTTTAAAATTTTTTATTGGTTAGATAGTACACTGGAACTGGAGTCAGGAAGACTTGAGTTCAAATTCAACCTCAGACACTTCCTAGATGTGTAACTCAGGGCAAGATACTTAACCTCTGCTAGTTCAGTTTTCTCAACTGTAAAGTGGGCATAATAGTAGCACCCACTTCCCAGGGTTGTTGTGAGGATTAAATGAGATATGTAAAAAAGTCTTTAGCACAACGTCTGGCACATAGTAGGTTCCAAAGAAATGCTTGTTCCCTTCCCTTCCTTCTCTTCTTCCTCCTCAACTTTCTTGACTTCTCTGTAGGATTTGACACGGTTGATTACTTCTCTTGGATGCTGCCCTACCTTAATGACACAGAGGAGCTTCATTGCATAGCAAACATGTGCATTCCAGGCGCTGGAAAACTGTTCCTTTGCTATAAATTTATTAATCAGCATTTTAATTTACGAGTCTCCTCTGAGTTTGGTTAGCATTTCCTTTAGGGAGTTGGCAATTTTTTAGAGCTTGAGTGAACAGATAAAATGAATATCAAAGCCTGTAAAGCTGAGGACCAGATCCTGGCAACCCCACCAGCCTAGAGACATCCTGGCAGGCAGAACTCCAGACCCTGCCCAGAATCATCTGTTGGCTTCCGTATGAACATCCACAATAGTACACCAGTCTTGTGCTAGGTGTGGAGGAGCAGGGCAACAGGTGGGTTGGGGTTGCAAAGTCTAAGACATAGGCTCTACCCTCTAGGAACTCATGAGGGACCTTAAGGGGAAGGGGACGAGACTATTATCAAAGAGTTAAGAAAGAATAAGATATTATGTGAATATTACTATTATTAATAACAGCTCACATTTCTACGATGCTTTGAAGTCTGCAAAGTGCTTTACAAATATCTCATTCGATCCTCACAACAGGCCTAGGAGGTAAGTCTTATTATTATCCCTATCTTACAGATGAGGAAACTGAGGCAGATTGGAGTTAAGTAACTTGCCAGATTCACACTTCTAGTTAGTGTCTGAGGCTGGATTTAAACTCAGGTCCACTACTCTAGCCACTGCACCCCCTCACTGCCTCGTTAAACAAAGGGTACAAGGTGGAGAGTAGCAGTTCTGTGAACGGGAAGGCCAGTGTAGGTTGTAGCAGCCTTGGGGAAGATTTTTTTTTAAAGTGGGATTTGAATTGGGTCTTGAAGAAAAGGTGGGATTTGGGTGGCAGAGCTGGCATTTGGGCATTTCTACCTGAGAAGCTATATGATTAAAGGTGTAGAGTTCAGATTTGGGGGCAGGTTGTCTTTGGGAAGAGAGAGAGGAGACCAGTTCTCTCATTTTCTAAAAGTCTTATCAAATTTTTGTCCTTATGCCACATTCATTTTCTGTTATGTGCCCTCTCCCTGATATCAAATTCTCCCTTGTGACAAAGACAGGAGCAAGGCAAAACCAGTGGACAGAAAGGCCACACACGACTGTGTGTGTAACAGTCCCCACCTCACCAATCTTTGGAGAGGAGGAAAGCGCATCTCATAATTTCTTCTCCAGGACTAAGGTTTGAAACTAGTTCTCCTACGGGTCGCATTTCACTTTATTCACTGAAAGATTTTTGAAAGTCTTTCAAGACTTCCCAAGCTTTGGAAGAACGTGCCAAGAACCTTTGCCGAGACTCACAGCCAAGGATATGTGCCTTTCAAATTGCGACACCTGCGACTATCCTCCATTCCTTTTCAATTTAAGCTGAGTGAGCTATTCTTTGTATGCATTGTGGTGAAAAGGAAGATTACCCGTGAAATGTTGAGATTTGAACCGGTGGATTTTGAAGACAGAATCCACATCTTGTTTTCTAAATGCAGTGTTTTCAGTGAATAATCTTATCACTTTCTAAAGAATAGATGGAAAAAAACGCCACATTGAGCACTTCCCCCAAGTATAAAGGCATCTGATGAAATGCATCTAATTAAACACATAATTTGGTACAGCTTGTGTATTCAACATATTTTGGCACATAAAATATTTACTCTGATAGACTGAAGCTGTTACTCTGTGCTGAGTATGAGTTGTTATTGAGACTAAGTGTTTTTAATCTAGAAGATGATAATGACTTCATCACTGTGAACTTCGTATTTCTAGTTTCAGCCTGGAATAAGTTTTTATTGCTGTATTTTCAGCATTTGCTGAGTGCTTTTGATAAGCTATCGGTGCTGAGATGCCGCTGTTGAGCACTACACTTAAATGCCTGTTGAATTACATTTAAAATACAAAATTCATGCTAACCACAAGGAAACCTCATCAAACTGTCTTTTCTTGTTTATTTTTATTTCATTTTTTTTACCCCCGGTTTAATGCCCAATCCAGGGACTAGAACCAGATGAAAATGAATTAGTCTAGTTTAGATTTAGTTTAGAAAATATTTTTGGTTTCTCATTCAGTACTTATTTCAAGGATTTGTGATTTCATTAGCGTGAGGCCTGCCTCCTTGGATCAATGTCTAAACAACTTTAAGCTTCAGGAATGAAAGAAGGAAGGAAATAAGAGTTCATTAAGCACCTACTGTGTGCTGGGAACCGTGCCAAGCATTTTACAAATACTGTCTCATTCGGCCCTTGCAACACTCCTAGGAGGCTGATGTTATTTTGCAGACAAAGGTTAAGTGACTTGCCCAGCGTCACATAGGTAGTCAGTGTCTGAAGTCTCAGGCCTCCTTGACTCTAGGCCCAATGCTCTATCCAGCTGCCTTTGGTGTACCCACTGTGTTTATTGCTGAGGCTAAAAAGTCCTTTTCTCTGTGTCTAACTTTTCACTAATGGAGACAATTTTTTCTAGGCTGTCTCTCGGATGACAAAGATCTGTCTCTAATGGATCTATACTGAAAGTGTTTTCTATTTGGTTATGCGGCTGGCAAGTAGAAAGGGATTAGACATGTTTTGGTTGGTCCCAAAAGGAGAAGCTAAGAGTAAAAGTAAGAAGATGCAGAAGCAAATTTAGGATTGATGTCCGGGAAAACCTTCCTGAAGATTAGAGCCATCCGAAAGAGTGATGGCTGACACAGATGGATCTCTTTCCCTGGAGTCTCTCCAGAGGCTAAATGGCTATTTCTCAGCCATCTTGTAGTTGGCATCATTTTTTCCAGTATGTCTTAGGCTAGATGGCTGCTGAGTTCCTTTTAGCTATAGAATTCTGTGATTCTATAATTGTGATGGGATCTATCCAAGTTTGTTCTCTGTTGGCAGACCTTTAAGAGCCCAGAGTCACACTCTTTTTTTTTTTGTTGCAGGGGCGCAGGCCAGGCAATTGGGGTCAAGTGACTTGCCCAAGGTCACATAGCTAGTGCGTCAAGTGTTTGAGGCCAGATTTGAACTCAGGTCCTCTCGACTCCAGGGGTGGTGTCTACACACTGCACCACCTAGCTGCCCCCAGAGTCACACTCTTTGACAAGGTATCAAAGGACTTTGCTAGGCACTTAGTAGATGCTTATTAAATGCGTGTTGGCTGACTGGCTTTTGGTGGTAGTAGTAATAATAGCTAGCATTTATATAGTGTTTTAAAGTTTACAAAGTGCTTTACACATATTTTTTCATTTGGTCCTTACAACAACTTTGGGAGGTAGGTGCTATTGTTATCCTCATTTTATAGATAAGAAAGTGACTTGCCCAGGGTCACATAGCTAGTAAGTGTCTGAGGCTGGATTTGAACTCACATCCTCCTGACTCAAGCCTCAGTGCTCTGTCTCACATGCCACCTAACTGCTTCAGGCAGTAGTTATAGCAAATTCACAAGTCTGATCTTAATTCAATTAAATTCCTGAATGTCTTTTTAATGTAACACCTGGTCAGGAGGTTGGGCAGTTGGGCAGCTCTGACAAAAGGTGATCCACTAGAAAAGGAAATGGCAAACCACTCCAGTATCCCATGGACAGTGTTAAAATGGTAAAAGAGATGACGTAGGAAGAGGAAATCATCAAATTGGAAGGTATCTGACATATTACTGGGAAAAAATGGGGAATGACCCCAAGTAGCTGCAGAAAGAATGAAGTGCCTGGGCCAGAGCTGAAGGCATGCTTAGTTGTGGATATGTCTGGTGACAAAAGGAAATTCTGGTGCTATAAAGATCAATATTGCACGGGAATCTGGAATGTAAGATCTATGAGCCAAGGTAAGTTGAATGTGGTCAAACAGGAACTGGAAAGCTTAAATATCAACATCTTGGGTTTCAGTGAACTTAAATGGAGGGGAGTGGGTGAGTTTAATTCAGATGATCACTACATATCCTACTGTGGGCAGGAATCCCTTAGAAGAAATGGAGTGACCCTCATAGTCAATAAAAGGGTGAGAAAAGCAGTACTGAGAAAAGTACCAAGAAAAGCAGTAAAGTTAGTATAAAGTATACTTAAGTAGTTATACTTAAATATAACCTTAAAAATGACAGCATGATATTTGTCCAAATCCAAGGCAAAGCTTTCAAAATTATTGTAATACAAATCTATGCTCCATCCACTGATACCGAAGGAGGCCAAAGTTATTCAACTCTATGAAGACCAGCATTTTCTAAAAATAACACCGAAAAAAGATGTTACATTTATCGTAGGGGATTGGAATGCTAAAGTAGGAAATCAAAAGATAATTGGAATAATAGGTAAGTTTGGCCTTGGAGTTCAAAATGAAGCAGGGAAGAGACTAATAGAGTTTTGTCAGGATAACTCATTGGTCATATCAAACACTCTTTCAGTGAGCCAAAAGGCAATTCTACAATGGACATCACCTGATGGTCAATAACAAAATCAATTTGATTATATACTTTGCAGACAAAGGTAGAGAAGTCTGTGCCCTCAGTTAAAACAGGACCTGGGGCTGACTGTGATTTAGATCATGAGCTTCTTGTTGCAAAATTCAGACTTAAATTGTATAAAGTATGGAAAATCATCAGATAATATAGATATGACTTAAATAGCATCCCTTATGAATATGAAGGGAAAGTGATGAATAGATTTAAGTGATTAGATATGACAGAGTGCCTCAAGAACTATGGACAGAGGTTCATAATATTGTACAGGATGCAGCAACAAAAACATTCCAAAGAAAAAGAAGAGTAAGAAAGCAAAATGGCTGTCTGATGAGGCTTTAGAAATGACTGAGGAAGAATAGGAAAGTGAAAGGGAAAGGAGAAAGAGAAAGATATACCTAACTGAATGAAGAATTCCAAAGAACAAACAGTGAGGAGAGATAAGGGAGTTTTCTTAAGTAGGAAATACAAAGAAAACAATAGAATGGGAAAGACAAGAGCTCTCTTCAAGAAAATTAGAGTTATCAAGGGAAAATTTTGTGCGAAAATGGACATTATAAAGAACAAAAATGGTAGAGACTTAACAGTTGAAGAGATTTAGAAGAGGGAGCAAGAATATACAGAACTATACAAGAAAGCTCTTAACATCACTGATAACCATGATGGTGTGGTTATTGATCTAGAAGACATCCTGGAGAATGAAGTCAAGTGGGCCTTAGGAAGCATTGCTAACAATAAGGCTAGTGGAGGTGATAGAATTCCAGCTGACCTATTTAAAACCCTAAAAGTTGATGCAATTAAGGTGCTTTACTCAATACGTCAGCAAATTTGGAAAACTCAACAGTGGTCATTGGATTGGAAAGGATCAGTTTACATCCCCATCCTAAAGAAGAGCAATGCCAAGGAATGCTCACATTACTGAACAATTGTGCTCATTTCACACATCCACGAGATTATGCTTAATATTCTGCAAGCTAAGCTTTAGCAATATGTGAACCAAATATTAAAGTGCAGGTTGGTTTTCGAAGAGGCAGAGGGACTAGAGGTCAAATTGTCAGCATTTGCTGCATTATAGAGAAAGCAAGGGAGTTCCAGAAAAGTATCTACTTCTGCTTCATTGACTACACTAAAGCCTTTGATGGTGTGGATCACAACAAAATGTGGTAAGTCCTCAAAAAGATGAGAATACCAGATCATCTTGGCTCCCGAGCAATCTGTATGAGGGTCAAGAAACAGCGGTTGGAACCTAATATGAAACAACTGATTGGTTTAAGGTTGGGAAAGGACTACACAAGACTGCGTATTGTCACCTTATTTATTTAACTTATATGCAGAGTACGTCATGTGAAATGACAGGCTGGATGAATCGAAAGCTAGAATTAAGGTTGCTGGGAGAAATATCAATAATCTCGGATATGCAGACAATTGTACTCTGATGGCAGAAAGTGAAGAGGAATTAAGAAGCCTCTTGATGAGGGTGAAAGAGGACAGTGTAAAAGCTATCTTGAAGCTTAACATTAAAAAAAAAACTAAGATCATGGCAATTGGTCCCACCACTTCCTGGCAAATAGAGGGAGAAAAAATGGAAGCAGTGTCAGCTATTCTTGGGTTCAAAGTTCAATGCAAATGGTCACTGTAGCCATGAAATCAAAAGATTTTTCCTCCTTGGAAGGAAAGTTATGGCAAATCTTGACAACATACTAAAATTCAGAGACAACAAAGGTCCATATAGAATTGTGGTTCTGAAGAAGACTTTTGAGAGTCCCTTGTACAACAAGGAGAGCAAATCAGTCAACACTTAGAGAAATTAATTCAGGCTATTTACTGGAAGGTCAAATACCGAAGCTGAAGCTTAAATATTTGGCCACATAATGAGAAGACAGAACTCATTGGAAAAGACCCTGATGTTGGGAAAGATTGAAGGTTAAAGGAGAAGGGGGCGGCAGAGGATGAGATGGATAGATAGTGTCACAGAAGCAAGGAATGTGAGCTTGGAGAAACTTAGAGATATAGTGGGCCTGGCATCCATGGGGTCACAAAGAGTCGGACATGACTGAATGACTTAAGAACAGCAGCCACATAGAAAATTCATGGTTGATCTTGGTTCAAGTAGATTCCTGGATTGTCTTTTTGATCAAATACTCATTCCTACTCAGGCAGTTTGGATAGTTTTACAAAGGACTGTCTTGTGATCTGAGTGCTGCATATGTAAAGGGAGACATGACTCCTAATTGACCCAAGACTCATATTTTGGAAGAGTATTAGGAAGATAGGTGGAGAAAGGCAAGCTGGGACTTTTTTTTATACATTTTTAAAATTTTAATTCCAAATTCTCTCCCTCTTGCCCTTCCCCCACCCGTTGAGAAGGTAAGCAATGGAAAGAGACTCTTTTCTAGGAGCTGTTTTCATGGGAGCATTTTTCCAGGTTGAGGCAGTGGGCTGAGGAGTCCACGGGGACTTTTAAGAAAGTCTGTCACTGTGCTTATACCAGAAGAGAAGACTCAGGATGGGGGCTCGGGCCACACAAGCTGTGGTGGAAAGCCTACTCTGAAAAATTTTCATCTTGTTGTAGCGGATAGGGAGCTGGCTTGGGAGTCTGGCACACTTGAGTTTGAGTGCTGCCTATGAGGAATAAGAATTCACCTTATATAGTACAAAGAGCCATTCCATTCTGATATCCAAGCCTTGTTTGCACCTAGTTCACATCTCTGATTGTTTTCACTGGATAAAAGGAATGTGGGGCAAATGGAGGTGGGGTGATAGATTGATTGACTCAGTCAACCTTCTACCCTTGAAACTGGACATAGTCAAAGGGACCTCAGACATCATCTACCATATTGCAGTCAAGCTCCCTCAATTTATGGATGAGGGAACTAAAGCCTGAAAGATGTGCCCAGAGTTGCACTAAATAAGGGCAAAGCTGGGATTTGAACTTGGATTCCAAGGTCGATGGGAAATTGCAGTGCTTTCCCCACAACACTGCTATGTTAAATTCCTCTCAAAAAATTTTGCCTCCATTGTGTGAACTAAGGGAAAACCAAGCTCTTTCACACTAGACAAAGAGAGTGAGGGTGAGCAGAGTGTCTCTAGAGACCATTCAGTGATGATCAGGGCTGCCAACTCAATAAAGAGGGAACACTAAGTCATCAGTGAGATTTCAGATCTCTTTCTCTCTGGGTCATTCTCCAGGTAATCGAGAAGAAAATCACTCTTGGGGATGCATTTCTTACCCTGAATGATCAGTGGCAATCTTTCAGCCACAGACAATACTTTAAAAAATTATATGGTGACCTCTATTTCTAGATAAGACAATAGGAAGTCACATTAAGGACTCAACTTGTTGAATTTGTATTATTCAACTTTTCCCCCTCGGTCAACATGATGTTAAACAGAGCCAGTTTTAGGAATCAGTACCAGAAATGGTCTTGAAACCCACAAATGTGATAGACAATGCATCACTGTGAACCATACGTATGGTTGTAGTTACTGCAGTTCTCAAACCTCAGCACTTTCCCTATACTTTCCTCTTTTCCCTATTCCCAGCCCCTTAAAATCCAGTTTTACTTCAATTTTTTTTCTATTGTTATCCTTTGCCTGCATTGCAATCCTTAGCTCACAAAATCACAGATTTTTAGAAGTTGAAAGAATCTCAGCATCCATCTATCTCACCCCTATCCATGTAGGCTCTCTGCTGTTACATCCCTGACAAGCTGTGGGTCATCCAGCCTCTGGCTAACAAGTTAAGCTTTTTGAGGCAGGCTTTTGGGGGTGGGGTGAAGGTTGGAATGGGATGTAGGACATGGGAGGCTGTTCAAGGTAAAGCTTTCTAATAATAAGTTGTATTAGTGCTTTTGCTTGCTATGAATACCTTGTGAATCTTTCTTTTATAATTTGTCTCTTTGGTTTGATGAATAAATCATTTGTAAAGCTTATTACTTCAATGGGAGAGGTATCCTTGGTGCACTCTAAAGATCCAGCGCCAATAATGGTTCATTTGGAACACGTTAAGGTGTCAGATTTTCTTAGCGTATTTCAGAAATTGTTTTACATTTTTTTTTCTGGCTGAACCTCTCTTGACACCAGTGAACTTAGGGCTTGTGATTGAATGATAAGTGCGCAAAAAAAGCAGCTTGAATGATAATGTCTCCATTTCGATGCCTACTTTCTGGACGGAGACCTTTTATGCTAAGTTCACGTGAGAGCACATTTTTATGACAAAATTATCACCTTCAGAAAGCTCACTGACTCAGGCAGGGCTGAGATCTGTCCTGTTGTAATGGATTCTGTGACAGGCAAATGCGCAGTAGTTTCCAAAAAACTCCATTGAAGGATATTCTGACAGTCACCTATATGCCGCTGAAATTTCCAAGACATTATTATGATTCATTATAGAAAAATGGTTAGACATCCTAATCATGAGATGTAATAGTATTAAAAAGGGGAAGAAAGACCAAAATGTACTATTCTCTTTGACACCCATTACCTGGGTTGTCTAGGTCACATTATGGAAGAAGTTCGTTTGTATTTTTATCTCATGGTTTTTATATGTTAAATCAAATGAGAGGATTTGTTAAAAAAAAGGCACTTAACACAATGCCTGGTGCATAGTAGGTCCTATATAAATTCTTATTCCCTTCCTCTTTCCTTGTTATGTGAAAACTTTCCCTTTGGGAAAGGCATGTGCCTGTCCAACTGGGATCTGGGGTGAGGGACCTCAGGATCCTTAAATGAGGCTCAAAATTTTCAGTGTGTTTGTTTGCTGAAGGAGAAATCACCATACTCTGATCAGACCCCAGAGGCAGCACAGACCACAGCAACTGCTTCATGCTTCCTTCTACTTCTTCCAGGCTTTGTGGATCACTTAGGGTCTTTCATAACAAAGCATCTCAATGCCATCATTCATTTTTCCTGGTCAGGGGTAATTTAGCTCCGACTGACCAATTTATGCTAAAGAAATTTCTAGAAAAAGATATATTTATAAGAATGCCAATCTATAGCTGAAGCTGTGTGTACTCTGGCCTCAGCTGGCTGCATTAATGCTGTTTAATTTGCACAAGTTGTTTTACTTAATGGACAAGGAACCTTAGGAAAAGGAAAGCTAGGTGACTCAGTAGATAGAGTTCTGTGCCTGGAGTCAGGAAAACTCATCTTTGTGAGTTCAAATATGGCCTCAGACATTTACCAGCTGTGGGAACCTTGGCCCTATTTGCCTCAGTTTCTTCATCTGTAAAATGAGCTGGAGAAGGAAATGTTAAATCACTGTAGCATCTTTGCCAAGAAAACCCCAAATGGGGTCACAAAGAGTTGGGCATGACTGAAATGATAGAACAACAACAAAAAACCTCAGGAAAAAATGTTTGAGAGTGTTTCAGGACACCATGATATAGTGTGAAAGAGGCTACTAATCTAATTACTGGGTGTAAAATGGCATACAGACTGTGGGGGAAAACCTCCTCACATCGAAAATTATATAAGGAGACGTACTTCTGTCTTACTGCCATTCTTATAACTTACTTATGTTATGGTGCTGAGAAATGAAACTGCACAGGTAACCACAACCCAGGAGATTGGGTCTGCTCATAAAAGCAGGTTGATTTGGAGTGGCCAAGTTAGGAAAGGTTAGTATTGTTTTTGGGCACTCAGGAGGACAAGGGAAGCTGGAGCTATCCCTTTTACATTTGCAAGTTGTCCCTGTCTGGACATAACTTCTATTTCATGGGGAGACAAGAAGTCTGTTAGAAGACACTGCACTCTCGTTTGATTTTCTTTCCTGTTTCTGTGCTGTATTTGGGAGACTGAAAAGGAGAGGAGACAGACTCCGAGCGAAAAGAGGTTTCTGCCTTGGTAGGGACTATACCATACCTGGGAATTGAATGGAATGGTACCTAGATAACATGTAGTGAATCCTTATTCCTCATAGGCAGGACTCAAACTCAAACCTTCCTGGCTTCCAGGCCAACTCTCTATCCACTACCACAGGATGCAAATTTTCCAGAGTAGGCTCTCAACCACAGCTCATGTTGCCTAAGCCACCATCTTGAGTTTCTTTTCTAGCATAGGCACAGCTGCAGACTTTCTCAAAAGTCCCTCCTGAGGTACAGAGAAAATGCTGAGTGGGAACTCAGCCTTTTGCCACAACCTGGAAAAATCCTCCTTCTAGAAAAGGTTCTATTTCACATTCCCTTAGCTGTGCAGATAAGGAAGAATATAAGCTCTTAGAGGGTACTTTTCTGCTCTGTATCCATGCCTGGTATATAATTTTCACTTGATAAATGCTTACTGAATTGAATGGAATGAACATAAACGTTGGTACTTAATGAATAAGAGAGTCTTGTCCACAAGCGTCAAAGTCATACATCCACCCATTTCTATGAGTGTTCTTTGGAGGCCAGTATACTTATATCACCCATGGGGAATCCAGATTTAAGAATGTTTGAGATATTGTTGCTCTGATGTTATATTTCTAATGTATCTTATTTTCCATAGGCCCTCTGGGAGGAGCTATTGGTTCAGGAAAGTAAGGTAGGTGGTGGTGGGGGTGGGGGAGTGAAAGGGAAGGGTGGTGCTGATGGAGAGGCAACCTCTGAATCCCCTGTGAACTTCCCTATACTATAGAAACCCACAGGGACACCCAGACAACCATTATAGTAATAGCTAGCATTTCTATAGCATCTGCTAGGTGCCAGGCATTGTGATAAAGACTTTACATATATTATCTTCTTTGATACTGACAACAGCCCTGAGAGGTAGGAGTTATTATGATCTTTGTTTTACAGCTGAGGAGCCTGAAGCAAATAGATGCTAAGGGACTTGACCAAAGTCACGTAGGTAATAAGTGTCCGAGGCTGGATTTGAACTCAAGTCTTCCTGACTCCAGGGCCAGTGCACTGCCCAGCTCACTAAGCATGTGAAATTGTGGAAAACTTCTTTTTTCTCAAGCTCGTAGCTTTTTCAGAGTGTTTGGCATTAAACCTGTGTTATCCCTCCCTTGGTTTTAGGCCACAAAAATATATATAAAGATTAAGATTTGGAAATCAAAGGGATGCTCATCACAAACTGTGGTATATGATTGCAATGGAATATAATTGTGCTATAATATATAATTTCAGAAAAACCTGGAAAGACTTAATGAACTGATACACAGTGAAGTGAACAGAACCAGGAGAACATTGTACACAGTAACAGCAATATTGTTTGATGAAGAATTGTGAATGATCTACCTATTCTTAGCAACATGATCTCTTTCTTTCTTTCCCTTTCTTTCTTCCTTTCTTTTTCTTTCTTTTCCTTCCTTCCTTCCTTCCTTCCTTTCTTCCTTCCTTCCTTCCTTCCTTCCTTCCTTCCTTCCTTCCTTCCTTCCTTCCTTCCTTCCTTCCTTCCTTCCTTCCTTCCTTCCTTCCTTCCTTTCTTCCTTCTTTCCTTTCTTCCTTCCTTTCTTCCTTCTTTCCTTTCTTTCTTCCTTTCTTTCTCCTTCCCTCCCTCTCTCTCTCCCTCCTTCCCTCCCTTCCCTCTTTCCTTCCTCCCTCCCCCTCTCATTTTTTCTTCTATTTGAGTCTTCTTTACGAAATTATTACCATGGAAATGTTTTACGTGATTGCACATGTATAGCCTATATCTGATTGCTTACCATCTTGGGGAGGGGGGAAGGGTAGGGAGGGAGATGGAGACAGAATTTGGAACTTAAAACTTTAAATAAAAATCCTTAAAAAATTGGAAAAATATACACCAGTTAAGCCATAACTTGAGAATAGGAGTAAGGATAAGCTGGTGATGCCACATACTCTCTTAGATCCTCTTGACTCATCATCCCTGACAACTTCCTCCAATATGTGGATTCCTCTCTTGCTTCTAGTCCTCTGCCTCTTTCTGAGCTTATAGCTGGTCCCTCCCTACTTTCTCACCCTCACTTGCCTCATAGACTCAGTCTTTATTTCTTATGACCCATCAGTTCCATCCCATCCTAATTTTCACAGCACCAGGCCCCTATTCAATCCATCGATCAATCAATCAATAAACATTTATTAAGTGCTTGCTATGTGCCAGGCAATGTGCTAAGCACCAGAGATAACAAAAGAGGCAAAAGACAGCTCCTGCCCTCAAGGAGCTTCCAATCTAATGGGGGAGAGCATAAAATAGGTATATACCAAGTAAGCTATATACACGATAATTAGGAAATAATTAACAGAGGGAAAACACAGGAATTAACAGGTTGGGGAAGGCTTCCTGTAGAAGGTGGGATTTTAGTTGGGACTTAAAGGAAGCCGGGGAGGTTAGGAGCCAACCTTCAACTCAATCTCAGCTGAGGCCATGGAAGATTTCTAGTAGCCTGATGCCTCTTGTCTCATAGGGCCAAGGGGAAAAAGAAATCTGCTTTATATTTATGTTAGTGGCAGAGTCAGATGACTTGGGTTCAAATCCTGCCTCTGACATTTATTATCTGTGTTACCTGATCCCAAATCCCTCATCTGTCAAATGACAGGTTTAGACGAGAGAGATGTTGAGATTCTTTCCAGTTTTAGATCTATGGTCTTATGGAATTATCTGTTAAAAAGAGTCACTTTCCTATGGACTGGCAATCTGTGTCTTTTGGTAAATAGGCCACTGTCCTGATAGCATGAATTTTCAAAATTTGGAACAATTTCTTGACTGAGTATTTAACAGTGGGAAAATGTGAATGGGAACGATGCATTTAAGGAAATATTTATTATAAATTATATCGTCATGATCATGATTAGTGCTGGCATAGTCCTTTAACTCTAGAAAGTTCTGACCTCCATAAATGAAGCTGGTAACAATGAGATTCACAGTACTGAAGATAACTCAGAATTTTTCAGAAATGAAATGAAACCTTTTGACCTTCTGATACTGTACTTCAGATAATTACATTTAATAATAAGACACCAAGAAAACAGAACATTTTAGCATGCCTGTTAGGAACAGAAGTCAATTAGGATAAGAAATATTGTACTTAGGATTTTTTAAATCTTTCTAGTGCCCCAAAGTGTGTCCATCTGGAAATTATGTCAAGGACTAAGGACCTATTTAATAATCTAAACAAAATTAGGTGGTGACCTTCTGCTTCCCTCCAGTGAATGTAGAAACAAATGATAATATTCAATAAATGGAATAAAAATGAAACCGGTTCTACAAATAAACCAAATAGACCCTAAAAGGAGAGATATTTGCATAGATGATGCTTTTTTGGTGGCAGGATGTTTTGGTCTTGTTTCCCTAGGAAATACTTTTGAAATTTCAATTTGGGTTGTTTAATGGAAGTCAAGTTGCATTTCAGAGTCTGGAGCATGTGTGGCTAAATATTTAGTGAAAGTGCATTTTGTAGAAGGAATTCATTAGCCTGACCATCTCTCAGTTTCTCTCTCTCCCCCCTTCTCTGTGTCTCCTCCACCTCTCTGTGTCTCTGTCTTCTTCCCCCTTCTCTCTTTCTCCCTCTCTGTCTCTCTTTCTGTCTATCTCTGTCTCTCTGTCCCTCATCCCCCTCCGTCTCTCTCCATTTTCTCTCCCTCTCTCTGTCTCTGAATTTTACTTCCTTTCTCTCTGTCTCTGTCCTCCCATCTCTCTCTTCCCCCTCTATCTTTTACCCTCTCTCTTTCTCCTTGTCTCTAACTCCTCTCTCCCTATCTGACTTTTTCTCTCTCTTTACCTCTCTCTCCCTCCCTTCCTCTCTCCTCCCACTCTCCACGTTTCTCTTTTTTCCCCTTTCTCTTTCCCTCTGTCATTTTTTCTCTGTCTCTTTTCTCTCTCTTTCTCTTTCTGTCTGTCTATCTCTCCCCTCTCTCTTCCCTCATCTTTCTGTATGTCCCTCCTTCCCTCTCTTTCTCCCATCTCTATCTCTGTCTCTCCTTCCCTCTCTGTCTGTCTCTCTCCCCCTCTCTGTCTCCCTCCTCTGTCTCTGTTTATCTTTTTCTCTCTCGATTCTCTCTTTCTTTCTCTTTCATTATTTCTCTTCTCTCTCTTCCTCCCTTCTCTTTCCTTCCTCTCTGTTTCTTATTCTCTTTCTCCCTCTCTGTTTTAATGCCTCTCTCACTCTCTCCTCCCTCTGTCTCTATCTCTCCCTCCCTCTTTCTCTTCCTACCTGTCTCTCTTACTCTCTTCTCTCTCTTTCCCTCTCTCTGTCTTGGTCTCTCTCTCTCCCTTTCTCTTTCCTTCTTTCTCTCTATCTCTGTGTGTCTGTCTCTCTGGTTCTCTCTCTGTGTCTTTCTTTCCCTTTTCCTCTCTGACTCTCTCTCCCTCTATCTTTCCCTCTCTCTTTGTCTCTATCACTCTTTTCCCTTCCCTCTCTCTGTCTCTATCTCTCTTCCTCTCCCCTCTGTCTCACTCTCTTTCCCCTCTCATGCTTCTCCCATCTCTCTGTTTCCCCCCTCCTTCCCTCTCTCTTTCTCTCTGTATCCCTTCCTTCTTCTTTGTCCATCTCTTTCCATTTCTCTTTCTCTTCCTCCCTTCCTCCCTCCTCCCCTTCTCTTCTTTATCACCCTCTCTTTCTCTATAACTCTAGCTCTTCCTCTCTCTCCTCCTCTTCTCTTTGTCTCACTTTTTCTCTATCTCTCCCTCTGTCTCTTTCCTTCTCCCTTCCTCTTTCTTTCTCTCTCTCTGCCTTTCTTCCCTCTTTCTCTGTCTCTCTTTCTTGTAATTTAGATTTTATCCCTCTGCTTTCCCAGTAAAATCTTGCATAAATGATTTCTTCTAGCTTCCCATGATCAGAAAACACCCTGATCTAAACAATAACCCGATTTGCCCTTCTTTTATGAGTTTCTAAGTCTTGTAAGAACTACTTGTCCATCAGGTACACCATACCTAGCAAGTGTCTCTAATAATCCAAACCCAACATTCCTCTTCCATCTGCTTCCTTTCCTCTCTCCCCATTCACATGTGACATCTCATCGAATGAATCCATCTTACCTAACCAGACTAGGATACTTTAGCTCTGAAAATGATGGATACCAAATGGCCAAACACTGAAGGAACTAATTAAGTTCTTTGCATCATCTCTCTGAAATAAAGTCGAGTCTTCACTTTCCTACTCGAATAACTATGTGTGTTCATTTTAATCCATTATAAACACTTTGGGGTGATGACCATTTCTCTAGCTCAATTTGTATAGTGCTGACACAGCATCTTGCAAAGATAGAACTAAAGAAATGCTTTGGGCTAATGATACTTGAAGCATGATGTGAAAAAAATTATTAGGAAAACAAATAGACTAAGTGAGTTTTTTTTGTCACATTAAGAAGTAGGCAAAGAATTTTGCATTTGTTCACGTTTAAGCGTGGAAATCCTATATACCAAGCTTTATGATTTTACCATAGCCTGAACTACCTTTATGCATAATGGTGCTTTGGGGTCAATGGCTGCATCTCCAGAATGGAAGAATTTTTTTCTCCAACTAAATGTTGTCATTTAAGTCATTTTTAGGGGTGTGTGGCATGATATTCTATGTCAGGGCATTCAACGACCAGAGGTCCTGTTCTGAGATGTTCTCCCAATTTCTCCACTGGCCAGATAGTCAACTGGGGAGGGGGTGAGAAAGATGCACATTCTCAGAACACACTGAAGGTGGTCCAGGTAGATCTGCTCCCCTTTGGCAGGTTAGTGGGATCTGCCACTAGATTTAATGGTGACTTTGTGTTTCAGGATCATTTATAATCCACAAAAATGGTTCCCAGAGCACTCAACTCTGCAGAATGCCAAGGGGCAGTCCCACCTAACCTTTCATCTCTCAAATTCTGATCAGCCTTGGAGTGGAACTTGGGTGGCTGGGAAGTACATCTCACACTGCTGTTGTACACTGGAGGGTGTTCTACCTGAAAATCCTAGGTTAGACTGATAGCTTAGAGGATTACTTTTAAAACAACCTTTTCCAACCAGCTCTCCTCTGAGCCAGGGAAGGACTTACATCATAGCCTAGAACTCACTGTATCTTGGCACATGGCAGCCCAGAGCTTTGGCAGGAAATCTTGGCAAAATATGGCAGACTGTAAATTCCACAAATTAATGAAAAATGTGTTGGGGAGAATTGGCTTGAAGATAAGAAACAGGACTTTCCATCTTTCCATTAAAGATAATTTTATTTCCTACTGTAGCATACTTTTGTTGTTATCTAGAGATCTAAGCCATATTTACTTTGGCTAATACAGCAAATATACATTAAAAAATTAAATGAATATTTCAAGCAATTCTTTTTTAAAAATTAATTAATTGTTTCAGTTTTCAACATTCATTTTTACAAAAGGTTGAGTTCCACAGGTAATTCTTAATATCCTGATACAATATGTAGTCAATTCTGAATTCTGAATGAAAGCACAAATTAATAATGATCTTAAATAGTAGATGTATCTTTTAAAATTTTAACATTTTTTTTTCAGTAGGGGGAAGAAGGAAGGGGATGTACAGGTATATTTGATTTTCTGAGAATTTGCAATGTGATAATGAAGCTGTGGTGGGAAAATGCAATTCAGGAGGAGTGGAAAGGTACATTTTGGATTAGGTATTAAGAGCCCTGAGAAAGAGTGTGAGCTTTGCCACTAATTAGCTACATGGCTTGGCAGTTGGCTTCACTTTTTTGGGCTTCCATTTCCTCATTGGTAACATGAAGAGGTTAGACTAAATGATCTCTAAGGTCTTGGAAAACTCAAACAATCTTTGAAATCTAAAATTTTTTCTGCAACCTACTCCATGAAGGGAAGAGATAGCAGGCCCTCCTAGACTAGCATAAAGCAGTAATATATAAACAGTATCAGAGCAATCAAGTTTGCAGAATGCTAAGGGACAGCCTCTTCTTTTTTGACTACAGCTTTATCTTTAGCAGGGAAAGGGATCAAAGAGCCCCTTTTTTTAGGTTGTTTACTATGGCAAGAAAAAGCTAACTGGGTTAGTGAGAGAATGAATAAAATAATTAATTGAATGGAGTTATTAAGACTTGAGGATGAGACTCTTCCAAGCAATGAAGTTAATCCGTCAAGGGCTAACCAAGAATATTATGGAAGTTACATATTTCCATTAGAATGAAAAGGGAATTAATTGGCTTATTATAGAATGGGAAAAATGTTTATAAAGGATTCTTGAGGATATATTTGGCAATAGATTTGATAGCCAACATGGTCTCTTTACAGGTTGCCTTTATCTGGGATTCTGGGAGGAGAAAACCATATTTGCCTCTATCTCGGAGCTCGAAAGCAAATGAACGCTTGATGCCAATGTCATAAGCCCAGTCTGCAGATGAGCCTGAGGTTGGATCTGTAAAATATAAGCATTACATTAGAGGGGACAGTTAACATTTTTTTCCCTAAGAGGAAATTTACCGGAGCAAAATTATATATATATTGAGGTATATACTGGACAGTCTAACTAGAGAAACAACTGCTCTTTGTAAGGCTATGTTGCTTAGTGTCTTGTTTAGGCAGAACCAATTGATAACCACAGACAACACACGCTTTTAGTGACTCAAATAATACAAATAGGACAACATTTTAAACATTCTTGATATGTGGCTTTGACTCCATTCTACATGGTCACGTGTATACACAGACACACACACATGTTGACTGACATTGAAGAAACCATAATTTTAAAATATTTCATCTATAGCAGTATTAAAATAAATGCATATTCCCTGAGCATACATTAGCTGGACAAGAAAGGGAAGTAGTTTATGAGTGTGCAAATGGGCAGGGATTGACATAAACAAGGGGTTAAAAGCTGGTCAGTTTATGGGCAGGTAGGTGGCGCCATAGCGCACAGACAGCTGGGCTTGAAGTTAGAAAGACTCATCTTCCTGAGTTCAAATCCAGCCTCAGACATTTACTCCTATGTGACCCCGGGCAAGTCACTTAACCCTGTTTGCCCCAGTTTTCTCAGCTGTAAAATGAACTGGAGAAGGAAATGGCAAACCACTGCAGTATCTTTTCCAAGGAAGCCCCAAAAGGTGTCATGAAGAGTTGGACACAACTGAACAGCAACAACAAAA
Organism: Trichosurus vulpecula; assembly: GCF_011100635.1. Classification (NCBI taxonomy): domain Eukaryota; kingdom Metazoa; phylum Chordata; class Mammalia; order Diprotodontia; family Phalangeridae; genus Trichosurus; species Trichosurus vulpecula. The sequence goes on from NC_050576.1 coordinate 260,985,672, forward strand.
GCTGATCAGAATAGTTTCCTGGCCTAAGGGGGTAAGAGATGATATAAAAGGGGAAGCCAGCAAGCATTTATTGCATGCCTACTATGTGCCAGGCTCTGTGCTAAGTACTTTGTTTTTGCTGTTTTTGAGGCAATGGGGGTTAAGTGACTTGCCCAGGGTCACACAGCTAGTAAGTGTCTGAGGCTGAATTTGAACTAAAATAAAAAAAAGAGCTGGTCAGAGCTAATTTGCAGAGTGAACTATTCACCTAGATCATAAAGATCATAAAGATCACAGATTTTTGTGCGTGAAGGAACTTTAAAGGCCATTTGGCCCAGCTCCCTCATTTTACAGCTAGTAAAGCTGAGCGGCTCCTAGAGTGGAAGTGATTTGTCTGGAGTCTCCCAAGCAGTAGTTCTCCAGGGTGAATTTAGACTCAGGTTCTTTGTCTCTAGAAGTTTGCACTGGAGCACATTGCCTCCATTGGGGTCACTAAAACACACACACACACGCACACACATACACAACCACACAACGACCCTGGGCATTCCTGATCACAGGTCCAAGGCTCTACCCACTGAACTCATCAACTGCCTGGACAAGAGTCGTAGAGGGTGAGAGGGTGTAAGTGGACGACAATCTGCTAAGTGGGAAGGTCAATGAGAGAGGATGGCCAGAGGTAGCAAATAGAGCAGTTTCAGAGGACACAAGGAAATGTTTATTCAAGAATTATGGAATGTATGTCAATGAAATCATATATACCATTTATTAACGACCCTGGGCAAGTCACTTAACCTCATTTTTCTCAAATATGCACATGCATATAGGGAGGGAGCAAGAGAGAGAGAGAGAGAAAGAGAGAGAGAGAGAGAGAGAGAGAGAGAGAGAGAGACAGAAAGACAGAGACAAACAAAAACAGAGACAGAAAGACAGACAGAGACAGACAGAGAGACAGAGAGACAGACAGAGAGAGGTAGAGACAGAGAAAGAGAGTGACAGAGACAGAGAGACAGAGAGATAGAGAGAGACAGAGAGAGTCAGAGAGAGAGATTAAGATTAAGATATGAGGGAAAATACCTCTATGAGTAAAAGATCAAATGTATAAAATCAGTTAAACCAAGGAAGCATATAACCTCTCATCTCCCTTATGATCACTCTAACGATCTATTTATTTAACTTTGTTCCTTAGGAACTTGGCTTCCAAAACACAATCCATCAAGCTCCACAAATACCCTTTGAAGATAGAAACAGCCCTCAAAGAAAATTGTTAAATAAACATGCCCTTCGGCAAGGGAAAGAAACTAAAGATTGAACTCCCAATAAATGTTTGGTGTTGAGGAGGATGAAGAAATAAAGTGTCAACACATACCAAGTCTGCTGATTTGTTGCCCCTCGATGAATATTATCCAATTAATAACAAGAACAATACTACTAGCAGTTATCCAGAGTGTCCGAAAAGTCTTAGTGCTGTTTGACTCTTAAACGGATTAAAAATCCATTAAGACTCTCTGAACTTCACTCTTTCAGCCAAGCTATGATTTCATTGATATACATTCCATAATTCTTTAATTTATATTTCCCTGTGTTCTTTGAAACTGCTTCATTGACTCACTCTGGCCATCCTTTCTCATCAACTTCCTCACTTTGCAGATTGTGATCTACCTAGACCCTCTCAGCCTCTATGACTCCTGTTCTGGCAGCTGGTGGGTACCGGGGACCTGGTGTCAGGAAGACCTGAGTTCAAATCCAGTCTCAGATACTAATTAGCTTTGTGACCCTGGTCAAGTCACTTAACCTCACTTTCCTCAATTGTAAAGTGAGGATGATAATAGCACCTATGTAACTGGGCTATGGTGAAGATCAAATGAGATAATCTTTGTAAAAACACTTAGCAAAATGCCTGGCACACAGTAGGCTCTATATAATTGATTATTCTTTTCCCTCTTCCCTTCCCATCCTACAAGTTTGACATAGATTGGTAGTAGAGTACCTGACATCTACATAGAACTTTAGGGTCAACAAAGTGCCTTACATGTTTTATTTCAAGTAATCACAACAGCCGTATAAGGTAGGGACCACTGATGAAATGATGGTCAGAAAGGCTAAGTGAAAAAGACTCATGATGAGAAAAGCTATCCACATCCAGAGAAAAAAATGCGGAGTCTGAATGCAGATCGAGGCACACTATTTGCTCTCTCTTTTTTTCTTCTTTTTTGGTTTTGTTTCTTTCTTCTCGTGATTCATTCCATTGCGTATAATTCTTCTTTACAACTTGACTATAGTGTGCAGAAGTTTAATGTGAAGGTATTTATAGAACCTATATAGGATTACATGCTATCTTTGTGGGGAGGGGGAAGGAGAAGGAGGGGAAGAAAATTTGGAACTCAAAAACTTGTGGAGCTGAGTGTTGTAAACTTGAAATATAAAAAAATTTAAAAAAGGCTAAGTGATATATGTACAAATGGCTATGGCTTCTCTCCTACATCATTAATCATCCAGGCAATGGACATTAGGATGGCTAGAGTAGTGGTGTGTGGGTGGGTATCTTTCTGGAAAACCTTGGCCAGTTTCTTTCATGGTGGTCCCAGTCGGTCTTAACCACTAATTTCCAGAAGTTGTTGGGGGTTCCAAGGATTATAGAGAGCATCTTTATTCCACACGGAATAGCTTTCTTTCTGTGAGATTTCCCGTTTGGATTAATAGTACTAAATGGAGAAGATATGCATTAATGGTAGGCAGTCATTTGTGGCAATTTTCCCCTAATAATGCAGTGGAGCTGAGAGTGATCTCTCACCTTTTATGATATACAACGGCAATTGTTACATTTTCCAAACCTTAATTTGCAAAGAAAAAACCATGGAAGGTAGAAAGCAAGGGCAGACGAGAGAAGTAGTTATAGAAAGTGTGCACTGCTCCGGATAGAACGGGTGGAACGTAACCTACGGCTTCTCATTTATCTACCTATGTGTCTGCATCCTCATCAACAAAGCCACACGTTCTGGTGTTACTAAAGTCCATCGGCTGATTGGCCTTTGATGGACAACAGCATCGCAGGAAGGACAGTAGAGGGGTCGTTAGAGGTTATCTGGTCTAACTCCTCATTTCCAGAAGAGGAGAAAGGATCAGTTAATCAATAAACATTTATTAAGCACCTACTGTAGCTAAAAGGTGGGGATGCAAGAGGAGAAAAGATAGTCCCTGCCCTCAAGGAACTCACAATCTAATGGGGAAGACACCATGGATCACTGAACTTAATGATCAGTGAAGGATCAGTGATGTTGTGACTTGCCCTGGGTCAAAAGGGCAAGCAGTAGGTCTGGAATGGGAATCTAGGTCTTAGGATTTCCACATTTGGCACTCTTTCTATTACATTTGTAAATTTGTAATAAGAGACTGCCTAATGATTCTTAGACATTTATAGAGGGTAGGACACCATTGACTGGGTGAATTTTAAACTTAATGGTGCACTTATTTAAGGATCTTTATTATTAGGACCTATTAGCGTATCAAAAAGGCATTTTCCCAGTAATAAATTATTCTCGTATTTATGCTTATTTGATTGGAAATCTACCTATTGATTTTAGAAACTTTTTCTTGAGATGCTGAGTCATCAGGGAGGAAGGTTAAATGATCAGATACATATAGGAGCATTTTGAGAAGAGATCTCCAGAAAAACCGAGTCTATTAATCTGATGATTTTTAGTGGACTTTTAGTGAGCTCTAATATAGACGAGGAACATAGGGAGCTCAATAAGAGACAACATGGTGGAATAGAAATGGCACTGGATTTTGGAATCAGAGAACCTACGTTAAATCCTAGTTCCATCATTAAATAACTGTATAACCTCGGGAAACCTTGGCTTTTAGTGACTGAATTAGTTTAAGTGTTCTTAACTTTTTTTGGGGGGGCATCTCATTCTCCCCACCCCAACCCCCACCATGGCAGTCTGCTGAAGCTTATGAACTCCTCAGAATATTTTAAATGCATAAAGTAAAATATGTAAGATTACAAAAGAAACCAATTACATTAAGATGATCTTTAAAATAATTTTAAAATAGATAATTTAAAAAATTAAAATAATTTTAAAAGTAATTTTTCCCCATTCAAGTTTACAGCCCCCCCCCCGGCAATCTGCGGATTCCAGATTAAGAGCCCTTGGAATAGATGCTCTTCAAGGTTCTTTATAGCTCTAAATTTGATGATACCTCAAGTGACAGTAAGACTATCAGTGATATACCTTTCATCAGCAAGGCATAAAACCTAGAAGGTGGTATGTTCTCTTGGGCCTTTCACACCTGGCATCCTAGTAGGTGCCATTATGCCAGGGTAGTACATTGAGTAGTGTCAACCTCATGGGCAAGACCTCTTCTCTATATGTGACCTTCCTTTGGTCCACTTTACCTTTAGTTTCATGCTGGGTCTTGGGTCAGTTTGGGAGGGGAATATAAAGACTCTTGAGTCCCTAACTCATATGGTGCAGTGCTTAGCACAATAACTGGCACATAGTATGATCTTATTTTATTTTATTTTATTTTATATTTTTTTGGAGGAGGGAAGGCAGGGCAATTGGGGTTAAGTGACTTGCCCAAAGTCACACAGCTACTAAGTGTCTCAAGTGTCTGAGACTGGATTTGAACTCAGGTCCTCCTGACTCCAGGGCTGGTGCTCTACCACATAGTATGATCTTAATAAATGCCACTGGTTTATCAGGGTGTTATAATGGGTACGCTAGATTAGAGTTGGGAATATCTGTGTTAAAATACTATTTCAGTTGCTGTTGTTCTGCCTCCATTCTCAAAGAGGACCGTTACATCAGGAAGGTGATGCCATGACAGCAAGTGAATTGGATTTAAGTGAGGCAGGGCTGTGTGAGGTCACCAGCCTCACTATCTCCTCCGGAGCCATCTCAGTCCAGTGGCAAGATATAGATCAGAACAACTGGAGATGGCCCTGGATCTTGAGACCTGTTAAAGACCTTAACTGCTTCAGTTACAAACTACCTGAATAGGTCTGAGCATGTTATATAACCTTGTGGTATGAATCATCTCTAAGGTTCCTTCCTGAAATCTAGGACCCTAAGACACAAACTAATGTATTTCCCAGTAGGGTCCCTGGGTCATTACCCTGGCTGGTGCCCTGGTTCCTCTAAGACTAAGGTTCCTTTTTATTCTCACCTACCTTCTCCTTTCCCCTCACATATGTCTTCTTATTTGTGAAATAATTGATTTTTATAAAACTTTGCAGAGCGGTTTACCTACGCTATCTCATTTGGTCTTCACAAAACCCCTGTGAGGTGGGTGTTATTATTATCCCCATTTTACAGATCAGGAGACTGAAGCTGTGACAGGAAAAAATGACTTCTTAGGCTCACACAGCTAGTAAGTGTCTGAGGGAGGATTTGAATTCGAGTCTTTCTGTCTTCCACTGTTGACTTCTATGCCGGGCATCCACTATACCAACCTAGCTGCCAAGACTTTGCCTTTCAAGGCAAGAGCGTTCATAATGGAATCATGTTCTCTATGCTGACTATCCTATAGAATGTAGGTTCCTTGAGGGTAGTGACTATTTAATTTTTGTTTTTGTACCCCCAGATTCTAACAGTCCCTGGCACATAATAGGCATTTAATTTGTGCTTAGTTAGAAAATAAGCACATAAGGCTTTGAACTTGGAGTCAGAAAAATCTGTCTTTAATTCCCTCTTTAAATACTTACTACAGTGTGACCCTGGGCAAGTCACTTTAATACTTTGTGCCTCAGTTTCCATATCTGTAAAATGAGGGAATTGGACTAGGTGGCCTCTAAGATCAACTAATGGTTCTAAAATCTATATTCCTGTGGTTTCTGTTCTGGTTGGAGTTAATCTTGGATTATCAACTAGAGATAGAATTTCCTGTTTATGTAATAACTGTAATGCAAATGTATTGAAATACAACAATTTACGTCAACATATGGATAAGGACTGGACCTGTGATTTCATTGTTATAGGAAACTCCAACATGAGAAAATTATCTCTACCAATGTAGGTTGGCAACTTCTAGGTAGCTTTTAGTCTTAGAGAGTTGCCTGAGGCACAGAGAAGATAAGTGACTTGTCTAGGGTCACACGGTGTGACAGGACTTGAATCTAGGTATTTCTGACCAAGAGGCTGGCTCCCTGCCCTCTGTGCCATGTTGCCTCTCAAATGCCCACTTATTAACAAAACAGAATGAAGACTCACAAATTGTTGTTGCAATGGGTCCATAGGCATATTGTGTTTCATATCGAGTTGCTAAAGCTTCTGTGGCAATTCTGGAAATTTTATGCTGGAGAAAAAAGAACAGAGACAATAGAAGATTAAGCCTATGTTGACTTAGCATCCAAACAGTTGATCAATTCAGTGAAAAAAAATCTTACAGGTGATCTGGCACAGTGGAGACCCACCTAGAATGTTTTCCAGTAGCATATGTCTGTACAATCTTAACACGATCAAAGTATCAAATGATTTCTATTTATTAATTTCACCCAAATTAATCAATAAACAAACATTTATTAATCACTTACTATGTGTTAAGAAGTGCACTAATTCCTGACATAGGAAGAAAAAAATGAATCAGTCCTTGCCTTCAAGGAACTTATATTCTAATGGAGGAGATGATATATGCATGTAGCTCATAGTGTGGGTGTTGTTCATTTGAATCTAATTCTTCAGGATCCAATGGACCATACTGTCCATGGGGTTTTCTTGGCAAAGATATTGGAGTGGTTTGCCATTTCCTTCTCCAGTGGACTAAGGCAAACAGAGGTGAAGTGACTTGCCCAGGATCACACAGCTAGTGAGTGTCTGAGGTCATATTTGAACTCAGGTCTTCCTGACTCCAGGCCCAGCGGTCTAGCCACTGAGCCACCTTACTCCTTCCAATAGTGTAGTAACAACCCCTGACTCTCTCCAAGGGCTGGGTCAGGCTCATTCATCTCACCTATATACTTTGGTAAGTTAGTTGGTTCCCCATGGTGAGGGTCCTGTGGCTACTACTTTAACTTTCAGATTCCTGGGTAATAATACTTACTAACATTATAGCCTATGAGCCCCCATTGGTGTATGTCCCATGAACAAATTGACTACTAATTCTCAATCAATCTTAACCAAAACATCTACTGAAAATGCAAAACAAGGATATGATATTTACATATTATTCTATCTATAAATTTCAAAATCTCCTACCAATGCACATAGTATATGTTGGTAGAGTAGAACATATTTGAAGTTCTAGCGTATCAAGACACATGTATAAGGAATACGGCTGCCCAGTGAAACTCATATCTCTAGAACCCTAGATTTTGTTGTCCTCTTCCTCTCTCTGAAACTGTCCGTGAAACTTTGAGCAAGTCTTCTGTGTAGAACAGATGCTTAACCTGAACTGATCTACATTATGCTTGACAAAATCCTCGCTAGACATGAGGTCTCAGCCAGACCAGTTGATTCTCTGGGCTGCCTCTCTGCTTCTAAGCTGTTCCTCTGATTGGCTGGATTTTCTGTAATCTCATCAACAGCTATAGCATGCAACACTTCTGGATTGATTTTTAAATGACACATTTGACTGCAGTAATGATATGCTCTATTCCCCAAGTTAAGAAAAAGCAATGTACTCTATTATAAAGTTGGCAAAATGTTTTCCAATTCTGCTCCTTTTAAGGCTTCGATTTGACTTCTCAACAATGACAGGGACAACGTAGAGACATAGCTCCTATCTTCTCTTCTCTCTTCTTCTCTCAGCAATGTCAGGGGGCAGTGCAGAGAAGTATCTTCTAGAAGTATCTTTTCAATAGTAAGTTATAAAAGGGAGTAGAGTGTTTTTTTCTACTCTCTTTTGTTCTTCACAGCAAGTCATAATAGAGAGTAGAATATAGTCTCTTCCTTCTTTGCAGTGGTTGGCAGTGAAGAACACTCCAGCTTCTCATTGGCCAACCAATCTTCATAGAAACAAATGACAGTGAAGAGAGAGAGAGTTGGGGGGTCTTCAACATGCTTCTGAAATCTGTCTTTTCCTTTTTAACACTTTAGTTTGTGGTTAGTAATCAAATTCTTATCTTCTGTCTATAATCGGATAAATTTTATTTGTCTTGTAATCATAGAACCGAATCATAGAACAGTTCTGGTGTTCATATTCCCTAAGTTATTAACCCAGAGTCTTATAATTCTTAAATTTTTCACATGTGAATTACTGAAACGAATTGTGTTCTTGTAGTTAAATTATAGTTCCTGTTCTTATGCACATAGCAAATACTGCTTCAGAACGCTGAGGGAGACTTAACTCAGTAACTTCGAAGCCCTGAGCAGAATTATCTCCTACACAGGTGAACTGTCAAGGCAGACTTAACAACTGCTTTCCTCAGAAGCAGACATGCCCCAGCCAAGGGAATAGTCAAGGGTCATCCCCTTACATACAAATGTGAAGAATGAACACAAGGTAGTTTTGGGAGAGAGGGCACTAGCGGTCCCCCCTTAACCTTGTCCCTCCCTCATCATTGAACCCTTTCTTGAACAAAGAACATTTAAGCAAAGCCAACTGACACAGCTTGACAATGTTTAACAATGCACCCCATATTTCACATCAGTTGTTCCTTACCTCTCCACTGAGCATTCATAGTTCTTCAGACTGTGATTATTCACTACAGTTCATCAGAGTTCAACTCCCTTTTGTGTGTTATCAATTATATTATTGTGACATTGTGAACATTGTTCTCTTGACCCCAATACCCTTTCTATTGTGCCACACTTCCTTAATCACATATGTTGGAGTTCCCAAATAGAGAAGATCAAGAAGGCTTCATGAAGGTGACTCGAGCTGAGTCTTGGAGGAAACCAAGTATCCCAAGAGGCAGGGGTGAGGAGGGAAGAGCAATCTAAGGATGGGGGCACACCCAAAGTAAAAGTACTCCTTTGTTCCCACCCAGCACAGTCTTCCTTGCTTAATCTTTCTTTACATCTTCAGAGCCTTCTCAACTCCAGAGAAGCTGCTTTCCTCTAACTATGGGGCATAAGTAGGTGGGATGGAAGAATTCTTTCTTCCTGCCTTTCTGTACCTCCTGTTTTCTTGTCAATCCTTCAACATCTGATACTTTATGCCACCTATCAAAGCACCCTGTAGTTATGGAATTGATGTCATCGATACTTCTTTCACATTACTATTATGAGCTAACGCTACCACTGCTTCTTCCTCAGAGGGATGATTTTCATCCTATTTGTAAATGCTTCAAGAGAGCAGGGTCTGTGAGATGTGAATCATCACTGGAAAGGAACAGTGCAGAATAGTGTTACTGTCACCTTCACAAGCTTTCTTAGGTTTTTTATATATGGCAATATGTGTGTATACAGTCAACAGGACAAGTTACTGCATTTCCCCCCAATCAAGTACTATACAAAGATCTCTGTAAGTGCTTTTATTTTACCGAGAGTATTTTGGGTATGCATGTATATGCATCTTTTTTTTCCTGTAGCCTCCTTTTGAAATGAAGTACCAGCTCTATTAGTTGGATGAATCTTTTTCACACAATCACAAAATCAAGGATCTAGAGCTGGAAGGGGTTTCAATAGCCATCTAGGACCACCCTTTTATTTTGTAGATGAGGAAGCTGAGGCCCAGAAGGGCCAAGTGACTTTCCTAAGGTCACACAGGTAATAAGCATCAGAGGTGATATTTGTATACAGGTCCTCTGATGGAGAGAAGGGTCCTTTTTGCTGTACTATGCTAGGAGTTAACATTGCCAATTTCTTTGTCTAGAAGTTGTCTGGTGCCTGCCTATAAAAATGATAGTAATAACTGTAGGCTGTAAAATTTTAGCACCTACTGAACACCTAGCAAGATATGAGCTAAAATTGGTGACCGGAGCTAGAATTATAAATTGCTATTTTTCACGAGCTAACAGATGACAAATCAAGATACTACAAATTATTGTTGAGTTGTTTCAGTCATGTCTGAGTCTTTGTGACCCCATTTGGGTCACATTTGGGGTTTCCTTAGCAAAAATACTAAAGTGATTTGCCATTTCCTTCTCCAGCTCATTTTACAGATGAGGAAACTGAGGCAAACAGGACAATGTGACTTGTCCAGGGTCACACAGCTAGTAAGAGTCTGAGGCCAGATTTGAACTCAGAAAGATGAGTCTTCCTGATTCCAGACCTGGGAATCTATCCATTGCAACACCTTTGGTTCAGTTGTTTTCGATCATGTCCACCTTTTCTGGCTCCTTTTGAGGTTTTCTTAGCATAGATCTTTCCCTCTTAGCATAGCCATTTCCTTCTCCAGCTCATTTTACAGGTAAAGAACTGAGGCGAACAGGGTTAAGTGACTTTCCCAGGATCACACAGCTATTAAGTGTCTGAGGTCACGTTTGAACTCAGGTTCTCCTGGCTCCAGGCCCAGCCCTCTGTCCACCTGACTGCCTAATACTACAAATATAGACCTCAAAATATCCCCAAGAGCTCGACTAAATCAGTGATTTTCACAGATTGAGCTGTTATCCACAAAACTTAAGAGCAATGTCTTTAAAAATAACAAAAAAAGTCAGACCAGCGATTTTATCTATGCAGGGAGCTGCCGATGTAGAACTCCTTCTGCCCACACAGGTCAGCACCTTTTCTGAAATCTATAGTCTTAGAGTTGCCTAGAGCCAGGGGGAGGTGAAAGGCCTGGCCCAAGGTTACATAGCTAGTACTGGTAGGAGGTAGCACTTGAACTCAGGACCTCCTGACTTCGAGGCTGGCTCTTTATGATGCTCTGCTGCCTTAAGAGCAGTGATTTTAATAGATGCTTATAATGAATACTCGTTGTCTCCAAGCTGTGAGGAACCAGAAACTTTTAAAACACAGACACCTTGCAGAGGAGGCCAAAGTCAGGTGGGAAGACAATGAAATGATAGCATCCCAGTTGCCCTCTATGCTCCAAGAATTGCACTGAGGATGATTGAAGGGAGCCTTCAAAGGAGGGGCTTATACCCTAACACTTTCATTTAACTACAGAAAAACAGTGATTTTCTCTATTTATTTGCTATAGAACTTGGAATATTAAATATAAAAGAATAATAGCAGGATAGTGACTTATCTCAGGGACATTTTTTGAGATGTCATTGAAAAATATGAGCAGATAATAACGAAAAAATGAGAGAACAATGGTGAGAAGCTATGTGATATTGTGCAGAGGGATTAGACTCGAGGCCAGCAACACTCCCAATGCTGCCTGAGTCTGGTTAAGAGGTAACTGGGAAATAGCTAACAAATAAATATATGGTAAAACATAGATAATATTACATTCAAAAACTAAGTCAATATATGGCTGGCAGGGATCCTTACGTGGGGAGTCCACTGGCGTAGCGACCAGGGGCTGGTCTTCAAGTTGGGCAGATTCCATTACCATCTTTTTGCTGATGATTCTCAAATCTACTTATCCAGCCCCAACCTTTCTGCTGACCTCTAATCTTGCATCTCTAGCTGCCTATTGGACAGATTGAACTGGATGTCTTTTTGACCTCTTAAACTTAACATGTCCAAAGTAGAATTCCTTATCTTTCCCCCAAAACCTTCCCCTTCCAAACTTCCTTCTTACTACTGAGAGTACCTTCATCCTCCCAGTCACCCAGGCTTGCTACCTAGGGGTGATCCTTGACCCTTCAATCTCTCTCACTGCTGCCTCCCGCCACTGAATCTTTCCTTGAATAAAAGAGAACAATTCAGCAAAGCCAAATGACCCAGCTTGATGACGTTTGACTAGATCACGTTCCATATTTGTTGTCCCCTACTTCAGAGGCAGAATATTCGTCTTCAATTCTCTAGACTCTGTTCATTATGATTCATCAGAATTCAACTTCCTTTTGTGTTATTTTTTACATTATTGTGTTATCATGTACATCATTCTTTTGACTCAATAGCCTTTCTATTATTACCACATTGCCTTAATCACATGTACTTTAATTCCTAACCAGGTTAGTTCTCAGAATGGTAGTTGCAATCATTTATTTGATTCTCTTTGTTATGTATAGATAGATGGTTTAAAGTACTCCAAAATCTTCCTGTCCACTAAGACTGGTGAGCCATGGAGCCACTAACAAATTCCTGGAGTCAGCATGATTGCTTTAACCTCTCTTTTTTACATGTTGGTAGAGTTTGACCCAGGTCTTGAGAGGGTAGGACAGATTAAGTGATCACAAGGAGAACCCTGTGGACTTTATTTCTTATCCTGTGAAAAGTATATATACATATATATAAATATATATATATATAAATTTATATGCATATGTATGTATGTTCATGTATATTATGTGTGTATTGGGTATATGTGTTTTTCTCTATTACCTATAATTCTTGTACATAGGAATATTTAAATTTACTAAATGAATTATTTTTCCAAAGTTTACTTTAATGGTACACATATTTACATGTAGTGTGTATTCACACTTAAATATATGGTTATGCATGTATGTATATGGGCAAATATGTACATGCACGCAGTGCATTTATATAGGTATGAGAACATATATTTATATATTGCACACACAGACACACATGTTTGTGCATACAATGTAACACAATATATATGTGTGCAAATATGTATGCATGCACACACACAATATCATTAAAGTAAACTTTAAAAATATCTCATTTAATAAATTCTTGAACTCCCATGTATAAGAATTATAGATATTGGAGAAAAGCATAACACTAATATAATATAATATGATATCACACAATATATACAAATACACATTATATATGTATAGGTATACAGATAAATGTATATATTTCTCACATTCACATGAGAGAATTTATGTACGTAAGTTCTCACATTCACATATACAGGAATCAGGTTCTCAAGAAACATGTACACATGCATATGCATATAGATATACACATATATATGTTTCTCTATGTCATTCTTACTTATGTGAGCATGAGAATGATCAAATCAGCTATTTTTTAAAGATACCTACTATCATGTTATCTGTTTAAGTAGAAAGGAGAACCGCCAGCTAAGGAAAGACAGTCCATCTTTAGATAGGAATCCGAATAAAGATTTTCAGTGCCTTTTCTTTGGGGAGAAGTTATCTATCATTTTAAGTTGTCTGTAAGGATACAAAAAGACATTATTTATATTTGTGTATCACTTTGAGGTTGTAAGGTTATTGGGATAAAAGATCTTCCCTGCCCATTAATAAGCCTCACATGGAGCCCTGACACAGAGCCATTTAGGCTCTGGGCCACAGGGATTTCCACACCTTTCCAATTAAGTGCTGATCTCCAAGCTTCTCAGCACTAAGTCTTTGATTGGCAACAGTATATATCATATTGCTTGGAGGGAGAGGTGTGGGCAGAGGGAGAAATTTGCCTAGAGGAATTTGCTTGCCTAGGGGAACTTAAAGAATGTTTGAGATGTCGGCTCTAGCTGGATTGGTGTTGACTACCTTACTGAATCTTGCCTTCTGGTATCCTAACAGTAACGTTCCAAATTAATATTTTGGTTTTGTCTTGGAGGAAGAGAATTTATTGTATTTTGCGAACCAACCCTGGAAATACCTATGTATATTCATAGCAGTTGCTATAAGTATTGCATTGGCCTTATAGAAGTTTACAAAGCCCTTTCCTCAGAGCAACCCTTTGAGGGAGATAGTATAGCAAATTTTACTTCCAGTTTTCAGATGGGGAAAGTGAGGCTCTTCACTTTCAGTTCCGGGTTTGAACTTTGCTAACTGTGTGACTCTAGGTTAGCATGGGGCAGCTAGGTAGCACAGCTGGCCTGGAGTCAGGTGAGGAAGACCCTAGTTCAAATCTGGTCACAGATACTTCCTAGCTGTGTGACCCTGGACAAGTCATGGAAGCCTGTTTGCCTCAGTTTCCTCATCTGTAAGATGAGCTGGAGAAGGAAATAGCAAACCACTCCAGTATCTTTGCCAAGGAAACCCCCAAATAGGATCATGAATAGTTAGACATGACTGAATGATTGAACAACAGTAACAACAGGTAAGTCCCCCCTTAGAGTCTCATTTTGTTCATCTGTAGAATGAGGATGATATCACTCACAATATCTACCTCAGTGTTGTGAATGGATGTGAAATGCTTTGTAAACTTTAAAGTGCTCTGTCTTGTTTCATTATTATTAAATCTAATTAAGTGTCAGCTTGTTTGTAATGGCTTCTACTCCATCCCATCTCAGATAACGCTTGTATCTTTCTGTTATTTTATAGAAAGCACCTCTCTAGGTCACTTCACATTTAAATAAACCTTTGTCAGGTGGAAAATTAACCCAAGGTTCCTTCTTTTGTCACAAACATTAACTTCACTGTTGCTTTGCTTGTGAAGCTTTGTTAATAAAGATTGGGTCAGAGGCCATTGGTGGTAGAAGTATGCGAATCGGAGACATCATTTAAAAAAACAAAACCAAACCTACCAGTTCCTCATCATTCGCTGCTGGGACTCTAGTGTAGCCATAGGGAAACATGAGCAACTGGGAGTAGGAATGGACAGACACATAGGCTTCAATTGAATAAATGTGTCTTTGAATGAAGTCAACCACAGCTTTAGTCTCTTTCTCAGACTCTGCTGCTGTTCCCCTGTAGACTTGACTGCAAGGGTTGTTTGTTCCAAGTATAGCTGTGAAAAAAGAAAAAAAAAGGCCCAAAGGATGGGGTCATTCATAGTCTGTCTTCCATCAGCACAGCTTAAGCCCCATCTGATTTATATATCACGATTACCTCCGGAACCGAATATAAAATGCTCTGTCCTCTTTGAAAGCCCTTTATAACTTAGACCCTTTCTGTCTTTCTGGTCCTCTTATAGCCTGTTACCCTCCATTTACTCTGTGCTCCAGTGACTCTGGATGTCTTGCTGTTCCTCACACACAACACACCATTTCCTGACTATTTTCATTGGCCATCCTCCTATTGCCTGGAATGCTCTTCCTCCTAATCTGGGTTTCCCTGTTTCCCTGGCTTCTTTCAAGTCTCATCCAAAGTCCTTTCTTCTGTATGATGTCTTTCCCAGTCCTAAATTTTAATGCTTTTCCTCTGAGACTTCCCCGATTTATCCTGTCTGTATCCTGTTTGTTATTTTTATGTTGTCTCTCCAGTAGACTGTGAGTAGATAGCAGGGATATTTTATTTTTTGTTTGTTTTGTTTTTGGCCTTTCTTTGTATCCTCATTGACTGGAACACGATAGATGCCTAAAGAATGCTATTTGACTGGCCAGTTACTAGCTCTTTTCAGAATTTGGTCTATCTAGGTCCTAACCTCTGCTCTCAATCATCACTAGAGTCTAATTTTGTATAAATAAGAAATCATCCAAATACATCCAAATACATATGTCCAAATACAAGGGTGATTGCAATCACCCTTCTTAGTGCAAAGAAAAAATCTGACATTTCCAATACCCTGGGAACTGTGTCCAGAAAAGGTACAAACTTCAGATATGATAGACTTTTCTAATTAAAATTAACTCATTTAACTTCTTAACATGTCACTTATTTCCTTGATTCCTTCAGAACCTAACTCAAGGGTCATTTTATGCATGAAACCTTTCCTGATAACTCAAACTGCTCTCCCTTCAATTTATCTTGTATATATTTTGTATGAGTTTCATATATGCCTTTATCTGCATGTGCCACTTCTTCTGATAGAATATCAGCTTTTAGAAGACAAGAATAATATATGTTTTTGTATACCCAGTGTCTGGCACATAGTAGGTGCTTAATAAATGCCTCTTGACTGATGCTTGAGTTCTAGGTGTGCTAACTTTAATGCTTCTCTGATCAGCTGAACTTCAAAAAGATTTGTCAGTTATTTAAGCGACGCTGGCTTAACATCACGGAGAATGGGTGAGATCAGTTTCCGATGAAAAGGATTTAGCCATGGTGAGCAAGAAAAAAAAGTGCTTGGAAATATTTATTTGAAATATATAATTTTTGTGACTGGAAATGAGTACGAAGCACACTAGATGCATCTGGGGCCAATCTGAATTTCCAGTATATTGTGTTATTCAGCAAGAGTACTTTTCTTTGGTGATGTTGGCAAATTGGAGAGGAGCTGGCACATCAGCTTTCCCAAGAGGGATGTTTCCAGACTGTTAGACCTCTCCAACTTCTCTTCCAGTAAGGAAAAGGGAGCTGAGACCTCATCCCAGATTATTGGTATTCTGGAACATTCAGCCACCTATTTATGGTCAATCTGGATGTATATGAGATTTTTGTTTTATTTCTAAGAAAAAGATAATTTCTAATAATTATTCTAATAATTTATTCCTAAGAAATAAGAGATAGACCGCAAGAATACCTGATGTTTGATATTGCCCTCTAGGTTTGCAAAACCTTAAAAAACATTGCCTAATTTGAAGCTTATGACAAGCCTCTTAAGGAAGTACTATTATTTTGGTTTTACAGATGAGGAAACTGAGGCTCAGAGAAGTTACCTAGTTGCTCATGGTTATACAGCTACTAAGCGCTAGAAGATGAATTAGAACCAAGGTCCCTCCTGACCCTAAGCCTAGTGTTATCCAAACCACCAAACACTAAATCAACTAAACAATTTACCTTTGCAATGCCCCTCTAGAAGAGTGCTTATTTTCCTTTGTTTTATATACAAGAACACTGCAGTCAAATTGCTTTATTCTTTGTATTCTCATCACCAAATGGTCCTGTGTTTTCTCCATTTCTGGGCCTCTCTTCTCCATGTATGGAACATCCTTCACTAACTGAATCTGTTGATTTCCTTACCATTTCTTAAAGTCCAATTCATTGCCACTTTCTCCTTGGATCTTTAATGTCCAACTGCCCCCTTGCCCCATTCCCAATGTTGGTGATGAGCTTCCCTCTTGGGTTTGTCTTGGATAAGTCTAAGACACTCATTATGTATATATTTAATATGGTTATCTGTGCTTGTATCTCATTCCTCTCTTACACTGTAGTGTTTACAAAGACAAAAAGCTCATATTTTTCTAAATTGGGTATCTCTTCCTCCTCCTTTCCTCTTTACCTTTTTTGCCTCCCTTACTCCCTCTTCCATCCAATACTTAACACAGAGCTCCATAGTCAGGAAAGACGTAATACATAATTGATTTGAAAATAAAATCAGTGGCAGAACTAATTTTACTCCCTGGTCTTCAACATGGCCCTACAGTGTGTCTTAAACTTGTCTACTACTTACAGTTCCATGAGGCATTAAAATTCCTGTTGAGGTCGATGCCTATGCAGATGGGATTGGAAGTCTTTGCTCTATTTTTCCTCCACATACGGTCCTGAAACAATGGATGGGTTTAAGTGATCAACTTGCAACAGTGATTGGAAGGTTCTGCATTCTCTACGAAGGGGTCAACAGGATGAGCTGAAATCTACCTGGTTACCAGGTGTTGAGGGGTTATCACAAAGGAAAAAAAAGCAACCTGACATGGCATTAGAGGCAATCTATTACATATGGGACTATCTTATTAACTGGATGTTTCACACACTCTGAGTTTTTTTTACAATTATTTCTCATTGCTTCACATGATGGTTGCCTTCCAGTTAATTTTTTAAATACATTCTCCACTGTTGCTTTTCATAGGGATAGATACAAATAATTCAGCTAGTTTGGAACTAATAAATAATACATGAAGCATTTTTTTAACTTTGACCATTAGCTTACAGTCATAATTTCATGGGATCATGGGTTTAGATCTGGCAGGGACCTTTAGAGACTGCTTAGTCTTAACCTCCTAATTTTACAGAAGAAGAAATAGAAATCCAGAGAAATTCAGTAACTTACTCAAGGCCATACAAATTAATGTAATACATACAGATTAAGATCTAGAATTTGAACCCAAATCCTCATATTCCAAATCTAACGCTTTCCATTCTATTCCAGAGCTTTGCTTTCTTTTTGCTTTGCCTCTGTAACATGCCTAAAACCCCCACATTTCTTATAAGTTTTCTTACCTTTTATCACTTGAAATCCTAGTCTCTGTCTAGGAAATGTAAATGTTTTCCACCTGGGCTATTTTTTCTGATTCAAAGTCCTCTTACCCATGTTATGTTGGCTCCTTTACATGGAACATTTCTTGAGCCAAATAATACCAAAGGATACTTTGGTTGTTGGCCAGAGTCAGACTGAAAATACTGCCCAGTGGCAGCCTATTACATACTCTACGATCAAGTGGCTGTCTTGCTATTCCTCCAACAAGAAACTCTATTTCCAGACTCTAAGAATTTTCTTTCACTGTCCACTATGCCTGAGACTCTCTCCCTCCTCATCTCTACTTCCTGGCTTTCTTCAAGTTCCAGCTAAAATCTCACCTTCTACAAGAAGTCTTTTCCAATCCTCCTTAATTCTAATGCCTTCCCTCTGTTGCTTATTTACAATTTATCCTGTGGGTAGCTTTTTTCTACATGGTTGTTTGCATGTTTTCTCCCCCATTAGACTGTGAGAACCTTAAGATCAGGGACTGTATTTTAACTTTTTTATGTATCCCCACTGCTTAGCACAGTGCTTGAGAGCACATAGCAGGTGCTTAATAAATGTTTATTGATTATTTGTTTTATCTTTGCATTTGTATCCCTCCAGGAGGCACTTCATAAAGGCTTGCTGGTTGGTTGAAAAAATATCATCATTTGTAGTATTTTATCATTAATAATAACAAAACTCCCTCCTTCAATTGTGAATAATAATATATAGTCTAGCTTCAGAATGGTACCTCTCTTTCTAATATTTCATATTTATGTCTTTCCTCTTAAAAGATAAAATTTGTTTCTTACAAAGAAATTGGGTGTTTGACCGTACAACAACCTTGGTACCCGACTTTCCTTTCTACCTACTTTCTCCCTATGTTGTTTCTCGTGAATCCGTAATAATTATGACAGCCAATATTTGTATGACACCTGGGTTTGCAAAATGCTTGGCCAGCACAACCCTTTCAGGTAGGTGATATAGTCATTCCCATTTTACAGGTAAAGAAACTGAGTCTTAGAAAGGTTTATTGACTTGCCTAGGGTTGCCCGGTTAGTAAATGTCTCATGTGGGATTTGAACCCAGGTGTTCCTTATTCGAGGTCAAGATTTGGTGCTCTATCCACTAACCTATGCTACCTTCGAGTCTTTCTCACTAAACTCTGAAGAATATTTTAAAAATGTATTCTGGAAACCTTATCCAATTAATTTTAAAACCTCAAACTATAATGATCATAATAACCTAGTGTTTGACAAACCCAAAGACTTACAGCCTCTTGGACAAGAAGACAAAAACTGCTGGGAAAACTGGAAAACAATAGGGTGCAAATTAGGTGTAAACCAGCATCTCTCACCGTATACCAAGAAATGGTCAAAATGGGTACATGATTTAGACAAAAGGGTGAAACCATAAACAAATTAGAAGAGCAAGGAATATCTGTTAGATCTATGGAGAAGGGAAGAATTCATGACCAAAAAACAGATAGAGAGCATTGTGAAATGTAAAATAGATAATTTTGATTATATTAAATTAAAAAGCTTTTGTACAAACAAAACCAATGCAACCAAGATTAGTAGGAAAGTGGAAAGCTGGGAAACAATCTTTACAGCAAATGTCTCTGACAAGGTCCTCCTTTCTCAAATGTGTAGGGAACTGAATCAAATTTATAAGAATACAAGCCATTCCCCAATTAATAAATGGTCAAGGGATATGAACAGGCAGTTTTCAGATGAAGAAATAGAAACTATCTGTAGTCATATGAAGAAGTGTTCCAAATCACTTTTGATTAGAGAAATGTACATTAAACCAACTCCAAGGTACTGCATCATATCTATCAGATCGGCTAATATGACAAAAATGAAAATGATAAGTGTTGGAGAGAATGTGGGAAAATTGGGACACTAATGCACTGTTGGTAGAGTTGGGAACTAATCCAACTATTCTGGAGAGTAATTTGGAACTATGCCCAAAGGACAACCAAACTGTGCATTCCTTTTGATCCAACAATAACACTACTAGGTCTGTATCCCAAAGAGATCATAAAAAGGGGAAAAGGACCTACGTGTACAACAATATTTATAGCAGCCCTTTTTGTGCTGGTGAAGAATTGGGAATCAAGGGGATGCCCATCCATTGGGGAATGGCTAAACAAACTGTGGTATATGAATGGAATAAAATACTATACTGCAACAAGAAATAATGAGCAGGCAGATTTCAGAAAAACCTGGAAAGACTTGTATGAGTTGATGAAAGTGAAATGAGCAGAACCAGGAAAACAGTGTATGTGGTGTCAGCAACATTGATGATCAGCTATGAATGACTTAGTTCTTCTCAGCAAGACAATGAACTGAGACCAGTACAAAGGACCCATGATACCATCCACATCCAGATAAAGAACTGATGCACATTGAAGCATACTTTTTCACTTTTTTTGTGTTTTTTTATCTTTTGTTCTGTTTCTTTTTTCACAACTGAGACTAATATAGAAATATATTTTACATAATTATACATGTATAACCTATACCAAATTGCCTACAACTTTAGGAAGAGGGGAAGGAGAAGAATCTGCAACTCAAAATCTTTTAAAAATGAATGCTGAAAATTGTCTTGACATACAATTGGGAAAAAATAAAATGCTATTTAAATTCCAAACAGTTATTTGTTAACTCTTAACATGAGAAAATGACAGTCTTCATTTTCTGCATTTTCCATAGACAGTAGTCTGCATAGTTTTCTCTAGTAAACTAACATTATTTCATTATATTATATTAATCAATAAAACAGGGCTCATTATTACAAATTCTGATCCACAGATCCCAGCTCAAATTAGGGCCCCTAAAATGTAATAATTTCATTCAAAAATAAGCATAATTGATGTTAGTTCTGTTCCTCAATAATAATGATAGAAAGGTGTCCCATTTTACAGTGAAACACAGGCCCATTTAAAAATAATCATTAATATTTTAAATTCCCTTCCTTGGGTACATCAACAAACAATACCTTAGGGGCTCCTACCTTGCATTTTCTCTCAAGGGGATGTAGTATGTGGGATACATTGGCTGTGATATTTTCTTCCTATGTCTCTCTGAAATTTGATGTTTTTAAATTGAAGGTTTAATTTTTTAAGCTCACTCTTTGATCACTTACTCCTATGTTTCTTTTAGAGTAGTTTTTCCCATTATTCCACATTGCTAGAATCAGGCAGTGGGCATCTAACCAGAAACATTCTTGTACCTCAACCTGCAACTTAGTTCCTCTTGTGCCATTCTGACTCCAGAGAGAGTGAGTTATGTTAACATAAGACCTAAAGGAACTTAACAACATGCTTTACTTAGTATATTTTTACTTATACTTAGTATATTCACATCAGATTGGAAACATCCAAATAAATAGCTATCATACCTCCGTCCAACTCCAGATGTAACCATCAACATTGAACACAGGAAGGACATAAAAATTCAGCCTGTTCAGGAGCTTTGTCATAATTTTGTTTTTCCCATAGGTTTTGGCTGCCTGTAGAGGAGGGAGGAAAAAAAAAGAAATGCAGTAAATCCTGACTCTAACCAAATTTTTAGCATTTTTCAAAGGTAGAATGTAAACTCTTTGAGGGCAGGGATAGTTTTTTATTTGTTGTTGTACTCCCTATCCCCTAATGCAGTGCCTGACACATAATAGGAATTCAATAAATTCTCATTGAAAGAATGAATGTCATTGAAGCTAAAATTTGGATTATTTTCATCTGAAATTCCACACTGGACACAAACAAACATGCTACGAAGATATGATAACATTTAGAACATTTTTTACAACAGTCGTCGTATACTCCTGTCTTGTAGAGTCTTGTCATCAGCCATATGAGACATTATGAATTATCTGATGGCCCAGGAAGAATGGAGGTTGGGTAGGAGATTAACATCAGTATTACTAAAGCTAAAATGGATTCCCATTTTATAAAATAATAAATTAAAAAAAACAACAACAACAAATACTGATCCATATTTGTGAACGTAACAATGGAGAGAAATTGGATAGGGTCCCTAGCAGAACTACAAAGAATCATCCAAGGGACAGAAAATGGGGACCATCTGTGGAAAGGTTTGAGAATTTGGAGAGGGGTCAAGAAATTCTTACATCCAACTGGAATCTTTCCAGTTCTCTGGAGTCAACTCCAGCCCTCTGCTTCTATGTAGAGTGGGAATTTTGTTCTATCTCCTCAGACTTCCCACCCAGGGACACATGCAAACGTGGCCCTGGGCTTTGGCACTCTGTGATTTATGTTCTGTTATGGGCCGAAGCAGTCCATCTCATGCTGGAGACAACTCCTCTTGGGCTCATGTTACTCCAGGGACAAAATCTGTCCCATAACCAGTGAGTTTGCCCCTACGCGCCGTGGTGTTGGCATGCATATGGGATCAAGGCATTGTCAGAGTAATAGCTGGTAGAAATAGATGATGAAGAGATGATAATAGTGATACGATAGAAACAGCAGTGGGTAGAGTAATAGGGGATTCTATTAGTGATGAGGATTCACTGTGAAATGATTCTTTAGAATTAGGATGAAAACTCAAGGGAATATGGAAATTTCCAGGTCGAGGTATGTGAAATGTCTAAAGAGATCAGAGCTTTGTGCTCTCAGCCCTTTAGAAGGAAAGTGACATTTTTGGGGCACAATGGTTTGCAAATTGGCGGTGCGTTCTATAGGGCCCTATGTTATCATGGCACAAAGTTTCCTACAGTTTTGTAAACTTCTAGTGTAAGAGAGAGAAGTTTAACAGATCATGTCAGCTTTCTCGAGTGGAAAAAGATGGAGTGAGATTCTGATTATGTATCTCCTGGCAGTATCGAATGGAAACTGATCTGCTCAGGTGGAATTGCACTTATTTAAAAGGGGAAGATTGACGCCAAAAAATGCTAGCAGAATGATGTTCATAAGAGAGTTTTCAAGAGGTGCAATTTCACCAACCTGATAGACAAACCACTGGCAGAAGGCAGGAGAAATCCACTCTCGTGCGTGAATTCCACAGTCCATGAAAATGACTCTTGTCTGTCCACTCTTTTTCCCAACCTGTTTTCAGAAAAACTTGAGACCTTACTTTGCATAAAGTCACATATTTAAATATATATAAATATATGTATATATATATAAATATATATATATAAATATATATATTTTTAATTTAGAGATCTCTAACCTGCCCACTGCAGGCCTCTCCTTGGGCTGGGTACAGTTTTCCTTACTGTACATTTTTTTTATTTAGACAGATAATTAGAGAAACAAGCCTTTTGAGAAGAAAGGCAAAAATTGATGAGTGATTTAAGCTTTAAACAAACCATTGCCCTCACTGAGATCCACTTAATAGTAGGGTCAAAGATGTCATAGGCTTAAGGGATAATTGTGGGAATGTACTGCTATGCCTCTCTGGAGAATCATACAATACAGGTGAATGGCCATTAGTGCATACGTAGAATCCATCATTTACTCTCTATTTAAGGCAGCCAGTTGGTGCAGTGAATAGAACGCTGGATTAGAAATCAAGAAGGCCTGAGTTTGAATCTTTCCTCAAACAAGTGTGACCCTTAGCAAGTCACTTGAGCTTTAGTTTCCTCATTGGAAAAATGGGGAAAACAGTAGCATAATAAAAATAGGAATAATAGAAGTGGGAATGTTGTAAGCATCAGAATTCATGTTTGTAAAGTACTTTTCCAACCATTGAACGCAGGCTATATACATGCTCGCTATTATTATTAATTTGCATTTCTTCATCTGCTATTCACTTTAGTTTTCAAAATCTTTTTTTCTTCTATCTGAATTGCTAATAAGGTCTCTGATTACTTCCTATAGTATTTCTTATTTTAGAATTTTCTTCAAAGAGATGACCACTGACTCTGATATTTGCTTCTCATTTTCCTCCTGCCTACTTACCATATTGTGTATTTCCTGCCTGCTATTTGTTAGTTTCCTGTGTCCCTCCTTTCTCTATTCACATAATCTTGTCCAGAAAACTATAAGAATAGACAGCTCAAGATCTTGTTTTGGTTTGTATAATATCAAACCTTCGACATATGGCTTAATCAGATTCTGCCTCAGTTTCCATATCTGGAATGGTTAAGTAATAATCACCATTTCTTATCTTAAGATATATTAGGGGGTTAAAAATGCAAATGTGAAGGAATTAGTATAAGTTCTTAAAAGCCATTTTATTTTATTATCTTCAAATTAACACATACTTTGCAACAAAACTGACGGATTTATTTATCTAGAACTGTGATTTCCTCTATGTGGAAAACTTAATCTATCCTGGATGCACATCAGCCATTCCTCTATAATTTATAGTCTTAGAGAGTTAATGAAGAGGTCAGCCAGGTTGGCCAGTTTGTATGCATCACAGCAGGACTCAAACCCATGTTTTCCTGATTCAAAGGCTAGTCCTCTATCCACTACACCAGTGGTTCTCAATTTTTGTTGTCTCAGGACCTTTTTACACTCTTCAAAATTATTGAGGTAGGTCTCCAAAAACTTTTTATTTATGTGAGTTATCACTAATGATATGTACTGTTTGTAAATTAAAATTGGTGATATTTAAAATTTTTATTAATTCATCTTAAAATAATAACAATAAATCCATTACAAATTAAAATGTGACATATTTTTAATGAAAATAACTAATTTCCAAAATAAAAAAAAAACTAGTAAGAAGAATAGCATTGGTTTACATATTTTTGTAGACCTCTTTAATTTGCTTAATTTATCTGGATTCTTCTAGCTGCTTTTGCATTTAGTCTGTTGTGATACGGTGTTTTGGATGAAATAGATGAAGAAAATCCACCCTTACAGAGATATGTAGTTGGAAAAGGGAAGAGTTTCAAGAGGCAAATAATATCTTAGTATTATTATGAAAATAGACTGGACCTCATGCTCTCCCTGAAAGGGTCTTTGGCACCCACAGGGGGTCCCCAGACAACACTTTGAGAACCTTTGCTCTAACACCACAGTGCCTCTCATAATTGTTGCTTCTTCCATCACCACCACCACCACCACCACCACCACCACCATCATCACTACCCATCTCCACCATAAGAACTGTTTTTCTTTTACCTTGAGAACATACATTGGGTTATTTTCTCCTGTTTTTCCAATTTCAACACGAGAGATAAGCTCTGGCCACTTTTCTGTCATTAGCTGAGTCCAAGCAGCAATCTAGGGAGAAGAACCCATTTGAGGTTATTGAAGTACTTTGAAGAACTTCAAAACTATATAACAAAACAGTGTGTGTGTGTGTGTGTGTGTGTGTGTGTGTGTGTGTGTGTATGTGTAATGGTGTACTGAAGAGTTTGGTGCTCCTCTTTACATGTCAGAACTCTCTCCCGTACCTTGCTCCAGTCATTGTATTTTGAATAGCTGTGTCTGCCAGGAAAATCAGCTTTCACATCAAACTGTTTTTCAATCTCTTCTTGCAGATCATGAATCAGGACTCTATTTGACAGAGGGATGACAAAATATATACTTACTAGAGAAAGGAAAACAGTTATCTTTTATTTGCCGCAATTCTCCCTTCCTTTCCTCTTTACATCAGAATCTGCCTGCTTTTACTCCCTCATTAATATCCTCCCATTCTGTTTTTGAGCCCCTACCAACTCTTTTACTCTCACCATCTATGTAGATAATCATGGCCTCCCTCATGGGTCAGAGCCTACAGCTATTATCAGAAAAGTACTCCCAAGTCCTCAGGGGAGAAGTCTGAAGCCAGGTCAGAGCTGTCTGAACCGACTGGAGGTGCTGCTCCCAATTTAATAAGTGTAGCCCCCGGACGATGCATTGGGGAATCCTGCTGGTGTCCCAGTGAGGGATAATAAGCTCACTGTTAGCTTTCCAGGACTTGTTTGCAAAAAGATTGAATCTCTGTTCCAGGGGGTGAAGCCAAGAAGGCAGAGTAGAGGCAACCCAGCTCAACTCTCTCAACATTTCCCTCCAAAGACCTTTAAAGTAACACCCAAATCAAATTTTGGAGCCAACAAAAAGTCAGAGTGATTCATTTTTTCAGCTTAAGAAAACTTAGGAGGTCAGCAGGAGAAGCTTGTAACAAAAGGTGGAAGCCTGTCTAGAGTCCAAAAAGAGCAGCGAAGCAGCAATAGCTTCAGTAACTTTCAGCCCAGAGATTGTAAGGGGGTCAGACAACTGGTCAGGAAGAGATTCCAGGGGACCATTTGCTGGCACTGGTTGTAGCTGACACTGATTGGCAACCCTATTGCCCATGTGAAGTTCTGGTTTACAATTCCACAGAAGAGAGAAGCATTGAGGGTTTGTCACAAGGAAGCAGGAGCCCTAGTAACAATTCTAAGACAAAGAGAGAATTAAGAGAGTATTCTAAGGCAAAGAGGGCCTGTAGCTGGAAGGGCCCTTTCTGGTCAAAGGTCAGAGCACAGACCAGGAAAGCAGTGACCACACCTCTGTCTGTATCATATCACCTTGGAAGTACTGAAAACTCACAGACCCCAGAACTAGCTCTGAAAACAGTAGCATGAAAAACCTGAAGCTTGGGTTAGTGTCTCTTTATCCCTAGGTGAGCAGAGCCCAACTTTAACATAAAGTTCAGAGTCAAGAAATAGAATGGGAAAATGAACAAATAAACAACAATAACAACAAAATAACTTGACCATGAAAAGCTATTATGGTGTCAGAGAAGACCAAGATTAAACTCAGAAGAAGACAGAAATGTAAAAACAGCTACAAACAAAGCCTCAAAAATGCTAATTGGACCCAAGCTCAACAAGAATTCCAGGAAGAATTAAAGAAAGATTTCAAGAATGGTAGAGGAAAAATTTGGGAAAAGAAATGAGAGTGGATAGTAATGGGGGGACAGAGCTGAGATGGAAGGATAAAGATAGGAGCTCACCTGAACTCTCAAATTCCCTTCCAAATAACTTTAAAATAATGCCTCAAAACAAATTTTGGAGTCGTAGAGTCAACAAAAGGATGGGATGAAGTAATTTCCTAGTTAAAGACAACTTAGAAGGTCAGCAAGAAAGGTTGATCTCACTGGGGTGAGAGTGAAGTGCAGTCCAGAGCAGTCC
The DNA here is from genome assembly GCF_011100635.1 of Trichosurus vulpecula. Classification (NCBI taxonomy): domain Eukaryota; kingdom Metazoa; phylum Chordata; class Mammalia; order Diprotodontia; family Phalangeridae; genus Trichosurus; species Trichosurus vulpecula. The sequence goes on from NC_050576.1 coordinate 261,012,662, forward strand.
AGGAAAGCAGTTACCACACCTGGAAGAACTAAAAATGTACAGACCCCTAGAACTAACTCTGAAAATAGCAGCATGAAAAAACCTGAAGCTTGGGAGAGTGCCCCCTCCACCCTGGAAGAAGAGCCCAACTTTAAAAGTAAACTTCAAAGTAAAACCCAAAAAGCCCAACTTCAAAGTAAAAAAAAAAGGGAAAAAATGAACAAATATAAAAACAAAATAGCTTGACCATACAAAGTTACTATGGTGACAGGGAAGGTAAAAACACAAACTCAGAAGAAAACAAAGTCAAAATGGTTACAACTAGACCCTCAAAGAAAAATGTGAATTGGTCTCAACTCCCTCTCTCCCTCCCCAATATTCCTGGATAAGCTCTAAAAGGAGTTTAAAAATCGAATATAAGAGGTAGAGGAAAAATTATAAAAATAAATTTATAAAAATTAGAGCCATTCTGCAATTGATAAATGTAAAAGGATGTAAACAAGTAGTTTTCAAAAGAAATCAAAGCTATCCATAGTCATATGAAAATACCCTCTAAATCACTGTTGATTAGAGAAAGGCCAATTAAAGCCACTCTGAGAGTATTACCCCACATCCATCAGAAATGAGAAATGCTAGAGTGGATGACAGCAAGGCAGGTATATGAACTGCTCATGGCATAGTGCATTGGGGCAATCATTCTGGAGAACAATTTGGAATTAGGCCCAAAGGGCTATCAACTGTGGATAATAGTCTTTGACCCAACAATACCACAACTAGGCAGGTACCCCAAGAAGATTAAAGAAAAAGAGAAAGGACCTGTCTGTTAAAAGTATATAGCATCTCTTTTTGTGGTGGTGAAGAATTGGAAATTGAGGGGATGCTGAACAATTGAGAGGACCAGCTGAAATAGTCGTGGCGTATGATTGTGAGGGAATGCTATTGTCTTATAAGAAACAACGAAGGGGACGGCCTCGGAAAAATCTGCAAAGACTTACATGAATTGCTGTAAAGTGAAGTGAGCAGAACCAGGTGACGATTGTACATGGCAATAGCAATATGGTACAATAATCAACTGTGAAAGAACTGGCTACTCTTATCAAGTCACTTCAGTGATCCTAGTCAATTCCAACGGATTCATGATGAAAAAACACTGTTCACCTCCAGAGAGAGAACTGCCGAACTCTGAGGGCAAGCTGAAATATAGTTTTCTCGTTTTATTTTCCTTTCTTTTTTTTTCTTTTTTGAAATGTGGCTAATGCAGAAATGTATTTTGCATGGTTTCACATGCATGATTGATGGATCATATTGCTTGCCTTCTTGGTGGGTAGGAGAGAGAGAGAGTTTGGAATTCAAAATTCAAAAAGAAGTGTGAAAAATAAATAATAAAAATTGAAAATATAAACAAAAGAATCTGGACCTTAGTGTCTCTCTCTCTCTCTCTCTCTCTCTCTCTCTCTCTCTCTCTCTCTCTCTCTCTCTCTGTCTCTCCCCTCCCCCTCTTTCTCTGTTTCTCTCTCTTTCTGTTTCTCTTTCTGTCTCTGTCTCTCTCTTTATCACTCAGGGACATCTTGATAGCGTGGACAGAGAATATTACACCTGGTTCCAAGCAGACCTGGATTAAAATGTGCCTCTGACACTCACTAGTGGGACCTCTCTGAGCATCAGGCAACTCCCTTAGACTTATCTACTAACTCACAGAAGGGTTGTGATCTGCACATGTGAAGGGAACTCCCACATTGATAAACCAAAAAACCATCTCTTGCGATACGTACCATCGTTCTGCATGCAGGAAGGCATAAGCATTTATTAAGCACCAACTATATACCAGGCATTGTGCTAAGCACTTAACAAACATTATCTCATTTGATTCTCTCAGCAGCCCTCTGATGTAGGTGCTATGGGCATGTTTTTGTGATGGGTTAAAGTGTTTAGAAATGGAAATGAAATTATAAAGTAATTTTTCATTGAATTCAAGGTGTCTAATGTAGTTAATTTAGGTTAAAATTTAATAGGAGATTTTTTTGGAGGGGTAGGTAAGGTGAGGAGGTAAAGGTGAATATATGAGTTTTCCAGATTGTCGCATCTATTCTGTACTTCACTCTGCCCATTTAGGCAGGATGGAAACATGCATGCCTGACTTGTTCTTTAAAAAAGGGTCTGCTTAGTGAGTCATCACAAGGTCACTAGTCTGGAAAGATATCCGGGCTACGTAGTTCAGCTCCTTCACATAAACTGAGGCCCAGAGGTTAAGCGACTTGCCCAAAGTCACACCAGGACTAAATTACAGAGCTGGAATTCAAACTCAGGTCTCCCAACTTAAAGCACTTGCACCAGGCTGAGGACCTGACAATAACCAGAATAACATCTCAGGACGATGGTCTCCTGATGGCAATGGCATTCTCCCTTCTGTATGGCTGCGGAGACTCTGAGGAGGATGGTGGCTCTCTAAGTCTGTGTGTAACTGGGAGGGACTTCAAAGGCTGTGGATGTATTTCAACTCCTTCGTTTTGCAGATAAGAAACTGGAGCCCTCCCCCTCCCCCCAACTGAGACTTGACCAAATTCACAGAAGTGGTGAGCTTCACTGTCTGATTCCAGATCCCGCGCTCAGGAAGCATCAGCACGGCGAACGTTTATATGACACCTACTATGTGCCAGGCACTTGCTAAGACTGCAAATGTTGCCTCATTTTATTCTCACAACAACCCTGGGAGGTAGGTGCTATTATTATCCCCATTTTACAGATAAGGAAACTGAGGCAGACAGCAGTTGAGTGACAGGCTCAAGGTCTCACACTTAGTAAATGTTTGAGGCCAAATTTGAACTCAGATCTTCCTGACTTCAGGTCTGGAATTCTATCCACAGTGCCACCTCATTGACCATGAATCATGCATATAGTTAGAAAAAAATTGAATTTGTCTCCCTATCATAAGGTCATTAGATATTAATTTTTTTGAGGGGGTAAGGCAGGGCAATTGGGGTTAAGTGACTTGCCCAAGGTCACACAGGTAGTAAGTGTGTCAAGTGTCTGAGGCCGGATTTGAACTCAGGTCCTCCTGATAATATTTTTATGACATTTTGGTTCTTACTGGTAGAAGTACATAGGAAGCTAGGTGGCATCATCTATGGAGAGCTGGACCTGAAGTCAGAAAAGCTTGAGCTCAAACCTGCTTCAGACACTTACTAGCTTGTGACCCTGGGCAGTCACTTAGGTTCAGGTTCCCCATCTGCAGAATAAGGGATAATAAATACCTACTCCACAGGATTGTCATGAGGATCAGTTGAGATACCTTAATGCTATCTATTATTTACCTTTCCCACATAGGCTCATCATTCAATTCAACGGACATTTATTAAACACCTACTGAGTACAAGGCCCCATGTTAGAAGATGGATCTCCTTAAAGCTCTTAATAAGATTTCACTGAATTGTCCTCTTTTGGTTTTATTACTATTAAGGATAGCTATTTTCTCATTACCTTTCATTAATGAATCCCTAATCTATTTACTAATTTTAACTAATGCTCCAAGGGAAGAAAGGTTAAGTGGATATTCAGAAACCCAAAGAAAGCAAGAAAAAGAATTAAAGAAAAGTATTAAGCTTCTGCCTCTAAATGTGGTTTTCTGGCCCTTTCTCATAGGGGTAAATTCCCACTTCCTGTCTCAGGTTTTTAATGAGGAAGGCAGTGAAATTTGTGCATGCCCACCTATTTGTGTTTTCTGGTCCTTGTTTTTAACTTTGTAAAAATGTCATTGTGGGAAGAAGAACATGTTCCATTTTAAAAAGAGAAAGCTCTCTTTGTAATTTAATTTTCAGGAAATGGAAAAATAGAACAGGATAAGCAGATGCTTTGTAACTAAATCGTGGGTTTGCCCTAATGAGGGATGTCCAATTAAATAATTGTGGTGAATATGTCCCTTAGTATGTTTCTAGAGAGCCAGGTGCCCAGGTCCACCCAGATGTTTCTGTTATCATTTAGGCACAGAATCCTAAGTGACATCTACTTACAGGAGTGTTTAATATGCAAATATAATTATGTATACAGTAAGGCACGTAGGGACAAGATTTCAGGATCATCTTTCAAAGCAAAAGCTATCATTTTGCACATTTACATTTCAGGAAGAAGAAAAAAAAGCAGGATGATAAATTCAGATCTATAAGAGAACCACAGAGCCCATCCAATCCAGCACCCTTTTTCAGATGAAGAAACTGAGACCCGGGGAAGTCGTCCTTTGCTTAAGATTGAAGAGGCAGTAGGCATCAGAGGTGACATTTGAATCCAGTTCCTCTCCCTCCAAAGCCAATGTTTTTTTTTCCATTTTACCAGACTGCCTCATCTCAAAAAATGCAGCACCTAATTTTGACCATTTTTAGGAAAACTTGCCCCAAGGCATCTCATTAAGTGAGATATAAGTTATTTTTCACTAGGCCTGGAGCTTGTCGGATGAACATCCTGTATCTAGATTTACAGGAAGGCCTGGACAAGAGATGTCAACATGGGCAGGCATGTATAGGTTGAGCATTTAGCTGGTGAAGTGAATAATGCATAGTACCCGTACTCAGGAAAACCTGAATTCAAATCCAGCCTTAGATGTTTACTAGTTGTGTGACTCTGGGCAAATCTGTCTGCCTCAATTTCCTTATCTGTAAAATGGAGATGATAATAATAGTACCTACCTCCCAGAGTGGTTGTGAGGAAAATTAGATAATATCTTTAAGTGCTTTGTAAATTTCACAGAGTAATATACAAATACTATAATTATTATTAATCTCCATGATTGAGTAGGCTACCGCTATTAATGAGATCACAGGTCCATTGGCCTGATGGAATATTTAATACTTAGACTCTGAGTGGAGATAGCAAAGAAAGATGGTTCAATAAGAATTAAAATAAAAGTCTTTACCCAAGTTTCTTGCTTGTACATTTGAATAACTATTGTGCTTAAAAACTTAGCCAAGTCCTCAGAAACAAAGGGAAGCCCTGAGATGAATTTCCTAGTGAAATTACCAATGTAGAGAGCCTGACTAATCAAAATTCCAGGGTCCACCATGGTTTTCATCATTGGTAATTCAGGATAGAAGCACCTTTCCTTGGCCAATCTAACCCATCTAAGTAACTTCAATTCACTCGAATTCGATGAATTTTTCATAGGCAACAAATGCATTGAATTGCTTTCGGTTGTGGTAAGATATTGACAAAGCAAAACTGAAACAGAGAGGTCAGGTTTACCCCAATGTCACAGAGATAATAAATCAGTGAACAAAAGCTTCCAACTAGGTTCCCTGATGCCAAATCCAGCATTTTTTTTCCCACTATACCAACCTCTTCATTACGTACTTGCTTCTTTTTGCTATCTACTAGTCAGTGGTCAGTATATTAGAGATCTTGGGTCATTCTTGCATCAGGAATCAAGTCTTACTTTATAGCATTTAAAATTAAATTGTTATTGTTAAGATTATTATCAAAGCAGTTAATTTGACCAGCTTATTAGAAGATGAGAGCTGTCACTTAGGAACTAAGATAAAATAGCATGATGTTAGTTTGGCAGTTTATCATCAGGTTTTGGCCTAACAAAAAAGATTTCTGTTAGAATGGCTAATGTATGCCCTCCTGCAGTTTTGGATTATCTGATTGATCTGAGAAGTTAAGTAAAACTTACTCATGTTGCATTTCATTTTTCTCCAGAACAGATTGGATGTGTTGGAACTGATCTTCGCCAATATGGAAGTCCACGTCCATGTTAGGGATGACATCATGAACAGAACTAGGATGCCAGAAGTCGAGCTGCAGAAAAAAACTCTTTTTCATAATGTACTATTAAGGATGGGAGTTTTAACACTTGGGGAAGAAACACTGCATTATTAGCGCTTGAGGGCCTTGAGTCAATGAGGGGAGGACAAGGGAATGTGTTGATTTTATCCATCGTTAGGATCATCATACATAGATGTCCATACCCTTAGTTTGGCAATTGATATGAATTACAAAAATAGATGAAACATGTGACTTGGCCTTTTCTGTTTTGGGAAAATTCCAGGGGAGGGACCATTTTAAATTCCAAATAGGTTTGTATTGCCTACCTCCTAGGATTTCTATGAGGTTCCAATGAGACAATATATGTAGGGAGTTTTGAGGATTTTAAAGCACTCTATAAATTTGGGAATAGACCTCTAATTTTGCTGATGTAGATTCTTTCTCCATCTGTTGGAGATGATCAGTGATCCCGTAATTTGCAATCTTCAGGATATGTGTGAGGGGCTGAGAGGGTGACTGAGTTGTCTGTTGTCACACAGCTAGCACATGTCAGAGGCAGGATTTGAACCTAGGTCTTCCTGACTCCAAAGCTGATCCCCCATCCACTACTACCCTGTGCTGTTAATCTGTTACATAAATGTCACTTACGATGATGATGGTGATGATGATGATGATGACAATGCTGCTTTTATTGTAGTTATCATCATTACTGTTTTTCTACAGGAAGTTAGGGGGACTAGAGGCCATGCAAGCATGAAGTTTGGTCAAAGGAATTGATGTGGATGAAACGAAAAACAGACACTTAATAGCTGTGACCATTTTTAGGGAGATGATTAGGCCAGCCATGTCTTTATTCCTCTTTAGGCTACATTCCTGACTCTCTTGGACTTTCTCTACAATGTCCCAGCCCACTGGGTACCTTCATCTCCCCACATTTCCTCTTTAGCTTCCTTTAATGCATTGTTCCCCCCTCCCATTAGAGTGTAAGCTCCTTTGGGGCAGGGACTGTCTTTCTTTCTGTTTATATTTGTGTTTCCAGTGCTTAGCACAGTGTCTGGAACATAATAAGCCCTTAATAAATGCTTTCTTGATTTGACTCAGTCCTGGGCAAGTCACAAATAACTGTTTTCCTCAGTTTCCCTATCTGTAAAATAGGGATAACAATAGAACCTACATCTCTGGTTTGAGGATTAAATGAAATATTTTAAAAGTGTTGTTGTTTGTTATTATAGAAGCCTTGGAGGAGTGGGAGCAGGTGTTGCTACTTGCATGGTGTGATTTCAGGAAGTCTCTGAAAAGCAGTCCTATTGCCTGTAATTGTCATTCCAGAGCTGATGCTCATAAAATATAGATTTTTCCATGTTGCCCTCAGAGCAAAAATTCTTTAATGGACCTTTATTTTCTCTTACCCTGCAGAATCCTTAGTGCTCCATAATCTAGCATCCACCTACCTTTCCAGTTTTATTAAGCCCCTTTCACATATTCTTCAGTCCAGTCAAACTGCTTGATTAGCCATTCTCCGTATGGGCGATTCCACCTTCTCCCTCCCTGAATCTGCCCAGGTGGTCCTCCCTGAGCGGCATGCATTCTTTTCTTACTCCCCTCTGATATTCTTTATGCCTTCCTTCAGAGCTTCACTCAGGTGCCACCTCTTCCTGCAAAGACGTTTCCTGACCGCCACCCCCCCCAGGTACTAATACTTTTTCTCATTTGAAATGTAATTAATATTGGTATTGATTTACTCATATCATGAAAACAGCATTGTGTAGTGGCAAGAACACTGAGTCATAGGATCCGAGTTAAGATCTGATCAGCTCTGCTGCTTACAGCCTGTGTGACCCTGACTTCGCTTTCCTCACCAGGAAAGTGAAAGGTTTGCGTGCAGAAAGGTTCCTTTCAGTCCTCTAGCTATAATTCTATAATTCTATATTGCATTCCTTCCAGGAGATCATCAGCTTCCTTAGTGCCGGAACTGGACTGATTCTTTTGGTTTTTGAGTTTATAACCCCAGTGCCTGTCACAATCGCCTTGCAGACTGAAAGGCTTAATAAATATTGAATTCAATTCTTTCCTAATGGCTGAATTCCTCTAGATCCTAAAAGTCTGACTGTCTCAGAATCTCCTTTTAAAATGCAGATGCATTTCTGGGGGGAGGTTTATCGCATCTTTAAATTCACAGCGACCCAGTCATGACTTAATCGTTAGCTGACTCTTTCTCTGGGATTGACAGCTAGGCTGGAGAAAGAATGGACCAGGAGAATGATTGGGAAGAGTGGGGCAATGGAACGGCCTTCGAGGATCCAGATGCTGACAAAGGAAGAGGAAGAACATGGGAAGCGCCTTTTGTCTGCTTCATAATTCTACCTCCTACCTGACTCTGTTAGTTCTACCTCCTTCTACTTCCTACCTAATTGGGATAATAACTGTTTAGATGAGTGAATAACCATGATAATATTGGACCTAGAGCTAGCTCCTAAATTCCTTGGCATTGGGAACTCTCTATCAATGCAGGCTGCTGCCTTCTTGGAGACTTAACCTGGAACATTCTTAGAGATTAATTGACTTGTTCAGGGTCGTACAGCCAGTATGTGTCAGAGGCTGGACTTGAGTTGAGATATTCTGTGCTTGAAGACCACCAAGCCGTGCTGCCTCTGACTTGTCCGGGAACTTCAAAATTGGCTCTAACTCGATCCCCACCACAACCCTGGGACAGAAGGCAGTACTGCAAGTATTATTGTCCCCATTTTATGCATGAGTAAACTGAGGCTTAGAGGATCTTAAATGACTCCCCAGATGGTCATACAGTTAATAAAATAGATGTATTTGTCCAAATCATCCTCTTTATTCCTTTCCTTTGACTGTGGGAAACATCCCCAGCTATACTAAAACAAACAGTTTGACTCCTGGAAAAAGTAAAAAAAAAGTCTCCATAAAAAGTCTTACCAGATTGGTGTCAGCCAAGTCCTTTAGGATGCTCACTTGTTTCTCATCCTGGGGTCTCACCCTCAGCACCTTCTCCCTTTTAAGAACATAAAGGTAAGTGATGAGCCCCCACCGGGTCACTACTTGTCATATTGTGCAGGGGATGATCAGCCCAGTGCCTGGAAGATTTACCTGTCGAAGCGGCGTACGGTTGCGGCAGTTGGGATGGCAAGAGTGGAGGCAATCAGTGCCAGAAGTTGCACCAACTTCATGGTTCTTCTTTGCCCTTTGGAAATGCCATCTGGGGCTTTTATGTCTCTCTTGTAATCTCAGAGCAGCAACTGACTTCCTCTTCTCTGAAGTCCTAAGGGGCCGCTGACATTTTGTGACTGGCTAATCATTTATTTAATCTTACTGAGAACCATGAGGGCAACAAAAGATGGGGACTGACAAGGAGAATTTACTCTTTTATGGTATGTTTATTCAATAATAATTCTAAGGCGCTTGAGTATGAGCAGCAGAAAGTGGAATGGACGAGTTATGGACCGACATGGATCAGGCTGTTGGGTCTGAGAGCCTTCTTGAAGAGTGCTTGTTAATATCCTTCAGTTGTTTCAGGACAGGGATATGCTGGTAAACATTTAACAGCTGGCTTCTGGAAGACAACAACAAACCAAACTGGATCTTCTTTTAAGTTTAATCTGCATTGCTAACATTTCTCCATCACTTTCTTAAGCATAATCAACAACAGCGACAATAAAAGAAATCAAGTCCTGATTTGTAGCATTTGTGGTTTCTGAGGCATAAGTGCTCACAATGAGAATTTAAGAACTCGCTCTTTGTCAGAACTAGCTCCAGCACACTGCTGCCAGGCTCTAGTTTTGTAACTAGATTGCAAATTCTTTTTATTTATTTTTATCAATGGTGTCCCTAATATGATAATAATGACAGTCAGCCTTGATATAGGGCACTTTGAGGTTTGCAGAGTGCTTTACATGTACTGTCTCATTTGAGCCTCACAACAACCCTGTATGATAGATGCTACTATTATCCCCTTTTTGCAAGAGTGGAAACTGAGGCTGATAAATCTTTTTCTCTATGTGCATATATATACATATATACATATATATATATATATATAGTGTGCATATGTATGTATGTGTGTCTGTATATCTGTATGTCAAGATATCATCTACATACACACATACACTAACAGACCAACTTAATGGACCATCCATATTGTTGCATGCCACTGTCCAACAATAGAAAATAAATAATTTTACCCAGTTGTTTCTCCTGCCCTCATCATAAAGATGTTTTGAGCGTAGCATGCGCTTTGTGTCTATCACTCCAAGTCTCTCTCATAGGTTGAACGGTAGTGGGGGTTACTTTTAGTAAGTCAGCCAGTAGATGCGATAACCTTAAAGGGGGGAAAGGGAGGGGAACAAGCATTTGTTAAATGCCTACTATGTGGCAGATGCTTTACTAATCTCTCATTTGATCCTGAAAACAACTTTGTGAGGCAGGTAGTGTTGTTATCTCTATTTCATATATAAGGAAACTGAGGCAGACAGAAGTTACATAACCTGTCCAGGATCCTACAGATAGTGCTTGAGGCAGGATTTGAACTCAGGTCTTCCTGACGCTAGGCTCAACACACTAACCACTGTACCACTTATCTACCTTGAACAAACAAAAACGATGTATCCCCTCCATAAACCTGGGCCACGCTCTACCACAACTACATACAGCATCAGTGGGAACCGTGGGCACACGCTTAGGACACTCATGGAGCCGAGGCAATTCATACTTCTGCCACTGCAGGGTCCTGATATCCATTTCCTTCTTGGGTTGCCCTCATGCAATATCCCTTGTGTATATCACTACTCCCTTGGGCCATTTTCTCTCTACAGCTTAGCTTCAGCTTCAGGCTCTTTTCTGGGCTCACTGAGATTAGGCTCCTCCGATCCATGTCCCAGGCCTTTTCTTTGCTGGGTGTGCTGTGTCTCTTGTTGGGTGAGGAGCTCTGCTGCAATATAACATGGCCAGTGGGAGAGAAGGGGAAACTAATATTCCCCTTCCCCCACTTCCCATCCTTCAGGCAAGAAATGATTTTCCCTCAAGTGCTGAGTTCTTTTCTGTAGCTGACTCTCTTCTCTGTTGCCAGCTATCCAGTTCTCAGTGCTTTTGTCTCAGTTTACCTCATATAGAGTGTGTCTCATTTTATTTATTTTATTTTTTGAGGCAATCCAGGTTAAGTGACTTGCCCAAGTCACACAGCTAGTATGTGTCTGAGGCTGGATTTGAACTCGTCCTGATTGGAGGGCTGGTGCTTTATCCATTGTGCATCCCCTGTGTCTCACTTTTTAAATGCCACCAGGAATGTAACTAATCCTTGGTCAACCAATGGCCAATGCCCTCTATTCATATCGATTTTGATAGGAGAGCTTCCTCACATTTGATAGACTAGACATGTTTTGGTGTTCCATTTAAACCAAAGCACCTCATTGGGCCTGTTATCTGCCTGTTATCTTTTATAAGTTCATCTCCTAGACTGAGGGGAAATCAATTGGTCAGGGCTGTCCCCTCAAATTTCTCCCCCCCACCATTGAATTTTAGTGGGTCTATAGTATTCTGGAGTTTAATGCAATCAGCATTCAACAATCAACAAAATCATTCAGAAACAGGAGCATCTGTAAGACCTTGCCTCATATAAGGAATTTCTCTTTTATTTGGGCTCTGCATAGGACATTTTTCATGATAGCAATCCACAAATTTGGAGAACAAACAGTTCCTTTCTCTTTTTTTCTCTTGGTCTTACTTGCTGTTTTAAGTCAGATGATCAATCAGTACAACTCTTTTGACAAGCAATTGGGAATTATGCAGAGAAAATATCCTTTGATCCAGAGACTCCATTACTGGTCTTAGGCTTTGTGGAGGCCATGGGCAAGAAGAAAGTCCCTACATGCATCGACATGGCTATAGCAGTACTTTTTGTGACAGCAAATCAAATAGATGCCTATCAACTGGAGAATGGCTAAACAAGTTGTGCCTGAATGTAATAGAATATGAATATGCTGGAAGAAATCACGTGCATGATGAATATAGAGAAGTGTGGAAGATTGACATAAACTGATACAGAGTGAAGTGAGTAGAACCAAGAACACCCAATGTATACAATGTCTACAATAATGTAAATGGAAAGAATAACCACACACACACACAAATCAAAATAAATGTTATGGAATTATAAAGAACAAATAAGGCTTGAAAGAAGAGATGTGAGAAAACACTTACATTCTGCCCCTTTTCAGAAATAGAGGGTCCACAAGTGTTGAATATTGCAATATTTTCAGAATTTTTTGGTGTGTTGATTGATTATGCTGATTTCTTTGTTTTTCCTTTTTAAAAATCTTTATAAAAATACTATATATTACATGGAGCAGCTCTCTGAGAGGAGGAGGGGGACAACAAAAAATATTGATAAAAGCTTATTTAAAAAGAGAAATCAGAAGATCATTGAGCCAAGTTATCTCTATGGTTTAATCTATCAAGGAATCTTAGATGATCTTAAAATGTGCTCAAGAGACCTTTTGTTGGAGGAGAGCTTATGAGGTTGTATCTCACTTTGCTGAATTAAATACTTTTATAAAAGCATTGATCTATGTACAAGTCACATAATTTTAAATGTACATATTGACATATATCTGTGTGAAGCTGCTTGGGCATTCTGAATTGTAGAGAACACATTTAAAAAAAGTTTTATTGAGCTTATGTAGTGTTTTTTTTATCCCACAGAAGTTACCTTCCACCCACCCTTCTACCCTCGTTGAGTCCTCTCCTGTAACAGGAAAAATAGAGAAAAATAGCTGATAAAATGAACACAAGTGACAGCACATGAAACATGCCACATGCAGAGGAGGGAAATGCACTTCCTGGTTTCTTCTCTTGGTTCTGCTCTTGACTCTTGGGACTTCTCTTCCACTCTCAGCAGCCTCCTCACCTGGGAAGATTCCTCAACTCCGTGACTTCTCTGGCCTTTGCTGAGGGACCTCCATTTTGAGGAAGTGCCCAGCCCAGTCTCATGCTTACTCCACTTCTCTTCCAGCTCTGCTACTGACTCTCCGGACTTCTTCATTCCTGATCTCTCCCCATCTCATCTCCCTTTACTGTGTTGTCTTCCTCCATTAGAATGTACACTCCTTGAGGGCAGAGACTGGCTTTCTTTTTGCTTATATCTGTGTCCATTGTGTTAACACTGGGCCTGGAACATACTAAATGCTTACTAAACATATGTTGTTTTGATTTGGGAACAAGATTGGTTATTGTCATTAATCCATCAGGGGGCCTTTTAGTGTTCTTTCCGTTTACATTATTTTAGTCATAGTGTATATAGTTCTCCTGGAACTGCTTTTTAAAAAATCTTTATAAGAGATCAACACATACATTTCAATTTATAAAGAAGAACAAAGGGGGCTTGTATATGAAACTGTAAACTTCTGTTATGTATAGCTTTTTTTAAAAAGGGCGTATATTACATTTAAGAAGGTAGCAACAAAATTGCTGTTTCCTTTTCTGAGCTTTTTATTTTTAATCTGTTGTTACTTCCCTTTTCTCTCTCTTTTTCTCCTTCTTCCCTTCTCTTCTTCCCTCCTTACTTTTCTTCCTCCCTACCTTCTTTTCTTCTGTCTTTCCCTCCTTCATTCCATCTCTATTTCCTAACTCACCCATCTCCCAAATAAAAGCCTTCTTTTATAAAAATCAAAAAGTATAGTCAAACAAAGGGGGCAGCTAGGGGGTGCAGTGGATAGAGTTCTGTTCACAAAGGCAGGAGACTCATCTTCCTGAGTCCAAATCTGGCCTCAGATACTCACTAGCTGCATGATCCTGGGCAAGTCGCTTAATCCTGTTTGCCTCAGTTTCCTCATCTGTAAAATAAGCTGAAGCAGGAAATGGCAAACTACTCCAGTATCTTTGCCAAGAAAATCCCAAAATGGGTTACAAAAAGCCAGACATGATTGAAGAGACTGAACAAGAAGTTAAGTAAATCAAATAAGTACATCGGCTATTTATAAAAATGGATGTCTCATTCTCTACCTCTGGTCCATTGGCTCTCTGCCAAGGAGAGAGAGAGAGAGACATGTTTCATTGTCAGTCTTCTAAAGTCACAATTGGTGACTACATTGATCAACTAAAGTCTTTCAAAGTGTTTTCCTTTACATTATTGTAGATATTATGCAAATTGTTGTTTTAGTTATATTCATTGCACTCTGCATAAATAGTTAGATGTCAATCTAAATTTATCTTAATTCTCCATGTTCCTTATTTTTAGAGTTTAATAATATTGCATTACAGTCATATACAACAGTGTTAAACCACTGTCCAACTGATGGTCCCTCAGTTTGTTTCCAGTTTTTTCTACAATAAAGAGAACTGTTTTAAGTATTTTTGCCCACATAGGTTGTTTCCTTCTGTCTTTGACCTCTTTGATGTATATGCCTAGTAGTGTTATTACTGGTTCAAAGTATATGTACAGTTCAGTGACTTTTGGAGTATAGCTCCAAATTGCTTTTCAGAATGGTTGGAGCAATTCTCATTTCTGCCAACAGAGCACTAGTTTGCCTATCCTTTCATGGTTCTTCCAATAATTATCATTTTAATCTTCTCTCATCTTTGGTAAAGATAAGTTGTGAAATTTGCATGTAAAATTTGAAAGCTTGGAGGTAAAAATTTTTAAAAATCTCACATTATTAGTGATTTGCAGTATTCTTTCATATTAGCTTTCAATTCTTCATTTGAAAATTGTCAATTCTACATACATCTTGGGGAGTTGCTTTTTTTGTACTAATTTGCATTGATTCACTGTATAGACCATTAGCAGAGATAGTTGCAGCAAATATTTTTTCAGTTTACTTCTTTTCCAACTTTAATTGCATGATTTTGCTTGTAGAAATGGAAAATTTCCGTATTTCCATATTTTCTATGATCACTCTTATCATAATTTCCTTAGCCATAGTTTAAAAAAACCTTTTTATTGATAACTTTTGTTTTTATATCACTCCATTTCCTTTTTCTAAAAAAAAGTTTTATTTTTTTAATTAACAGAAATCTATTTTCTCTCCCACTCCTCACTCCATTGGGCAAAAGAAAAGGGGAAAGCAAATTCTTTGCAGCAGATATGCACAGTCAAGCAAAACAAATTCTCTTATTGGCCACATTCAAAAATATGGCTCGTTCTGCATCCTTTCTCTATCAGGAGGTAAAGAGCTAGCCTCATCATTAGTCCTCTGAATCATGGATGGTCATTGTGTTGATTTTAATTCTTACAGATTTCAAAGTTGTTTGTCTTTTCAATGTTGTTATGATAAAAATTATTCTCCTGGTTCTTCTCCTTTTATTCTTCATCAGTTCACACATCTTCAGAATTATCCATTTTTTAAATATCATTGTTATAGTATAAATTGTTCTTCCAGTTCTGCTCACTTCTCTGAATCAGATTATACTAATCTTTCCATGTCTCTTTGAAATAAATTGTTTCCACATTTCTTACAGCAAAACATTTTTTCGTCATATTCCTATACTACAATTGTTATCAGCCATTTTTCAATTGATGGACATTCAGGTTTTTTTTTGCCATCACAAAAAGAGCTGCCATAAATATTTTTATACATATAGGACATTTTGTTCTTTCTTTGGTCTCTTGAGGGTATAGGCTAAACAGTGCTATAATGAGGTCAAAGGGTATTCACTGTTAGTAACTCTTTTGTGTATAATTCCAAACTGATTTCCAGAATAGTCGTATCCATTCCTAAGTCCACCAACAACCCTGTTTTCCCATAGCCCCTCTGTTATTTATCATTTTATTTTTGGTCATCTTTGCCGATCTAATGGGTATGAGATGAAACTTTCAAATTGCTTTAATTTGTCTCTCTCTAATTATTACTAATTTGGGAAATTTTTTTCATTTGGCTATAAATAGCCTGAGTTTCTTCTCTTGAGAACTGCCTCTTCATATCCTTAAAATGTTTATTAATTAGAGAATGACTCTTATTCTTATAAATTTGAATCAGTTCCACATATTTTAGAAATGAGATCTTTATGAGAGAAAATTGTTGTAAAGATTTTTCCCCAGCGAAATATTTTCTTAGCTTTATTGAATTTCTTTGTGCAAAACCTTTTAAATAACAATTTTATGTAATTGAATAGATAAAATAATTTTATGCAATATATTATATAAATAAACGCAAGTATATAATATATTATACAATGGTATATAGGTTATGAACTTTCTTCTATCCGTACATCTAATAGGTTAATTTTATCCAAGTTTCTCACAGTTGTAAATGGTATCTCCTTCCCTTTTCTTATAATTTTTGTGATGTGACCTTTTATATTTAATTCAAATATCATTGGCTTACTTTTCTCTTTATTAATTCTTACGAGTCTTCTCATGTTACCCTGTATTCCTTGTATTTGTCATTTCTTACAGCACAATAATTTCAACCCTTTCACTCTTCATTGTCATTTACATTGTTTCCAGGTTTTTGTATCTATAGGATCTTTTTTTCTGTTTCTGCCTTTTTTGGTCAGGCAGTCAGTCAACAAACACTTATTAAGTGCTACTGTTTACCAAGCATTGTGCTAAGAGCTGGGGATACGAAGGAAAACAAAAACATGGTTGCTTCCTCAAGGAGCTCACATTCCCATCATGCAAAAAGTTGTATGTGCAAGACAGAGACACTATAGAAGGATTGTAGAAAAACACTAGCAATAGATGGAAGGGAGGAGTTGGGACCAAGAAAGGCTTCCTATAGAAAGTAGGATTTGATTTAAGTCAAAGGAAGGCAAGGAAGCAGGAAAGCAGAGGTAAGGAGGGAGAATATTCCAGGCATGGCTAGATACCCAGTAATGGGATAACTTGGCCACAGACTTTAGAGACTTTTCCTACAAAATTCTAGTTTGTTTTCCAGGCAATTGGACCATTTCCCAGTTCTAGCAACAGCATATAAGTGTGCAGGTCCTTCTATGGCTTCTCTAATATAACACACGTGTATTGTACCTGGAGATGTTTCCTAACTCAGAGGGTGGGTCACTGAGAGAAGGCTCTTCCAGGTTTAAGGTCCTCTGTATCTGTTAAGATCATAGTTCATGTACCCCCATTGATGTGTTTACCTTTAATAGTTAGAGGATACAGTTAGTTCAAAGAAAAATGCTATGGCATGAAAAAGGGCAATAAATCATTTATCTCATGAGTCTGAGGCATACTCTCCCATGAATATATCTATTATCAGTGGAAAGAGTGGACAAACATGATGACATGTATGAGGAGCAGACACATAAGGGACAAGTGTGATCATGGTAAATGCATATAGGGCCAAATCATGCAGCCATCATATCTGATGTTTTCTAGTAATTTCATCAGGTTGTTTCTGGGAGGGGTGGCAGGTGGGGAGGATTCTTCCTACTCATTTTTCTCTGCTACATAGTGTCCACTGGGCCATACTCCTTGGGCATTGCTCCACTGAAAACCACAAAGCATTCCCTATTGGGCAGTTAGCCTTGGATCTTGTCTCTCCTTCTAGCAGCTATGGCTTTTGTTGAAATACTTGGTCATCATTTCCTCATGGAAAGATTCGGATTTGCCTTCCTTTTAGAGTTCAGTGTCAGAGACTTTTATATCTTTCTTTTAGAAACGCAACTGGACCAGAATGCAAAAGCCTTCTTTAGGGAAAAACAAAAACAAAACAAAACAACCTTCTTGGTTTTTCCCCTTATGGAGTGACCTGTCATATCATTTTTAGAGTTGTGGCTCAGAGGCCTCCCATCACCAACAGGAAATTCTTTGCCCCAGACGCTAAGCTTTTAAGAACAAACAGCCAAAATGCTCTTATCTAAGCCTGAGGGGTAAGGTCATATGTGGTCTTTTCTGTTAACCTGGTCTCATTCCTGGCCTCTCCAATATAGATATGGTCAGCCAAAACTGAAAGGGGATTTGAGCTCACCCTTACATGTACATTGCTAGAATAAATTTATTAGGCCAGCTTTTACTGTAATGCTTATAGGGATATGCTCCTTTCCCTTCTGTGTGAGCTTAGAATAATGCCTTAAATTGTTCTTCTGTACCTTCGAAATAGGGCTCTTACAGTGGAGGGAGAGATTTGCTTTCAGCAAGCATCCTTATAAGCATTAAATACAACTGACTGCACCCAGGGTGTCTTAATACAGGTTAAATAAGGCTTGTAATCCCAAGGTACAGGGTAGGGAAGCCTGGAGTACAAGAAGAGATTTTAGACACCCTTTTAGGGTCTAATCTGTAAAAATATGTGGAATCTCACGAATGAAATAAACAAATTTTTACTTAATGATTAAAAATACTGTTATGTAAAAGCTTTGAATGCTTTATATAATCATAATATTCCGTGTCTTTGAGGATCATGTTTCCGAGGTTAGTGTCCAGTGTATGTGGAAAGAGAGCTGGGTGACCCTGGGTAAGTCACTTAAACTACTTGGGCCTTTGTCACTCTGCAAGACTGACAACAGAGTGTCTTGTTCCAGATCGATAAGCCTATGACTCTAGTACAGATGTGTGAGTTCTAGGATTGCTCTGACCTTTGTCAGACATCACTGAGATCTGTGATTGCTGCTGTGAATTTGGAGCTTGTGACGTAGTTGACCACTCCTTCCTCCTAGACCCTCTGTCCTACTTAGGTTTTTGGACACAGCTCCTTCCTGGTTCTCCTCCTACCTGTCTGGCCACCCCTCCTCACTATCCTTTGTTGGATCATCCTCCATGGCTCACGTGTTTCCCTATCCAATACAATTCAGTAGCTTTCTATTGCCTTTAGGGTAAAATATAAACTCCTCTGTTTGTCTTGTAAAGACCTTCACTATTTGCAGCTGTGTTGCATAGTGGATAGAGAGTTGAGCCTGGAGTCAGGAAGATCTGAATTCAAATCTTGTCTCAGGCACTTATTGTCTGTGTGACCCTAGGTCCATTTAACCACTCTCTGCCTCAGTTCCTCTTCTGTAAATGAGATAGTAATAGTACCTACCTCTCAGGGTTGTCGTTGGGATCAAATGAGTTAATATTTGTAAAGCTCTTAACATAGTACCTGGCCCATAGTAGGTGCTTAATAAATGCTTATTTCCTTTCTTCCTCCCCTTTTCATGCTCAATGGTCCAGAAAACTAGATTTCTCACATGTGGGATTCTAATTCCATCTCTATGACTTTGCAATGGCCAACCCCCACACTTGGAATGCACTTCTTCTTCAATTCTACCTCAGAGCTTCCCCAATTTCCTTCAAAATACAGATGAAGCTCTGCTTTCTGAGTGAAACCTTTCCTGGCACCCCAACTGCTGCTTGTGCTCTCTCCCTGGCTTCCTCATATGAATTTAGCTGAGCTGGAGAAAGAAATGGCAAACCATTCTAGTATCTTGGCCAAGAAAACACCAACTGGGGTCATGAAGAGTCAGATACGACTGGAATGACTGAACAAAAACAAGAAATCTTTTATTTATTTTGTATATGCTCATATGTGAGCATGCTGTCTTTCCTAATAGCATGTAAGTCAGTAAGTAAGTTTCAGAAGCTGGATTTGAACCGATGTCCTTCCAAACCCAACTCCCCCTCGCCCCCACTTCTGTGGTCCATTTCATATAGTTTTGAATATGCACAATATGTTCCTAAATGATAGCATGCTCAGTTCTCTTCTGAGGAAATTTTTACTATCATTATATTTCCCCCTTTCCTTCCATGTCCATTGGATACAAAGACTAGTCTTAGGAGTGTTTTACTTTGTCTCACACTTCACAAGCACGTCTTTTGTTCACATTTCTCCTTATTTCTCAGGGAATATATACTGTATTTTATGCTATAATGATCCCCTTAGCTGGCAATTCTCTCTCTCTCTCTCTCTCTCTCTCTCTCTCTCTCTCTCATTACTTTCATATTTACTTTGTATTTCACATTTATTTTTCTGTTGCCATGTTAGAACCCTCTAGTTGAATGGAAATCCCTTGATGGCAAGGACAATCCCTTTTTTTGGTCTTTGTATTCACAGTATCCGGCACAGTCCACTGCCCATAGTAGGATTTAACAAATGCTTATTGAATGAAGGAATGAATAAATGAATATACCAGAATCTGGAGACTACTTTTTGCCCAACACCACTTCAGACACCCCAAAGCTTTTAAATTCTCCATAGCAGATAAACCCAAAGTGAAAATATGATTTTCTCATTTTCTCATTTGCTCATTCAAATTGCCAGAGAAGTAGACAAACAATTGGCTTTTAAATTAGGAATAATTTTTATTTTCATTGACATTAAGACATGGTTGAAGTAATTCTATGGCTTAAAGGTAAAGTCAGAATTCCAAAAGCATTCAAGATATTAAAAATAGAAGTTTATGAGAGTAAGAAATGAGAATTTGCATCAAGAGAAAGGTTTTCTTGGGTCTATGGAGCCTTCCAAACTAGTATAGATTCTCCAGGACATAATCGGCAATATACTCGACGGCCAGCAGAGTCTCTTCAGAGGTTGCTTTAATCTGAGATTCGGGGAGCAGGAAGCCATATCTTCCTGTGTCCCGGAGTTCGAAGGTGAAAGAGTATTTGATACCCTGGTCATAGGCCCAGTCATCAGAGCCTCCAGCTGCAGGATCTGAAACATGAGAAGAAATAGACCCAGGACGATTGAATGAATCAATCAACGAGCACTTATTAAGCTTCCTA
The DNA here is from genome assembly GCF_011100635.1 of Trichosurus vulpecula. Taxonomy (NCBI): domain Eukaryota; kingdom Metazoa; phylum Chordata; class Mammalia; order Diprotodontia; family Phalangeridae; genus Trichosurus; species Trichosurus vulpecula. The sequence goes on from NC_050576.1 coordinate 261,033,048, forward strand.
TGTACTAAGTACTGTGTTAGATGCTGGGTGTACAAAGAAGGAAGCAATCCTTTTTCAAAAGAAGCTTACATTCTAGGGAAGGTGAAAACAAGTTGATATGCAAATATAAACAGCAAAAATATGAAGTGAGTGAATACAAATAGACATAAAGTAATTAAATCTGATTGAATTCTGAAGAAGATGTTGCTTAGGCTGCATCTTAAGAGAAGAAGGGAACTCGAGGCAGTGTAGATAAAGAGGGAATGCTCTTCAACCAGTGCAACAATGCAGAGGGAAGATGGGGTGTCATGTCTGAGGAACAGAGAAGAGGCTAGTTTGGTTGGAGGGCAGAGTTTGGAAGAGAGCGTGCCAGCCTTAAAGCTAGAAAGATGGGGTGGGGCCGGGTCATGAAAGGCTCTAAAAGCTAAACAGAGGATGCAATATTTTATCCTACAAGTAACAGGAAGTTGCTCAAGTTGACTGAGTAGGGGAGTCACCTGATTAAATTTATGCTAAAGGAAAATTATGTTGGCAGCAGTATGGAGGGCGTGGAATAAGGAGAGGCATGAGGCGAGGAGGTCAGTTAGAAGCCTGTTGTCATAATCTAGGCAGAAGGTGATGGGAGCCTGAACTTAGGTTGCCCCTGTGAGCAGAGAGAAGGTATCAGAGGAAAGAGATGTTGTGGGGGTGATAGCAGCAAGATTTGGCAACTGACTGGCTACGCGGGGTGAGGGAGAGCCAAGAATGGATGACAACGTTGAGATTATGACCTTGGGGGACTAGAAGGATAGTGGTGCCTTTGATAGAAATAGAGAAATATGGAAGAATGGTTTGCTTGGGGTGGGGTGTGTGTTGGGGGAAGATAATCAATCCTCTTATAGACATGCTGAATTTGAGACATCTCTGAGATTTCCAGTTTAAAATATCCTATAAACAATTGGACTGAAGGCCATAGGAGAGGATGGGCCTGGAGATTGAGCAATTGATCTATCTATTTCTCTCCCTCTCTTTCTCTCTCAGTTCCTTTTCTCTTGTCCCTCTCTACTATCTCCCTTGGTAATTTTATCCACTGCTATGGGTTTAATGATCATACCAATGCAGATTGCTCACAAATTATGCAAATATACATATGTATGTGTCTACATACACATGTGTATATAAATACATCTATACACAGATAACTCATATATTCTATACATGTATACATGTATGCTATATATTTGTCTACATGCATATATGTCCATACATATCTATATGTGTATGTATATACACATATACACATATATACATACACACATACATATGCATACATACATATATATGTGTGTGTATGTGTGTGTGTATGTATATATATATATATATATATATATACACACACACACACATACACACACATATATATGAAGAGAGAGAGGAGAGAGAGAGAGGGTGTCCTAAAAGTACTAGTGCTTTAAAACTGTTCTAAGAATTCTGGAACATGCTGTCATGTGTGTGTGTGTGTGTGTGTGTGTGTGTGTGTGCGTGTGTGTGCGCGTGTGTGTGATCTGCATAGAGATGATAGTTAAGCCCATGGCGACTGATTGGGATGCTGAGCTGGCAAAGGAGAATGAGAAGAAGCAGTCATGGGGGTAGGAGGAGGAGAATCAGGAGAGAGTGTCACCAAAACTCAGATAGGAGAAAGTATTGAGGAAAAGAGGGTGCTCAGGGTTGACAAATGGAATAGATAGGTCAAGAAGGGTGAGGACTGAGAAAATACTCTAGGATTTAGCAATGAAGAGATCCCTGGTAACTTTGGAGAGCAGTTTCCATTGAGTGATGAAATCAGATGCCAGATTGCAAAGGGTTAAAGAGAGAATAGGAAAAGATGACTTGGAGGCATGGTATCTACACAGGAATTGGACTGAGAAAGGGAGGAGAAACATGGACAGGTTGGGGGCTCAGGAGGGCCTAGTAAAGGCTCTTCAGGGACAGAGGAGACTTGGTCATATTTGAAGGCAGTAGGGAAGGAACTGGTAGAAGTTTAATATTTGAGTGAGGGGGGATGAATGAGTAGGAGGGAGATAAAAACTCATCTTCAACCAATAAATTTTTACTTGCTATATTAAATTCACCAAGAGGCATCATTGTATTTTGGAGAAAAATTCAACTCTGGAGTCAAGAAGACCCAGTTTCCAGGCTTGCCTCTGAAACAATCTAACTGTATGACCATGGCTGAACAATGTAAACTCTCGGCATGCTAGGTAATGTTCTAAGACTATAACTTACAAATGAATTGCCTATTTTGGTTGAGAGCTATACACTGGTGAAATCAAAGATTAAAACAAACAAGCAAACAAACAAAAAAACCAAATATTAAATCCACCAGGATTTACCTTGTTAATTATAAATGATCAAATGCATAAAACAACATGGGACAGGGATGCCGGTTTTTCTAGTTCACTGTATTCCTGTGATAGTGTTGGTAGCATTAAAAAAATGTAGGGGTATAGGAGGGACATTTTGAGGGTTCAAAGGATCATAGCCTTAGAGTCAGAAGGAATTTTAAGGTTATTTTCAACCCCCTCCTTTATGGAGACCCAGGTTGTTAAGTGGCTTCCCCAGGGTCACACAGACAGTATGTACAAACATATATGGTCTATATATACAGATACATAGACTACATTTAAAGTGTCTCTCTATACAAATAGTACATTAATACATACTCTATATTTTGTATAAAAGATGGCTATAATCATTTGCAAGCATTTAAAAAACCCATTTCTGGGGAATTTTCTGGGGTTTTCTTTCCTAGGAAGCACAGAATTTTAAGCAATAATTGTAGTGTAGAAATTGTCACCAAATTCCACAGGAACTCGGAGGAGTAATTGCTTCCATGGTAAAAGCCAATTCTTTTATGGAATCCCTGGATTTGGTGATTAAACTTGACTGTTTCTTAGCAGTTAAAGTTATGTGTATAGACAATTAAAGCCATTGTTAAAAAAGAATCAGGATATGTACATACTAACTATGTATTTCACATAAGCTCACTGGTCCTATAATTAAAAGAAATCTAAAATAAATCAGGCAGCAAGCAATTCAAAATATAAATGGAAATTGAAAATATGATGTGCAGATCACATCTGTGTTCACACTCAGAAGATATCTAATCTCCATTGAGTTCATTTGTGTCTGAGGAAGGAGAAAGCAAAATATCTAGCCTGAGCATATGGTTCTGTGGTTTGAAAGGGGCTGCTACCCCCTGCTCCACCCACATCCTTTCTGAAACTGAAATCTGATTACAATTCCATGTTTTCGAAAAAAAAAAAATTCACAGTTGAGCTAAAGTCACATGCTACCCGTTTTGGAAGAGAGGGTTATATTGTCAGCCAGAAGGGGCCATGGATGCATTTTATTTACTCTGACTAGCATTTGCTGATGGGTACAGGGGTAAATTAAGCACTCACAGTTGGATGCGGCTCCTGCCCCGTAGGTATACTTTGTGCCGTACAAGCTTGCCAGTTCTTTGACCGTTGCCTTGGCCAGGTTGTTCTGTGGGGAGAATCATAATGCAAGAAAAATCAGATGCTGAAATGGCACCATTCATATTTCTGATTCTTTCTTCTTATTTCTTTCTTCCAAGTTTTTCAAGTAGTCTTCAAGTACCCCAGGGACCTGACAGGATTACATCCTAGTGAGGGAGGTAGATGGAAATAGTTACATCACCTTCGTCCTAAATATGGTGAGGCTCAGAATTTTGGTGACTGGTTTAAGTTCATTGTAAATTGATTTGGGTGATGGTGAGGATCTGTATTTTATTATTCACTAGAGTGCTCTTTCCCTTTGTAGACACTTGGGCAAGGCTTGCTTATATTGGCCCTAGAATTATTTAGATTTATTTTTTTAAATTCCTATTATTCTTGAAAACATGAGGCTATATAAATCAATACTCCCCAAACATTTTGCTTATTGATGATCAAAGGTCAATACATTAAGAACTTGCTTATGCCCTTAGGTCTAATTTGTCACATATTACTGGCCTATAGAATTGGTAAGAGCAGAGAGTCAGAGCCGGGGCTTCCCTATAGCTATGAGAAGTTTTCCACATTCAAGATACTCCATCTAACAGCTCTGTACACTTTCCCTGGCTGTCCCCCATCCCCACAATGTTCTCCTTCCTCAACTTCACCTACTGACTTCTCTGGCTTCCTTTAAGTCCCAACCAAAATCCCATCTTTTGCAGAAATCCTTTCCCAATGACTCTTAATTCTAATACCTTCCCTCTGTTAATTATTTCCTATTTATCCTGTGTATAGCTTGCTTTGTTTGAATGTTATCTCTCCCATTAGATTGTATACTCCTTGAGGTCAGGAGCTGTCTTTTGCCTCTCTTTGTGTCCCCAGTGCTTAGCACAGTGCCTGGCGTGAAGTAGGAGCTTAATAAATGTTTATTGATTGATTGAACTCCAGAAAAAAATTACAGCAACAACTGGGTATGTCTTTTAAAGACTTTTGCAATTCAGCTCAGCCTACCTTAGAACATTATTATATATTACTCCCCTTCCCGCACACTACAGTCCAGTCGAACTAGCCTTTCACCATTCCTCATGCATGATACTCCATTTCGCATGTCTGTGGCTTTGAACTGTCTGTTCCTCATGCTTGGAATGCCCTCATTCCTCACCTTCACCTCTTAGAATCCCCTTTTCTTTTAAAACTTAGTTTCAGTGCCACCTTCTAAATGAAGTCTTTCCTGTTCTTTTCCTGCTCCCCTCTAGCTGCCAGAATGCTCCTAAAGAAACAATTTTATATTTATTTAATATATTCTTATACATTAAATCTCAATCTGTCCCCTTCTCCTCCTTAGAATACAAGGTTCTTGAGGGTAGGGGCTGTTTACCTTGGTTCTCTGATCTTTGTATTACTGGCTGCTAGTATGGTGCCTGGCATGTAGTTAGGGCTTAATAAATACTTGTTGATTGATTGAATGGGAGGAAAAATGAAGCCTGATTTTAGCAACAATAGTTATGTGAAACTTAGTGAGGTGGCGTGGAAACTTTAAGTAGAAAAGACTTGGTAGGCGAGGTGATCTTAGGACCAGCCTAGAAATACCTGATCATAGCTGGAGGACTCCTTACAGCTCGGTGAGTCGATTCTTTCAATTCACAGATGAGGAAACTTAGAACTCCACAGAGGGGGATTAACCTGTCCAACGTCACACAGGTAGTGAGTAGCAGAGCTAAAATGGCATCCAGGCATTTGGTTCCCAGGCCAATGCTCTTATCACCATATCGCATGGCTAATAGCACATCCTAGAGCACTCAGGGGCTCTAGGATAGAGCTCAGAAAATCTCGAGTCTGGCAAATTAGAGACTGACTGTGCGTTGTATTTCCAAATTTGGTCATTCGAAGTTAGGTATAAAATGTTGTTATGAATTTAATTGTATTCTGCTGTTTTAGAAGCAGTATTACACTTTAATAAGACCCAGAACTCTCTGGCTTTCTAGTTCCAACCCCAAAGATGATTTCCCCAAGAGAAGCAATACATTAAAATGTTCTCTTACTTCCACTGACAGACTGCATATTTGAATGAATCATTTAAGCAGCAGAGCCTGAATGGGTCTTCTGGGAAATACAGATTGGAAAAACTGATTGTTTACTGCTGCAGAATTAACTACAATTTCCTAGTGCAGTAACATCACTGCTCCTTGTACATACGCCGGGGTTAGGCAGGGGAAGTTAGAGATAATAAAAAAAAATAGGAATAATACAGTTTAGAAAAAAATGGTAACTGCCCTGATTCCTTGTTCTGAGTCCAGAAGCAGCTGAGTGAGAGGAAGGTCTGCGTGAAGCCAGTCAAGAGTTTTGGCAGCTCCGGTAAAGGAAAGATTTAATGTTTTACTGAACAAGTCACAAATTTTAGGGCTTGAAAAGAATTGTGAAATCAGACACATGACTCTTAGATAAAGCTCTTGAAGTGATTCACCCCGAGCTCTAGAGTGAACTCACTGGTCCCTTAAACTTTTCATGCTTTGGTTTCCCTAATTCCCAGGTGGAGGAAGATACTTTCTCCAACCTTGCAGGGCTGATGGAATCAACTGTGATGATTTTCTCCAAAAGGGGCTTCATAAGAGGGGGGGAGGGAAGGAGCAATTATGTAGTAATTACCATTGCCAGGCACTCTGCTAAGGACTGTTACAGATATTATCTCATTTGATCTTCACAACAACTCTTGGTTGTAGGTTCTATCGTCAACTCCCTTTTATAAATAAGGAAACTGAGGCAGAAGTTAAGCAAATTGTCCAGGGGTTTGTTGTTGTTCTGCCATTTTGGTCATGCCTGACTGTTTGTGACTCCATTTGGGGTTTCCATGGCAAAGATACTGGAGTGATTTGTCATTTCCTTCTCCAGCTCATTTTACAGATGAGGAAACTGAGGCAAATAGGATTAAGTGACTTGCCCAGGGTCACCCAGCTATTAAGTGTCTGGGGCTGGATTTGAACTCAGGTCTTCCTGACTCCAGGCCCTGTGCTTTATACACGGTACTACCATCTGGCTCATGGAACTACATAAGCAATATTTAGTATTATTAATTAGTACTTTTAGGAGGAAGAGGAGGAAGAGAAATAGTAGTAGCATTAGCATTAATATCATAGACAGATAATATGGTACAGTGGAAAGAAACCATGATTTGAAACTTAAAACTTAAAACAGTTTCAGTGGGCAAGTCATTTAGTTATTGCTTGCCTCAGTTTACCCAGCTGTAAAAGGGAGATAACAACAGTTCCTACCTTGCAGGGCTGTTGTGAGGATCCAAGGAGATAATGTTTGGAAAGCAATTAGTGGAGTGCCTGGCCTCTAGTTAGATAAGTGCTCATTCCCTTCTTTACTCACTAAGTATGTGATCTTAGGCCAGTCACTCTTTAGGCCTCAGTCTTCTCGTCTGTAAATTGAAGGGGTTTGGATTATCTGACTTCTGAGGTCTCTTCCACCTCTGAATCTATAGTCCTATGTGTGAAACACTAGTAAAGCAATAAAGATTCTTTTTTTTTTTGGTAATTGATGGCCTGATTCCCACTGGCCCACTGGTCTACGATTTTCTGCTACTTGTCATTCATCAAAAGAAGGTCTCAGTCATTTTCCTGTGAAGTTAAGCCTCTGATCCTACAGATGAACTTGCAGTCCTTTCTAGACACTTTCCTGAGGCTTTTCGTCTGTTCTTTTCTTTCCTTTAAGCTCCTAAACCTTGAATTATATTTTCAGTTTGTTCTTAGGAATAACATCTTTTCCTAAGCTTCTTCTGAAACTCCTAAAAATTGTGAATTCTAAGATTTAATTTAAGTCCATTGTACTCTTCTCTTGGCCACACATACGGAAGGCCTAGTTGTGTATGTAGGAGTTTTTAATTAGATCTCATCTATAGATAAATTACTTATCAGATATACCCTCTCCAAGGAGTTACTTGTGAGCTTTTATTTCCCTTTATCATTTTCAATCATCATTACAGTTACAGTCTTTAAAAAAATCAGCTATGTATTTTCAGTTGGGCACTTCTTAAACTGTGTCTGAGGTTGCAAAATAGGAACCGACTGTTTCCTGATCATCTCTAGGTATCTTTTTGAGATAGCTTATTCTATTGATGAAATGTAAACTAAGATGGCCATTATGCAATACTGGCAGTACCACTGCCACCATTGGACTTACTAAAGGAGACCTCATGAGTTTAGTCTAAGTATCTCATTTTTCAAAAAATCAGCTCATTCCTAGTTGCAATGCCTAGGCTTAGAAGAAAGCTGTCCAAGCAGTCTGAGTGTATGGGTAGGGCCAAACTGGGGAAGGAAATGACAAACAACTCCATTATCTTTGCCAAGAAAACCCCAGAAAGGCTTCAAGAAGAGTCAGACGTGACTGAAAATGACTAAAGAACGAAAAAGCCAAATGGGTTTTAAAAAGAATCCAGGATGCTCTGTTGTCTGAGTGAAGATGGGGCCACCTTGAGTTTAGTATAGTAGATGAAGCAGTGCAGAAATGACTCATGACTTTGGTTGGTGGTAGGAGTATAGAGCTTGGGGGTCTTTAGTGGATGGTTTGCATGGTGGCTGGGATGCCCCATTATGATGCAGGATCATAGGGAAGAGTGTTGGGGGTGGAGTCAGAGGCCCTCTGTTTGAATCCTGCCTTTGTTACTAATTACCCATGCGATGTTACTCAGATCATTAACCTCTCAGTATTTTTTTTAATCGGTCTCAGTATTTTAATCTATAAAATGATTAGACGATCATGAAGGTCCCTTCCAGCTATAAATCTGTGCTCCTAAGATCTTACGATTTAGAGCCTAAACTGGGCCCCTGAGACTATCTAGTCCATATGATACCCTCATTTACAGACGAGGAAACTGAGGCCTGAAGTGGTTGCATACCTAAGACAAGTGTACACATGTGTAACAGGGCCAGGCTCTGAACCCAAGCCTTTTGCCTACACATTCAGTGCCCTTTCCACACCATCACCTCCCTCCGTGTTAGCTTCTGTTCTGTGCTTTGCTATCTACAAGATCAAAGAAGCTCCAAAACAGGTCCTTTAGGAACTGTGTGTGTCACAATTAGCCAAACCACAAAACGTCAAGCTTTCTGCTACTGATATATCCTGATCTGTCTTTTGGAGGAGATCAAAGTCCTTCATCAATATTAGCTTTTTTTGTAGACACAACATATCTGAGGTTCTCTGTTTCAGAGACATAGTGTGTGAGGGGAACACACCCAATAGAAGGACTAACTTTTTACCAATTATAATAGTAAGAGCTGCCTTGTGAGCGCTGAGTTCCCTCTCACTGGTAGTATTCAAGTGGAGTCTGGGTATTGCTTGCTAGGAATGTTTTATCTGTAATTTTCCTTCTTTCTGAGAGTCTATAATTCCACGAGGGCAGACGGCTAAATGAGTTGCAGGAAAGCCTCACAGAGCTACTGATGGTGTTGGGAGTAGGATGCATTTTTGGCAGTTTCTAGCCATGTATTTCCTTCTCTCCTCACAGTACTATGATGCCATTCATGGAAAATTTCTTATTCTTGGCTCAATAGAAGATTTGCTGGAGAAAGTCTTATCCTGTAGTGAAGGATAAAAGCAAATAAAATGTAAATCAGGCCAGAAGCAAGCTACTTACAGGTCAGGGCCACTATGGATATCACTCCAAGGCATACTATACTTATTCTTACCTCTGACCTTTTGCTCATCCTGTGCCACCTTCCTGGCTTGCCCTCTTCAGTTCTTTCTTTATACATAAATAAGTGCTCTTGGGTCTCTATATTTTCCCATTCAAACCTCATTTCTTTTCTTTTATTATATTCTGGTTCTAAAAAGATATGTTGGTCAAGGGAGCTGAAAAGAGTTGTAAAGGTCACATGCTTATTCACAACTCAGCATTTTATGCTTCTACTGTCCACGGACAAGCAATTATTAAGCACCTTCCGTGTGCCAGGCACTTTACTAGGTGATGGATGTTGCCCATCATCGGAAGAAAGAACAATCTGCTGTATATTCCTCCTCAGCCTCAGAATGCCCATTGGTAGGGTATAGGATTACAGATTTAGAGCTGGAAGGAGCCTCAGTAGCTTCATTTTTAAGGATGAGGTAACTGAAGACCAGATAGGGTAAATTATTTGTCCACGATGACATAAAAAACTGCAGATCTTCTGACTCCCAGTCAATTACTCTTTCCATCCCAGTGAGCTACTGCTGCCCATGGCTTACAGATTGTAATGTCCCTCACCCCTGCCAGTTAAGACTTATGATGATGGGATCTTTTACTTGCATGTACATCTGAGGCTTCAACCTTCGTGCTATCTGATCAGCCACTATGGCAGTGACTGGCTCTTATAAAATTCTCCAAATGCATTGAAGGGCTTATTAGGAGGTTGGAAAAGGAAAATCCCCTGATACCAACAGCACATGGCTAAAATAAACCAAAGCCCAGTCGAGGTGAAACCTTTGATGTCAATTGAACCTGATATATGTAACTTAGGAAGACACCAAGCTCTGAAAATTCATTTGTTTGACCTTATTTTAATCAATAAGCATTTATTAAGCACCTACTAGGTACTAGGTTGGCAGGGGATTTGTCAAACAGTGGGCATAAGATTATCCCTTTTCTCCTCCAGTAGTTTTAGTGCCCTGGACACAAATGAACTATAGACACGAATGATGAATTTGGGACATAACTGACTGGTATTTACATGGAGACGTGTCTCTACTCTCAGAGACCTTGTAAAGGAAGTCGGATACTATGGATCATTCACAAGACACAGCCAAGTAGACATTAATGGTAAATGGAGATGTTTTTCCTTCTGCCTTTATATCCCCAGGGTGTACCTAGCATAGTTTTGGACACAGTGGAAATTTGGTAAATGCTTGTTGATTCATTGACTGAGCAACTGTTGGCATTTATTTATTTGATATGGCTCCGGATGATCATGGCAAACAGAGACAACAATAGCTTATGGCTAATGGAGTTGGGGTTGTGAGGCCAGGGACACTGGAAGGCCCTGCCTGGCCCAGAATATTTTATCACCTAGCCTGCCATTATGCCTGAAATTCCACCATTAGAGCAAAGGCATGTCAGAGTTGGAACCAGTTACAGGTATCATTCATTAAGTCCAATAGTTTCAGAATCACACGATCATAGATTTAGAACCTGAAGGGGCTTTAGAGACTGTATAGTCTAACCTCATTTTATAGATCAGGAAGCTAGACCCTAGCTCTGGTGTTAGTCTTTTTTGTGATACGAAACTCTTTGGCACTATGGTGAAGCTTATGGACCCCCATCCAGTAATGATGTTTTTAAATGCAAAAAATAAAATACAAAGGAGTAAACAGACAAAAAATAAAAGAATACAATTCAGCCTTCAGAACAGAGTGCTCAGTGGTTAGCCATCTAGTTATGGGTGTTTACATAAGATAATACAAAAAGAAAGATTATCGCTAACTGCAGCTTCCTTCTCTCTCTCCAGGAACCTTCTTCATGTGATAAGAAACTACTAATTCAGAGAGAAAATAAAGAAAATTTGACTTTTGCAGTTCTGGTTGGAAAAGAGAAGCCCCTAAGACCTTGTGAACAGAAGCCAAGGTCTGAGCATGAGAGACTCGAGAAAACAAACACATTTCTGAGAAAAAAGGGCAGTCAAAGGACTCAGGCTTTTATTAGGAGGCCAGAGAGCAGATGAGGGAAAAGAATGAGGGGAGAGCTTGGCTCAAGAGAGCAGGAACTGTCAGTCTTTAAACACCCTGTGGGTTGTGTGAGAATGCTTCCCCTGATTTAAAACAACTTTTCCTTCTTGGCCAATGGACAGACATTTTTTTGGAGCTATGTAAAACTTGGGGTGGGGGGAGTAGAAGAAGGATGAGTCAGCTTCGCTACATGCATGCATTTGCTGTAGCTACATGCATGCTGTAGTCAGTTGTAGCTATATAGATGCAATGCATCCCACTGCATGCATTTACTCTGGTGAACAGCCAGGTTCCCTCCAAATAAACATTTAAAAGTGCTGTGTAATCGAGATGAGCTAGCCCTCCTGTATTTGAGGCTTCAAGAATGTCTCTGGCTATTTATAAATAAAAATATTTAGGAATATGTGAAAGCCCCAAATACCTTTCACCAAGAATATTTTGGAGTAGTCTTATCCTTATTTCAAGCAAAACAGAGATAAAAGCACAAGCATAAACTGTAGTTCGTTTCAGGAAAAATCAAATGAAAATGAATGGAAGAATACATTGGATTTCATACTTCTGTTAGATAATGTTGAATCCTTCATACCTCTGCCCAATTAATCTTCTGAAACATCACTTTCATGGTATCACTCCCCTGCTTAAGAATTTCTAATAGGCTCAAAGCATACATTGAATTGTCTAGCTCACCTTTCCAATGGGACCTTATCTCTTGCTACTCCCCAACATGAACCTTGAGTCTGGCTGGCATTTTTGGTTCCCCTGTGATATTTTCTCACTCTTTTCTTTTTTTTTTTAATCCAGACTCCTCCAACACATACACCCTAGATGTCATCTTTCCCATTCTAAGACTACTTTCCATCATGTACTCTGCATTTACTTTATACATATTGATATACACACACACATACACACACTATATATATATACATATATATACGTATACACACACACACAGATATACATATATACATATATATATATATATATATATATATATATATATATATATATATATATATATAGCCTCTCCCATTGGATTATAAGCTCTTTCATGGCAGTAATTTTTTCCCCTTCCTTTTTTTAGCTCTATCTACAGTACTTGGCACATAGGAAGTTCTAAATAAATGATTATTTATAAATGGATTCTTAACCTCTGCATACTTATTCATGCTGTTCCACCTGCCTGAAACGCCCTTCCCATGCCTTTCTCCTTGTCCAAATCCTATCCATCCTTTAGGTCCTTTGCCCTATGAAGTCTTCTCTGATTACTTTAGCCATATTGTCTATCTTTTTTTCTAAACTGTTGGATCATAGTCTGAATCTGTTTACATGTTGTTTTCCCTTAGTAGAAAAGAAACTTGTAAAACAGGGCAGTGACTATTGGTCATTTTATCATCCCATCTCTAATCTCTTATACATAGTTGGCACTTAATGAATGCTTGTTGGACTGGTTTGATTTATGATGGCCTCATACAAATGTTTTCCTCTCCCTCATCCTCCAAAGCCAATCAATTGCCAAGTATTATCTCTTTTACCTCCACAAGATCTCTGGCATCCAAATTCTGAAGCTCCCTTAGGCCTCTAGGATAAAATACAAACTCATCTTTTTGGCATTTAAGGCCCTTCACAAACTTGCTGTGACCTAAATAAGTCTCCAGACCTATTTCACATTAATCTCCCTGATGTACTCTATGTTCCAGCCAAACTGGCTGCTCCCCAAACATAACAGTCCATCTCTGACCTCTCTGTACCTTTGAATAGGCTCTCCTATGACTGGAGGGCTCTTTTTCTTCACTTCTACTCTTTGGAATCCCTACCACGTTTTGATGTTCAGCATAAGTACCAGCTCTCCTACATTGTTATTAATTCCTTCTTCCCGAAATAAATTTGTATTTACTTTGTTTATATTTTGTGCTTACATATCCTACTTATTTTATTTTGTGTCCACTTATTCATTCTTTATTGTATGTTTCTCCTTAGTAGAATGTAAGCTACCTGAGGGTGGGACTTTTGTTATATTCATTCATTCATTCATTCATTCATTTATCTAGCTATCTATTTATTAATTCATGTGTTTATTATCTATCTATCTAGGTTTGTCTTTATATCCTCCGGGACCTAGTATAATGCTTGACACATAAGTCATAAATACTTGGTTGAATTTTAAAGTTTTAGAAAATACTTGTTGAAGATAGAGCCAAGATGTCAGAGTATAGGCAACAACCCAGCTGAACTCTCCTAATGTTCTCCTCTAAATAACTTTAAAATAACTCCTAAAATAAGATTTTGGAGCGGCAGGGCCAACAAAAGGTCAGAGTGAGACTTTTTCCAGCCTAAGGTAACATAGGAGGTTGGAAGGAGAGGTCTGTGACAGTGGGGTTGGAGCTAGCAGAAGCCCAGGAGAACAGAGGACCTGGTTCCAGGGCCAAGAGGAGTGCTAGCACTTGTGACTGCAGTGGAGCAGGGGCCCCTCCTGGGTAAAGACCAGAGCACAGACTAGGAGAATAGTGACCATACCTCTTCCTGTATCATACCACCTTGGGAGCACCAAAAACTTGCAGACCTTCAGAACTAGCTCTGAAAACAGCATCATGAAAAAGCCTGAAGTTTGAGACAGTGCCTCCCCACTCCCAGGCAAGCAGAGCCGAACTATAGCATAAAATTCAAAGTCACGAAATAGGATGGAAAAATGAGCAAACAGCAATAAAAAGTACTTGATCATAAAAAGCTGTTACAGTGGCAGAGAAGACCAATACATAAATTCAGAAGAAGACAACAGTGTAAAGACAGCTACAAAAAAAAGCCTCAAAGAAAAATCCCAAGCCTACCAAGAATTCCTGGAGGAGTTAACAAAGAAGTTAAGAGTGGTAGTAGAAAAATTGGGAAAAGAAATGAGACTGATGTAAGAAAATTGTGAAAAGAAAACTAACAGCCTAGTAAAAGAGAGACAAAAAATTACAGAAGAAAATAACACCTTAAAAACCAAAATTGACCTAATGGCAAAAGAAACACAAAAATTCACTGAAGAAAATAATTCCTTAAAAATTAGAATTGAGCAAGTGGAGTCTCATGACTCTCTGAGACATCAAGAAACAATACAACAAAGTCAAAAGAATGAAAAAAAACAGAAGAAAATAAATGTGGAATATCTCATTAGAAAAACAATTGACCTGGAGAATAGATTGAGGGGAGATCATTTAAGAATTTTTGGACTACCTGAATTTTGCTATTCTTTTTTTTGTCTGTTGTTGCAGCTAGGTGGCACAGTGTACAGAGTGCCAGGCCTGGAGTCAGGAAGATGTATCTTTATGAGTTGAAATCTGGCCTCAGACACTTACTAGCTGTGTGACCCTGGGCAAGTCACTTAGCCCTGTTTGCCTCAGTTTCCTCATCTGTAAAATGAGCCAGAGAAGGAAATGACAAGCCACTCCAGTATCTTTCCCAAGAGAATACCATAAAGGGTCACAAAGAGTTGGACACTACTGAAATGACTGAATAACAATAGATATCATATTTCAAGAAATTATAAAGTAAAACTGCCCCAATACTTTAGATCCAGAGGGTAAAATAGAAATTGAAAGAATCCACCAATCACCTCCTGAAAGAAATACCAAAATGAAAACTCCCAGGAATATTATAGCCAAATTCCAGAGCTCTCAGATCAAGGAGAAAATATTGCAAATAACCAGAAAGAAACAATTCAGATATAATGGAGCCACATTCAGAATCACACAAAATTTGGCAGCTTCAATATAAAAGAATCAGAGGGTTTGGCATATGATATTCCAGGAAGCAAAGGAGCTAGTATTACATAACCTACCCAGCAAAACTGAGTATAATTCTTTGGGGGAAAAGTGGATATTTAAAGAAAAGAGGACTTTCAAGAATTTCTGGTGAAAAGATTGGAGTTCTATAGAAAATTTGACTTCCAAACACAAGATTCAAGTGAAGCATAAAAAGGTAAACACTAAAGAGTAATCATAATAGATTTAAACTGTTTATATTACTATATGGGAAGATGACATATGTAACTCCCAAGAACTTTGTCATTATTAGGGCAGTTAGAAAGCGTTTATATAGACAGAGGGCATGATTGTGAGTTGATGGGATGATCCCCTTCCCCCACCTCCGATGAAGGGATGCACTAGGAGAAGGGGGAAGGAAGAGATAGAATGAGGAAAATTTGCTCACATAAAAAAGGCTTGCAAGAAAGAATTTTACAGTTGAGGAAAAAATGGACAGGTGGCAGGCAATGCTTAAACTTAACTTTCATCTGAATGGGCTCAAAGGGGGAAGAATATATTTATAAACTCAATTGGGTGTAGAAATTTGCCTTACCCAATTGAGAAATAAGAAGGGAAAGTGGAGAGAGATATGGAGGTGGGAATTATAAAAAAGGAAGGAGGATTAATGTCAGTGCAAAGTAGGGGCCAGAAGCAAGACCAACTTTTGAGGCGGGATAGGACAGAAAGAGAGGACAAACAGAACAAAACAGAATAGAGGGAAATACACAGTTAGTAATCATAACTGTGAATGTGAATGGGACAAGCTCACCCACAAAATTGAATTGGATAGCAGAATGATTTAGAAACCAGACTCCAACAATACGTTGTTTATAAGAGACGCACTTGCAACAGAAAGACACACACAAAGGTAAAATAAAGGGCTAGAGCAGAATCTAATATGTTTCACCTGAAATAGAAAAAGCGGGAGTAGCAAACATGATCTCAGACAAAGAAAAAATAAAAATAGACCTAATTAAAAGAGATAATCAGGGAAATGACGTTTTGCTAAAAGATACCATCGACAATGAAGCAACATAAAAAAAAATTTATAGCAAGTTTCTCTGATAAAGGCCTCTGATAAACGGAACTGAGTCAAATTTATAAAAATAAAAGCCATTTTCCAATTGATAGAGGGCCAAAGGATATGAACAGGGAGTTTACAGAAGAAAAAATAAAAGTTATTTATAGTCATATGAAAAAATTTTCTAAATCTCTATTTATTAGAGAAATGCCAATTAACAACTCTGAGGCATCACCTCATTCATTCCTATCAGAAATGACAATTACTGCAGAGGATGAGGAAAAACAGGCACTCTAAAATTGTTGGTGGGGTTGTGAATTTGTCCAACCACTCTGGAGAATGATTTGGAGCTGTGCCCAAAGGGATATGAAGCCATGCATACCCTTTGATACCATAATACCACAACTAGGTGTGAACCCCAAAAAAGTCAAAGAAAAAGAAACAAAGGACCTTATATATTAAAAAAACATCTATAGCAGCTCTTTCTGTGGTTGCAAAGAATTGGAAAAGGAAGAGATGCTCATTAATTGGGGAATGGCTGAACAAGTTGTGGCATATGATTGTGATGGAATACTGTTGTGCTATAAGAAATAACTGGGGGTGATTTCAGGAAAAAAAAGACCTATGTGAACTGATGCAAAGAGAAATGAGAAGAACCTGGAGATCACTGTACATAGCAACAGCAATGTGGTAATGATGATCAATTGTCAAAGGCTTGACTACTCTGATCAATACAACAACCTGAGACAATTCCAAATGACCCACAATGAAAAACTATCCTCATCCAGAAAATGAACTGCTGAACTCTGAGTACAAACTGAAATATAATTTTCTTGCTTTCTTTATACTTTTTGTGATGTGGCTAATATGGAAATATGTTTTACATGATTTCATATGTATAATTAATTGATATCATTTTGCTTGCCTTCTCAGTGGGTGGGTGAGGGATGGACAAGAGGGAGAGAATTTAGAACTCAAAATTTAAGAAGAAATGAATGTTAAAATAAATAATACATTTTTAAAAAAGAAAACTCTTGTTGGATTGAACTAAATTATTGTTCTCCAATATTTCCTTATGTATAACAAGATTTTAAGCTCCTCTCAAAGATAAGGATTATGTCTTCTTTTATATTCTCTGTAGTGTCTAGTATCATTCTAGACACATAATAGCTAATTGACAAATATTTGCTAGTTCCTTGATAATTTACTAGGCTTGGACAGCCAGAGAATTTCAGTGGGACAGGAATAATGGCCCTTGGAATTGAAAAGTGGCTTAAAATATTTTCCCCTGCCCTAGGCATTCTGTAGTGGTCATTTTCAAGATTCTTTTGGCATGAGAGCTCTGAGAGAGTCCCTGAAGTTCTGATTCTCCTGGGTGACTGGCAGTTAAGACTGAGGACTTGACTTACAAACACTGTTTTGTTAGGTGGTAGTGGGTGGGGCAAAGGAGCTGAGAAGGTGGCTGTAGGAGGCAACAATATGGAGCAAGGTCCACCCACTTTCTAATTATTCTAATTGTTGTCTATGGTATCTTATTTCCATCCATGAATACAGAGAGGAAGCATAGAATGGACCTAAAGCTAGACTTGGAAAAAGGGAAGACCTAGCTTTGAGTCCTACTTCTCACACTGCTGGATAAATGATCCCAACAAGTTCACGGAATGTCTCCGAGCCCCAGACTTTTCTACTAAGCTACAAATGCATTTTGCCTTGATTGGAATGATGATGATGGTGATGATGATGATACCACCTCTTATTTATAGGGCATTTAAAGTTTACAAAGTTCTTTAATCCAGCTGGACATCCAGTGTGGTACCACATAAACTAGAATTTTAATAGAGAGGATTAAGTGCGATGAAGATAGTAAAAGAGTCGTAGGTTCTGATCCCAGGTGAGCCATTAATTAGCAGTTTGACCTTGAGGAAGTCATTTAGTGTTTTGATTTGTCATGAACAAAAAAATGTAGGTGTAAAATGAGGGGGTCAAATTAGGTGACTTCTAAGGTCCTTTCCTGATCTAATATTCTCTAATCCTAATGAAGAGATAGATAATGAGGTGAAGCCTCATATATCTTAGTGTAAGCCAGTAGCATCAAACTCAAATAAAAACTGGGGCAACTAACCATAATTATCCCTGCAGGCCATAAATTGACTTAGAAAACCATATATTGATATTATGAATGTTCTATTATATTTTGCATATTTTGTTAAATATTTCTCAATTATGTTTTAATCTGGTTTGGCAGCCCTCAGGAACATTGTACCCCCTAGGCTGCCCACTGGACACCTCTTGGGTAAGCTGGTTGAGTACAGGGGCTTTGACTTTCCTTTCACACAAAACTCCCAGATACCTACAATGTTCTTTTTTAAAGGTACTCCACAAGCATTTTTGACTTATTGTTTTTAGTAGGAATCCTCCAAATTAAGCTGAATTCTTGTCTTCTGCTTAAACTATGTTTTTCTCCCCACCTATGTTTCCATCTGTTATCCTGGTAATTTCATCAGCTCTGTTTCTACTTTGGTTGGGCTCAAGATGACAGAATTGAACACTAAAGCTGTGAACCTTGTGGTCAGTTCTTTTATCTTAAAACATAGAGCAGACTGATTTAAAAAAGCAGGTAGAAATAGTTACAACACAACAAAAATTACAAATACTCTTAGCATACTAGGTACAGAGTCAATGTTCGGGTCATTGCTTTGGAATTAGTAATTAGTTGATTAGTTTTTCATGTGTTGGTAAGTTATCTTCTGTCTCGTACATCACTGTCACATCCAGGTATACCTGGCAGAAGAATGTTTTTACCTAACTTGTGCACAGAGGGAAAGTGGTAATGGAAAACTAGCTTCACAGTCTAGAAAAGGGAGGTATCCAGGACTGGAAATAGGGCCAGAAATCACATGACAGAGTTTTCTTCTGGGCTAGATTCTCCTAGTTTGACTTCCCTTGTACTATTTAAATGGTTGAGAACAACTATGTGCAACAGCTGCAGGAGCCCCGACTCTTGGGAGAAAGAAAGAATATATTTACTTCTCATCACTCAGGGCTTTGCTTGAAACTTCCAGGTTCAAAAGAAATGTTTCCCATTAAAGTGGTCTTAAAATCTCCCCAATATTCTCCTTCATTCTTTCATCCTTTCTCAGTATTTTAGAAAATTAAATTCTCTACCTCTATCTGGAACGACCTTTGAAGGAAGTGACTACTCTATCTGGGGAGGGGTTGCTGCTCCCTTTTTTGATTTTCTTGATTTTTAAGTGAAAAAGCCATCTGTAAAAGAAAGTATTTATGGCCCATGTGCTTCTATAATTTATTCATATTACTTTAGGTAAAAAAGGATTGTTTGACCAAAACCATCTGACCTCTAAATCTTGGGTCTTTTCTTGGACCAAATTCCTGCAGGAGATAAGGAATATAGTTCATGCAATTCTGAAGATGGAATTTATTTACAGGATTCTTTTTTATTGAGAACAATTTTGAGACTTTAGGGTAGTCCAGGATACTAGATGGTCAGTGTACAGAGCCATTTGGCTGATAATATAACCTCAGTTCTAAAAAGTCTTAAGTGTATATTGCCAGAAATAATAAAACCTATCTGGATCTTCAGGAGACAATAGGATATGTTGGCAGGAAGGGGTGTAAGAAATCTCAGAGGAATGTTTTGAGATAAGGCTTCCCTCATTAGTATTAATATTAGTTTGTGTACATAGTAAGTTGTTCCTGAAAAAAACTAGTTGTGTTCATTAATTTTGAAAAGTAATCATTTTTAAGTTTTTCATTTTGGTGTCTTACTCATTAACACCTTTAGGTATATAATTAATTTAACTTTATATTTTTCTTTTTTAAAAATAAAATAGCTCGAGATCTCTGGTATTTCATAGTTTAAATAGATTTATATTTTCTAAAAGTAGCCAGCTCATCCCAGTCTTTTTCCTTTTTCTTGTACTGTGTGCAACCCAACTCAATCCCAGTCAATACAAACTCAGCCAAATCAAATCAAATCAAGCCAAACCAAGCCAAGCCAACAAACATATCTAAGTGTCCACTATGTGCAAGGAACTGGGGAATTGAAGACAAAACAAAACAAAACAATTCCTGCTATCAAGGAGCTTACATTCTCTTGGGGAGTAGATACAATATGTCAATGGATAAATAATGTGAAAATGGGCTCCCTGGATAGGAATACAGCAGAATTTGAAACTATTCACTTGGTAACATGAGAGTTCTGAGATAATCAGAAAGTTGAAATATTGATGGATTCCTAAGAGCGTTCCACTGAGAATCAAGGTGACTAGGTTCTAGCCTAGTCTAGTCTAGTCTAGATAGGTTCCTAACTGTGATGTGATTTGGGAAAAATCACTTTCCCCCTTCAGGCCTTATTTTTGTCACCTTTGTAATGACAGAATCAGTCACTGAGGTCCCTTTCAGCTGTAATATTTATGAGCTATGTAGTTCTTTATGGGATGAAGTCCAAAGACCCAAGGATCATGGGATTTCGACGAGAAAGGAACCTCAGAGATTATTTAGTCCAACATTCTCATTTTGAAATTGAGGAAACTGAGGTGAGGCCCAGAGAATTGTGTGACTGTCCTACAACAGTACAAATGATAAGTTGTAGAGCTAGGATTCGGACTCAGGTTTGTTGACTCCAAATCCAGGGTTCTTTCCACCCTACTACATGACTTCTCTTCTATGAGAAGCTTAAAATGCATTAAAAGAATGTCCACGTCAATTTTGGTTTATATATGGAAAAACGATTAGAGGGATCCAAAGAAGAATTAGCCTTTTTCCTTTTGGTCCCTGAAAGCAGAGCTAGGGGCAATGAGTAGAAGTTGGAAGAGGAAAATTGGGGTTGAATGAGAAATAGAACTTCCAAACAATTAAAGCTAGTTAAAGATGGTCTGGTCAGCCTTTGGTGCTACTGGTTTTCCCATCATTGGGGTACTTTAGGCAAGGGCAAGATAACCACTGGCATTGGGGTGTTATAGAAAGGATGCTTGGTCATGTATGGGATTGGATTAGCAAGTCTACCAAATCTGAGGTTCTGTGATCCTTTATCTTCTGGCCACCCCTAATCTAGAAGAATTGCACATCTCTCTTATTTTTCTTTTCAAAAGATACTCTCAGTGTTACACAGTTCATTTAGTAAAAATATAAAGCAAACTGCCCAAATGCAAAAGAAAGTATTCCACCTTTTATAGTTGCTGGGTTTATGTACTGACTGTTCCTAAGTATTAGCCATATGAGTAAGCCAAATATATATGTGTCATATGATATAATATTTTGGCTTGGATAAATGAATAAAACCTCACACTGTTTCTCTGTGGAACAAGAGTTTTTACTCCTGCAAGCCAAATGTTTCCTCAATTTCTAATTTTTCATTTTTATTCTTCCTGAATTGGAACTAGCCATTTTATCTTTATCTGTTATTTGTGTACTGCCTTGGGATATTTCTTATATTGTTGCATTAAATTGTTATTTATCTCTTGTAGTGATTTCATTGGTATAGGGAACTCCCAAGTGAGGACATTCTCTCTACTAATGTGAGTTAGCACTCTTTTCTCTATAACTTACAGTCTTAGAGAATTGCCTAGAACACTGAGAAGTTAAATGACTCACCCAGGGTCATATAGACAGTATAACACCTTGGGCCACACAGCTAGTCTAATAGCTAGCATTTATAGAATGCTTAAGTGTCTTAGGTCAGATTCAAACTTAGTTCTTCCTTATTTTAGGTACGTCACTCTTTCCTGCGCCATCTAACTGCTTGGTTGAGTCAGAGGTAAGACTTGAATGTAGTTCTTCATGGCTCTAATGTCTGATTTGTCTACTATTATGTATTCATGTTCAGTCATGTCTGACCCACCATGACCCCATTTGGGGTTTTCTGGGCAAGCATACTACAGTGGTTTGCCATTTCCTTCTCCAGTTCATTTTACAGATAAGGAAACTGAGGCAAACAGGGTGAAGTGATTTGCTCAGGGTCACAGAGGGTCACATAACTTGAACTCATGCAGATGAGTCTTTCTGACTCTGGGCCTGGCGCTCCATACACTACGGCACCACCTAGCTTCCAAATCTACTAAATTCTACCTCTGTCTGCTTTAGTTCTTTTGAAAGGTTAGGTTTCCTCATATAATAGATTCACAATAGAATTATGAACAATGTGTGTGTGATGAAACAGTTTTGTTGATTATCTCAAAAGCCTCCATAATTGAGTCATTTGAATCAATTCTTCATTGAAGCAAAAGGTAGTGTAGCTACTGCCATTTTGAAGTTTAACTAGTAAACCACACGTGACATTCTGACCTATGCAACAAATTCACATCTCCCTTTGCCAGTTTGTTTTAGGTCACTCAAAGTTCCTTGAAAATATGTAACAGCTTTCAGAAACTATTACTTTAGATTTTTTCCTCTGAACATTGCAAAAAGATCCAATAATGAAATGATAGATTTGATGGACATATTTCTTTTCTCTGGCATTTAAAAATGAGAAATGGTTTTCTACTCACCAACTCAGTGTGGTCCTTTGCGAGGGCATAACTTTTGGAGTAAGGGAATATCAACATCTGGGAATAGGAGTGTATTGTCAGATAGGCCTTGATAGAATCAAGGTTTTGGTTAATGAAGTTCACCAGGGCCTTGGTTTCAGGTTCAGACTCGACAGTAGGTCCGCAGTAAGTTTCTGAACAGGGGCTGGTAGAGGCCCCAGTTTCTGTAAGAGCATGCATTATGATTAATGGTTGATTGAGGTACCCAATGGAGTATATTATGTCTTCAAGCTAGAAAGTCAAAAGCTAGAGTTAAAAGGGAGCATTATAAATTTTCCTCAGGCAAGTATAGTGAGGCAGCCTTGGAGTCATGAAAACCTGGATCTAAGCCTTGCCTTTGGCTCAAATGGGCTGTATGACCCTGGGAGGATCACTTAATCACTCAGTGTCACAGGTAACTCCCTAAAACTATAAAGTTCAGAGTGGGTGTCAATCTGTAATGGTAGAGGGAGTTTCTCCACTGTTGAACTCATAGATATTGATTCCTCTCCCCCAAACAAAAACGATGTGTAAAGCAGTGGTGTCAAATTCAAATAGTAAACTGTGCCTAAGGGTTTTTGGGCATCACCTATTGACTGAGAAAAACACATGTTAACATTAACTACATTCTATTGTATTTTAATTTATTTTGTTAAATGTTTCTCAATTAAATTTTAATATGGTTCAGCAGCATTAAGGAATATTGTGGGCTGCATGTGGTACATGGGCTGTATGTTTGATATCTCTGGTGCAAGGGATATATAAAAGCCTATACAGGACCTCTCACTGTGAGATCGGAGGAGGGTTGGTATGTTTTTCCTGTTAATATGAAAATGCCTAAAATCACAATTCTTCACTCCTACCTCTCAGAATGTGTAAGACATGTATAAATCCTAGAGTTTTTTTTTACTGTGAGATATGGGATGGCTTATTTTCCAGTTAATATGAAAATGCATAGACCATTAGATCCAACGTTCCTTTCTCCACAATACTATTCACTATAAAATCAGTATCTGTTAATCAAGATTTTGGTAATAAGGCTGTCTGAACTTAGCTAGACTGGTCCTTGGATGACCAAAAAACAGTTTATGGCCTTAACCATACAATATTTAGCAGGTTTTGGGGTTGATATCCCCATATTAAGCCTATGTGGGTTCAGGTGGGCTGTGTAGGGTACTATACCAGTGAACAATAACAGCAACCCACCACCTCTGTCTGCTATTTGATTCATGACATTATTAATTCTTATCCTATATCTTAATGCAACTGAGGTGTAAATTTTGCTTTTTCCTTATAAATTACCAAAATTATGCCAATTAGCTCTGAGCCCCCACCTTGTTTGTTAAATATATTTTTTATGAAGTAAATCAGAAAAAACCTTTTCTCTCACAAGCTTCTGCTTATCTCTCACTCTCTCATGACATTTAAAACAGACTCTATAATGACAGTGAAACTGCCAGTTGCTTTGTAGTCTTCACAGATGACAGTTAAACTGTAACTCTGCAAAATTCAGTTCCTTTTAAAGATAGAGTAACAGTATTCATCGTCCCTGTGGGAGAGGCAATTAAAGCTGGTGTTATATGTATTTGAAGCCTTTTGATTTTGGTAGAATAGAGTTAGAATAACACCTTTGACAAGCCAGGGTAAACTGTACACCATAGTAAAGTAGCAAAATAGGATTTGGAAGAGGAGTAATATAAGAAAATTTATATACATGAAACAAATGAATGGCTGTGGAGATCCTGCTAACATCACTATATTATCTTTTTTTTTTTTTTGCAAAAGTACAGACTATTAGTTATCCTCAGTATTCCACCAGAATTGAAAAGCTGAAAGTTAAGTATTTATAATCTCCTATAACAGTATGCAAAATTTATTTTTCTTTAGAGATGACTTAAGGTGTTTTGAATGCTATACTTTTGGGTAGAAAACTATAATATTGTCACAAAGATACTTACCACACCATCCAGCATCAAAATTTCTGTTGGGGTCAGTACCAACGCAACTGGTGCCTGACCTGACAGACCGGGTCTTCCTCCACAGTCGTTCCTGAAAGAAGGTACACAGTAATGTCATTTCTTTAAAAAAAAAAAAGCTTTTACTTTCAGTTTCATCGAATAAATCTCTAGGCAAGAAGTGAGTATGCATACCTCGGTCCATGAGTAGACATAGCCATCAACGTTGAAAACAGGTAGCACATAAAAGTCCAATCTATCAAGAATATTAGCTATCCGGCTCCCAGTTCCATAGTTAAGGACAGCCTGAAGAATAATTGCAGTGCATCACTTGGATGGAAATCATTGTGCATAAAACAGATACAATATGTTTTAAATGAATAGAATATCTTTGCCTTTGGTTAACCCAAAGGCATTATAGCCTGACATTTAAGAGATTAAAAAATTATCTAGTCATCATTAAAAATGACAATTTCTATGTCACCTGGGCTTCAAAGTTATTCCTGCTTATCTCATAGAAATTTCATAATTTTTTATTTTAGTCTTTTTTTTTCCCTTAGAGGAAGGGATTAGATTTGTTTTACTGGCCCTAGAGGGCAGAATTGTGAGCAGTGGTTGAAATGGAAGAGAAATAGATTTCGACTTGACCTAAAGGAAAGCTTCCAAGTAATTTAAGCTGTCTCAGAGTGGAATTTGGCAGGCTTGCAAAATTCATGACATGGCAAAAATTTCTTTAATAAGAGTTCTTTTCTGATGGATGACCGCTTGGGTTTATTGTAGAATTCCTATTTAGGTATGGGCTGGACATTATGATGCCCGATGCCCCTAACATTCTGAAGTTTTTGTGTTTCTATTTTAAAGGTGAATCAAAACCTACCAAAATATGAGAGATTTTTTAAAAAAAGTATGTATATAGTCACCCTCACCGTGTAAGTAATTTTCTCCCAATGCCAGAATAAGGCATATTTCTTTATTGATTTGATCAAAGAAAATATTGACTGAGGAATGCCTTATTGAGAGCTGCTAGCTATTCTTTATTATATATTTCATAGCCTCCTTTAGCTTCTATGGAAAATAGAACTATAAAGTTTGCATTTCTATAGACCATGCTTGCAGAATGGATATCTAGACATGCAGCAGTGATGGCTATTCTCCATCCTCTCACTATAAGTTCTCCCTGGTTGGCAGTGAAGAGGGAAACATCATGATATCATGGAAAGAATATTGAATCTAGAGTCAGATGACCTGAGTTTGAATCTATCTCGATCAACCAATCTGCATTAAGTGCTTACCGTGTGGCAGATACTGTGCTATATTCTGAGATTAAAAAGAACAACTAGATAGAGTTGCTGCCCTGAAGGAGCTTACATTCTAATGTGGGTGGGGGGAGAGAAAATATAGACAAATAAGTGATATACAAGTAGATACAAGGTTGTCCTGATGAACATCAGGCCACTGGACCCAGATGGCTCTGGAGGAGAAAGTAAGGCTGGTGACCTTGCACAGTCCTCCCTCACTCAAATCCAGATCAACTGCAAGTCATGTCATTTCCCTGATGTCATGGGTCTCTTCGAGAATGAAGGACAAACACAACAACAACAATCGAGATAGAATATGTGAGAAACAGGAAGTAGACTTACTAGTGGAAGGCAGTAACACATGAAACATTTGGAAAGGTCAGTTGTGAGAAGATTTAAATAAACGTATGTTTTTAACTTTATTTTTTTTTGAGGCAATTAAGGTTAAGTGACTTGCCTAAGGTCACACAGCTAGACAGTGTCTGAAGCTGGATTTGAACTCGGGTCCTCCTGACTCCAATCTAGTGCTCCATCCACTGTGCCACCTAGCTGCCCCGGTTGTGAGAAGATTTAAATGCCAAATAGAGGAGGTTATTTTTGATCATAGAGGAAAAAGGAAGACACTGGAGTTTACTGAGTAAGGGGTGGTGCCTGACCCAGCCAGACCTGTACTTTGGGAAAAAATCACTTTGGCAGCTGTTTATAGAATGTTTTGGAGTAGGGACAGTCTTAAGGTAGGGAGACAAATTATGAGTCTATTATGTAGTTCAGAGGAGCTTTAGAATATTAGGAAATTAGGATAATAACAATGTGAGAAGTTAATATGGGACATATCTGAGAGATGTATGGAGAAAGGAGTTACAAGATTTGGTTACTATTAAGTAGAGTGAAGGAGAGAGAGGACTCAAGTATGACCTTGAGGTTATGAAACTGGGTGAGTGGAAGGATGGTGGTGCCCTTGGTAGTAATAGGGAAGTTTAGAAGAGGAGTTGGTTTAAGGGGAAAAATAGGTTCTGTTTTAGATATGTTGAATTTCAGATAACTACAAAACATCAAATTATAAAGGTTCAATAGGTAGTTGTGGTATGGGGCTAGAGCTCAGAGGAAAGACAAGGGATGGAAATAGAGATAGAGATCTGGGAGTTATCTATGTTCCACAGGAGCTGATGAGATCCAACTCACATGTCATCTGACCCATAAGAACTGATGAACTAAGTGAATGAGCATAAAAAAATTACTAGAGATAGTATTTGGGAGCACCCAAGTAGAGGGTGTGACACAGATGAAGATCTATCTAAGGAGACTGAAAAGGAGTGATCATACCAGTAAGAGGAGAACTAAGAGCAGTGTTATGAAAGCCAAGAAGAGAAGAGAGCTGTGTGACCTGGACAAGCATTTTTACCTTTCAGAACCTTGGTTTCCTCATCTGTAAAATGAAAAGATTGGACCAGATGACCTCTAAGAACACTTCTAGTTCTACATTGATGGTCCAATGATCCTAAAAGAATTCAAGAGTGCTGTGGGGGAGATTTTCTTAATTCCAAACACCATTATAGTGAAGACCTCTTTGTTCATGCTCTTTCTTCTACTATTAAAACTGTGGGGCAGAGCCAAGATGGAGGCCGGAAAGCAGGGACTTGCTTAAGCTCTCCCCCAAATCCCTCCAAACACCTGTAAAAATGGCTTTGAACAAATTCTAGAGCTGCAGAACCCGCAAAATAGCAGAGGGAAGCAGGTCTCCAGCCCAGGATGGCCTGGATGGCCGCTGGGAAGGGTCTATCGTGCGGTGATGGGATCAGAGTGCAGCCCAGCATGGGCTGCACCAGGATAGACCAGACTGGGAGCTGGCTTGGAGCAGGCCTTAGGGGCATGAATCATTGAGCTGGGGCAGTGACCAGACTTCTCAACCAACAAAAACCAAAGACCACAGAGAAGGTTAGTGGGTAAACTGCTAGATCGTTTAGAGAGCGGTCCGGCCACCAGCCCTGGGGATAGTGGAGGTGTGTGGTGATGGAGCTCCAGTGTCAGCTGCTTCCGGAGTCCCTGGCTCACACATTGGGAGGAATCAAGTGGCAAACCAGAGTGGGAGTTCAGGGCTTGCTTTGCCCTGCTTGGATCTGGGTTGCAATCCTGGTTGGTGGTTCTTGGGTGAGGAGGAGCACTGCTGTGGCAGAACTTGCGGTGACAGTGGAATATAAGTAGCTCTGAAAACAGCAGCGCAGCCCCTAAAGCTTGGGACAAAGCACTCTCTACTCTACAAGCAGTCATACCCCAACAAAAAGGTCAAAGTTCAAGTAGTTGTCTGGGGACATGGCCAGGCAGTGAAAAGGATGCAGACTCAGACTCAGACTCTAAAATCTTTTTTTGGTGACAAAGGAGATCAAAACATACAGCCAGAAGAAGTCAACAAAGTCAAAGAGCCTACATCAAAAGCCTCCACGAAAAATATGAATTGGTCTGAGGCCATGGAAAAGCTCAAAAATGATTTGGAAAAGCAAGTAAGAGATGTAGAGGAAAAATTGGGAAGAGAAATGAGAGAGATGCAGGAAAATCACGAAAAACAAGTCAACGACTTGCTAAAGGAGACGCAAAAAATACTGAAGAAAATAACACCTTAAAATAGACTAACCCAAGTGGCAAAAGAGCTCCGAAAAGCCAATGAGGAGAAGAATGTCTTAAAGGGCAGAATCAGCCAAATGGAAAAGGAGGTCCAAAAGACTACCGAAGAAAATACCACCTTAAAAATTAGATTGGAGGAAGTGGAAGCTAGTGACTTGATGAGAAATCAAGATATTATAAAACAGAACCAGAGGAATGAAAAAATGGAAGACAATGTGAAATATCTCATTGGAAAAACCACTGATCTGGAGACTAGATCCAGGAGGGATAATTTAAAAATTATTGGACTACCTGGAAGCCATGATCAGAAAAAGAGCCTAGATATCATCTTTCAAGATCCCCCCAAAAAAACTCCTAGGAATATTGTCACCAAATTCCAGAGTTCCTAGGTCAAAGAGAACATACTGCAAGCAGCCAGAAAGAAACAATTTGAGTATTGTGGAAACACAATCAGGATAACACAAGATTTAGCAGCTTCTGCATTAAGGGATTGAAGGGCTTGGAATATGATATTCTGGAGGTCAATGGAGCTATGATTAAAACCAAGAATCACCTACCCAGCAAACTGAGTATAATGCTCCAGAGCAAAATATGGATTTTCAATAAAATGGAGGACTTTCAAGCTTTGTCAGTGAAAAGACCAGAGCTGAATAGAAAATGTGACTTTCAAATACAAGAATCAAGGAAAGCATGAAAAGCTAAACAAGAAAGAGAAACCATAAGGGACTTACTAAAGTTGAACTGTTTTGTTTACATTCCTACAAGGAAAGATGATGTGTGTAATTCATGAGACCTTTCTCAGTATTAGGGTAGTTGAAGGGAATATACATATACATGTATAGACAGAGGGCACAGGGTGAGTTGAATATGAAGGGGCAATATCTAAAAAATAAAATAAAATTAAGGGATGAGAGAGGAATGTATTGACAGACCCAGAGAAAGGGAGAGATAGAATGGGGTAAAATATCTCACATAAAAGTGGCAAGAAAAAGCAGTTCTCTTGGAAGGGAAGGAGGGCAGGTGAGGGGAATGAGTGAATCTTGCTCTCATTGGATTTGACCTGAGGAGAGAATAACATACACACTCAATCAGGTATCTTAGCCCACAGGAAAGTAGGGGGAAGGAGATAAAAAATGGGGGACAGGGGGAGGAGGTAATCAAAAGCAAACACTTTTGAAAAGGGACAGGGTCAAGGGAGAAAACTGAATAAAGGGGGACAGGATAGGATGGAGGGAAATATAGTTAGTCTTTCACAACATGAGTATTGTGGAAGTGTTTTACATAATGATACATGTGTGGTCTATGTTGAATTGCTTGCCTTCTTAGGGAGGGTGTGCGGGAAGGCAAGAAGGAAAAGAATTTGGAACTCAAAGTTTTAAAAGCAGATGCTCAAAAAAGTTGTTTTTACATGCAACTGAGAAATAATATATATATAGGGAATGGGGCATAGAAATCTATCCTGCCCTACAAGAAAGTAAGGGAAAGGGGATGGGAGGGAATGGGGTGACAGAAGGGAGGGCTGACTGGGGAATGGGGCAATCAGAAATCATACCATCTTGGAGTGGGGGGAGGGTAGAAATGGGAGAAAGTTTGTAACTCAAACTCTTGTGGAAATCAATGCTGAAAACCAAAATATTAAATAATAAAATAATTGTTAAAAGAAAAAAATAAAAATAAAAAGTAACCATATGTGGTCCTACCGTATTGGAAAGGCTTTGAGTACAGTTCTTGTGGTAGACTGTACATCTATTGTTTAAGGACCAAGCTAACTAAGATCATAGAGGCTCATTCCTATGTTGGCTATCAAGTGATAGCTTTTTAGCCACAGCAACTCTTAAAAGACCACCTAAGCTATAGACAGGTCCTAATATGCTTTAGATAAGAGAGCGTCCAGTCCCTCAAAATCATAATCCCTAGAAGTACTGAGTTAACAAAGTATTAAGATCAATGATATAATTCCTTATATTTGTATATGTTTTTCAAAGTGGTTTTGCATATGCTATTTCATTATTAAGGTGACAATTAGAATCATTGGAAAATCACTATGAAACTTGGCCTATTCCAAAACCCTTGTTAACTATTCTCCAGGGACTGTTCACTTCTTCCAACACTCCTGTTTACTTTTCCGTTTGTTCACCTTCCATCAGAGTTTGGCAAGGGAAGTCAGAAAGAGAGAGGAAATCAGCACTGTTCAATATTTGCTATAAGATCTTACCTCGTGAAGGTCTGATTGGGGCAAGTTTAAATCACTCACTAACATGAGATGTTGGGATTGTTAAAATGATAATTTTTCTCATTACTGAGAGATAATCACAAATTGAACTGACCTTACAAGGAATCAAAAAATAGAATTTTCTTTTTTTCCCAAATCAATAGGTAACTCTATCGACTGACCTCTCTCACAAACCATTGGCAAAACGCAGGGGAAATCCATTCTCTAGCGTGGAAACCGCAGTCTATAAAGATGGCAGGGTTGTTTGATCCTGCTTTTCCAATCTATTGCAAACAGAAGAAGAAGGAAACAATAACTCATCTACCATACAGTGGCAAGCATTCCATCACCAGACTGAGCTTGAGAACTCAACAGGTGAAACTTGACAGCAGCAAGAGATATATTCCATGATTAAATTAAAACACGATACGAGCACAGAATGTTCTCGCCTCTAGACAATCACAATGCTGGAACTGAAGGCTTACATGGCTGTTTATTATTTTTATTAAGGTTGACAAGCTCATATTTTCAGAGGACCCTTGATTACCCTTGCTTCATTCACTTTGATGGCTATTTTCAGATATTATTAAAAGATATGATTGAGATAACTGTAAAAATAGTTATGATTACTGTGACCTTTGCCACAAAGGCATTTTCCTGCTCCTTATGCTCCCTGATCCTAGTAAATTTATTTGTTTGTCAGATTGAAATGAAGAGAATGGCATTTGAAGAAGACACAAACAAATTGTTGGTACATTTTGTAATGTTGTCTGATAGACTGAAGTTTATGGATCTCTTTAGCAAATGGGGTTTGCAAACAACAGATGGGAGAGAACAATTTCATCAAGGTAGATGATCATTTACATTGCTTACAGGAATGTGGTTAAATTTATAGGTCAGAATTTCCCCTGTTTTATTGCATTTTTCCTTTTGAGTAAATCAAAATAATGATTTAAGAAAATCCACAAATGATAAAAGTAGCCAAGGAATCTGTTTGATTCCCCAGGGGGTAGTAAAGAAGGATGGTGTAGAAGGTGGGAACAGGAAGAATTATGACATAATTCTTGGGATAAGCGAGGCAATGAACCAGATGTTAATAGATTAGAATTCAATGCTTTCCAACACTTCAGGAAGCCTGGGTCATTGTTAAAAATTATTACCTTGAGAAGGTACATAGAACGCCCTTCAAATGTGGTTCCAATCACACTTCGAGAGACAAATTCTGGATTCTCTGTTGCAATTTGTTCAGTCCAAGCCTCGATCTGAAAAGCAGGACCATGGTGGACAATGACACGGTTGATCCACTTCCAGAATAATTCCCAATTTTGGTGTGAGCAGTTGTTACAAGTCATACCTTTTCCCAGGTGTTGTACTTTTCATAACTGTGTCCACTGGCACGAACGAGGCTATCAAACTGATTTGTAACCAATTTGTTCAGGTCAGAAATGAAAACCCTGCAACACAGAAGTGTGGAATGCAACATGAAAATGGGCATATTGCTTCCTGCTGACAAGAAGTGGCTCACCATGAAGTTAAAGGTCACTGTCACCCCCTTATAAGACTGTATTAGGTTCATGTCCTTGGGCCACTGTTCTGCCATTTATTAATTCTGATTCCATATCTGATTCCTTTCTTTTTGGCACAAAGAGTAAGTTCTGGCCATAAAGAAAGTGCACAGTATGGGCTCACCTTAGACTCAGGCGTCATAGACCTGGATCTCCTAAATCTAGGTATTCAGGGATTGGTTTTTTAGGTTGGGCTTTTAATTATTTTTCAACTGAGCTAGCTTCTGTAACCTATGCCCCATGGACTACAAAAACACCATCAGCTACCATTGTTGACACAGAAACATGTCAGTCAAACATGCATTTATGCTCTGATTCTAATGTCTTAAAGGTTAAAAAATGGACATTTTGCTAGTGTTCATCTTTGCAGCCTTGCAATGTTTTAAATGTATGAAATCTAAAGTCTCTATTTCATAGCTTATTTTTTAAAGAGATAGGACAAACAACACATTAGTTTCAAATCTGCTTGGTTCATTTTTGTCTCCTGAAATTTCTCTGTTCTCTTCTTTATGTTAAAAATCCACTGATGCTTTTTTCTTTCCTTTTCTTTTTCTTTCCTGTTTTTGGCATTAATGTCACTAGTTTCTCTCCTTGCCCCAGTTCTTTTCCCTCCACACAAAAAAACCTTCATTATTTAAAAAAAGCATAATTAAGCAAAAATAAATCCATACATTGGCCATGCCAGACCTGTGATTCCTTAATTTTAAAGGGAGTTCCCACGTAAGGACACTCCTTTATCAATGTAGATGGGCTACTGTTTTGCCCATGTCTAGTTGCTTTAAGGCACTGAGAAATTAAATGACTTGCCTGGGTCACACAGGTAACATAAATCAGAGATGGCACTTGAACCTGATCCCTCCTGCCTCTGCAGCACAACCTAGCCCCTTAGTCTTACTCTACTTAACTCTCCTCCTTGTGCTCTACAATCTGGATACTCTGACCTATTTGGTGTTCCTAACCCAAGACATTCCATCTCCAGATTCCAGGCCTGGCCTCATGCCGGGAAGGTTCTCCCTCTTCCCTTCTGCCTCTTGGCTTCCTTTAATACTCACCTTCTGCAGGAGGTTTCCCTCTCCCTTCCCCTCAAGTGCTTTTCCTCTGAGGTTATTTCCCATTTACACTGCATTTATCTTGTACATTCATGGTTATTTGCATGTTGTCTATACCGTTAGAATCTGAGCTCCGTGAGGGCAAAACTATATATTTTTTCCTTTGTTAGTATTTCCAGAACATAGCCCAGTGTGTGGCTCATAGTAAGCACATAATTATTGACTGGCTGATAAATGGATTGTTTTATATTAGGTGCTCAATAAATGTGCATTCTCTCCCTTCCCCGTTCCATTCCTTTGCTTGTTTTTTCTTCTTTTTATCCCTAGCACTTATTGCAGTGCCTGGCACATTATAAACATTTAATCAGTGTTTGTTTATTAATTTTTTGATAATAACACCAGAGGTCTCAGGATCATAGGATTTAGAATGAAAAGAGACGGTAGACATGACTGCTTCCCTGTAGACTATGCTAAAGAGTCACCCAGGTGAGTTTTCCAGTTCACAGGCACATGACTGGAGCAGTAACTTTGCTTGTATGGGAAGATATTTAACAAAGGGACGGGTCCATGTGAGTGCTTTGTCCTTGATCAACACGAGGTACAGACTACAGAGAGAGACCAGCTTGAGGGGCATTGCTAGGACACATATATAACCCTGGAAATGGTTTCATCTGACATGGCAGAGAATTATGACAGCACATCAAAAGCCAGGATCTGGCCTGGATGTCCCAAGGATGTGTTGATGAAGTATGTCAGGGACATCCTCTGAACCTCGAGGCCCTCATTTTGCGTCTGTGAACTTTTTGCTCTGAAGTGTGGAAAAACAGCTAATAGTAGAATGCTCAGAGAAGTAGCTATGCATAGCATGTTGGTACTATAAATAATGCCCCAGTTCAAGTAACATACAAATTGGGATGGTTGGACAGTAAGTCAGAGCAGAGGAAGAAG